>NW_004567137.1:12749914-12798878 GCF_000260355.1 Condylura cristata
GCAGAACAGTAGGACCCAGTGGGGAACAAGTAGCTCTAGTTCACTCAGACATGCTGTGGACAGACCCATCCGTGTGTGTGTGGGGGGGGGGGGTTGGCAGGGAGGGGTAGTGTTGCAGGTGACACCTTTCCCAGACACAATGGGGCTTGGTATTCTCAGCAGTAGATCGTACTGGGCATACAGGACAGAGGTCAGTGGGGGAAAGCTGGAGCAATGGCTGTTGCCCATGACTTATATACATTCACGGTGCTTTGTGAGGGGTCCTTGGTCTGGCCTATGGGGCAAAAGGCCCTATTGGTTCATCATTTAAATCACTAAAAGCTGGGAGTATTTCGGTTCACCTGGCCAAAGTGGGTTTCTGTTCACATCGGCCATCCTCCCTTTCTGTCATCCCTGCTGTTGAGTTGCAAGGAGATGGACCCTCCATTCCATGCCAGGTTCTTTCACATACCATGACCTTTGAAAGGGGGCACCCCATCACTGTCTAGTTGACATGCACATGGTGCTCCCTTTTAGCCCCCTAGTGGTGCAGCCTGGTTCTCATGGCAACCAAGGGGCAGCGGGGGCTAGCTAGGTGCCGTTTCCCTACAAACCAGTGTATACTTAGAACCTCTTCAGAGGGAAAGGGCCATGTCAATTTGTCAGTCCCTCTCTGGTTGGGAATGCAGGTGGATGGCCTGAACTCCTCTGGCAGTTATCTCAGTATTGTTCAGAACACACAGAGGGCCATGATGCTAACACCTTAGCCACACCCTGCTTGAGGGACACTTCAGCGTCCTTGGCAGTATGCCAGCCTGTGCAGGCGCTGCAGTGGGCACCCTTTCCTGTACGTCCAACCCGCCGTGTCTACTGAAGGGTGAGTGGCTAGGGCTTTGGCTTCTTGACTGACAGGTGGTGGCAGTGCCTTAGGTGCTAGGTCACGGAAAACAGTGAGGTCTGTTTCAGGCACTTGCATGTGGATCTGAATGTCTTCCCACACATCCTGACCCTTTCTGAGCCCCCTCAGGATCGCCTACCCCTGGGTTTCCCATCGCCCACTAGAACAGCCCCACTGTCAGGCAAGGCATTACCAACCAGACTGCACTCAGATCAGCCCATGGCTGCTTGTCCTCCTGAGAGGCATCCCCTGCGGATGTGAGGAGAGCACTGCCCTGGCACAGGGCCTGTGGGGTTCTGCCCTCCCAGAGCCAGACCAGCATCACAGAGCACATTTTCCTTGTGTGGTCTCTGCCTCACAGCTCAAATGGTGGCCCACTTCACTGGTATTTTTGCCTTTTCAGAGGCTGTGTCATACTTTGACCCCCTGTCCACACATGCCCCTTCCTTATCGTGACAGCAAGGACTGAGCCCCTGTGCCAGGTGGGGCGTAAAACTGAATTGGCTGGCTTCCAGGGGCCTCCCCTCCCCACAGAGAAGTCCTTGGCCAGTGTAGTGTTTCTCTCCAGGGTGCTGCTTTCCCGAGTCCTGTCTCGGGTCAAGTGACTAGCTAGGCAGTCATTGCATTACAGTCTAGGGAGCGGCCCAAATAGTCTGAAACCAGGCCCCACAGGTGGAGACCCTACTCAGTGAGGTAGAGCACTACACCTTGGTGGGGGCTGGGCATCAGGTGGTTAGGGCCCCTGCTGGCCTCCCCTGCTCTAGGGTGCAGATCATTATGGGCGCTGTCTCCTCCAGTAAAGCATAGGCCTATTTACTTGAATGAAATGTGCTGAGATCACTGAACTACTGATTAAGCCAAGTGGCCCCTGAGAATCTTGGCCATCTCTCTACCATTCAACATTGAGCTTATTATTACATATTCATCTTGGGGGTCTTAGTTTCTTCATTTGTAAAATGAAAGGTATGGACTTGTTAACCATGAGTGGCCTGTGCACATCAAAATCCTTAGATCCTTTTATGATTTTATTCGCTTAAAAATCACCACCCACTTTACACAAATAAAAATTCTTAATGGCAAAAAGTGCCAAAGTGGATCACACTGGGAATCTTTTGGGTCAGGAATTGGAGTCTTTTGATGTACCCCAGGTTGCCTCAGACCAATGAATGTCTTTTTAATCTGTGGTCAATTTTAAGCAATTAAGATGGCATCTATGGGTTCTCTAGCACTGTGACATTTGGTCCACGAAACCCCAATATTCTGAGAACTCAGGAACGTCTCAAATCTAGGGAAGGAGAAGGACCGTAAGTCCAGAAAACACTACAGGTTCAGAATATTTCCTACTTGGCAGATTACTTTGGAGATTACACTTAAAAGTCTAAACAGTATAGTGTTGAAACCAAGATTTTAAATACATACATTGTCTTTCCTGTGCCAAGGCCTAGAAGACCTACACTGCTTGAATTCCATCTGATCGTTGCTCATATGAATATCACAAGAAGCTTGGAGAATGTGAAGTTTTCTAGGGAAAGCAAAATATGGATGTAAATGAAATAGAATGAATATTTACTGAGCACTCACTTTGTGCAGGGTGCTATGCCAAGCACTTCTTATGTATTATGTCATTTAATCTTCACAGCAGCCTTGAAAAGTAGACACTAATGTCTCCTCTTGGCAAATAAGGAGCCAGTGTGCTAAGAGTTCATTCTACATTCTACTTGGGCAAGGTCACACAGAAGTAGGTGATGGAGCTGGTCTTTGGTCCATGTCTGTCTCAACCTAGAGCTTAGCCTCTTGGTGACTACATCGGTGGCCAGCTCTCAGCACCCAGCCAGTACACTTTAAAAAACAATTGAATTTGTAGTGTGAATTGCAGCAATTTACACCAAGTACTGATGGATCACTTTTGGTAGACTTGATGGGGCAAAGAACTCATGAAAGCTTTCCTAAAGAAATTGCTCTGAGTTACATTTTTTGATGAAGACCATAGATTAGGCTAGGCTAGAAGGTGAGGGAACAGACTATATAAGGCCACAGAAATATAAATTAACACATTATGTTTTCAGGAAGCAATATACACACTTATTCACTGCAGGGCAACAGGCAGAAGTAAAGCTGATGTCATAGGGATGAAAATCCAGGAGATTTTACTTTATTATGAATGGCCCTGGAGAAACACTTGAGTTTCTAAGCATGGGAAGGGACATAATTAAAATTATATTTCATTTGACAATTTGTCCTACAACTCGTGCAGGATAAATATGAGCTTTGAGTGCATCAGGGAAGGTCAAGAGAAAATTCCTTATCATAATTCTCAGGAGTACAATGTAGTTCTCCCCATCGTGTGACGGCAATATATGTAGGGCTCTAAATTAAGAGGTCGGGAAGTGGATTTTACACAATTTTCAGAGTACAAGTAACTGCCACAGTTAAGCTAATAGCACAGAATGGAACTCAGGGCTGAGCACATACAAAGCCCTCCACAACAGGCACTAAATTGAATGAAACTGAAGTCTGATAGCAATCACTGCTCCTGAGTGTGGGCTGGGCTGATGTTTTAGTGAACTGTACAGTTGGATCCCTGCCATTATAAATCCCCTAACACTTACTGAACTTTATTTCTCTCCAGTTCCAGAGACCTAATGACTTCTCACCCCCTTTCCGCTTCGGGACTGTGCCCAATGGCAGCACAGAGAGGAACATCCGCAATAACTATGCAGAAATGCATGCCTACATGGGCAAGTTCAACCAGAGGGGCGTGGATGACGCACTGCTCTCTCTGAAAACAGGGTAAGAACGACTTCCGTACTGGAAGTCTTTGGTATGCTTCTCATGTTTATTCGACATAGATTGTAGCACATGTATCAGGCCTGGGTGCCTTACAGAGTTCAATCAAAGGCGTTTTTGTTTGCTCTTTATGGATTTCCAAAGTGGACAGTACCATCCAGGCCAGGGCAGCAAGATTTCTGTGCTAATTATTTACACAAACACACACAAATTCTACTTGCATTCATGTAACCATGAAAACAGAAATTGAATAGAAGTAAAAGCAGAAAGAAGATCTCAGGATAAGGTTCATGCGACATGTATGAAATTAAGACCTGTTGGTTAGGGACAAGGGATACCTAAAAGGGAGTGAAAGCTCCTCGATCACAAGCCATCAGAGTATGCAGACGAGCCTGCCCTACAGCGACTATTGCCAACCTGTGACCCAGCTCTATACTCTAGAAAGTACCTGTCCCTTAAAAGCACTCCTGAGCTGCCAACATGTGGGCTTGTTAGAATGCCAGCCACACTGGGCCCTTGATTCATTTGGCCTACAGAAGCCACAGCTGTGGAGACAAGCAATTGAGCATGATAAATGTGGAGATTGGGAGTCAAGAGGTTTCCTGTGTTGTGTAACTGGCAGACATTTCTGGAAGAGCCACACAGATGCAGAGGTACTTGCTCCTGGTAGACTCGCTCTCATCTCCATAGTCACACATCCCCATAGTCCCAGCAGATTGTAGAAGTTGGGGTTTGAGACCAGTTTGGGTATTCTGGCCTCGGGCCCACCCACAGCTCTAATCCTGTCAGTGTTGTGTTTTAGGGTGGGCCACTTTTGAGGAGGAATGGAATTTATTTACCTTGTATTCATCAAGAGGCTCCTTTTCTTTCTTGCAGACTTCTCTGTAGCTATGTCTGAATTTCTTCTTCACCCTTGATGTGTATACAAATGTTGGTTAGTAATTTGATCCTTCGGCCCCTACCCCAAGTCTAACTCCTTGCCCTACAAGTGATTCCTCACAAAGCACACAATATAAAGTGAGGTTCTCAGACCTTTAGGAATTTGAGGGATCTGAGGTCTCCTGCGGTTTTACGTATTTGTTCTTCATACAAGTCTGTGCTGCCACCACCCAACTCTTCATGTCTCCCTGTGATGCACAGAATCCTGAAGCCTTTCTGACCACAAAAATAGCATTGCACATCTCTTCAAACATATACACCTACACTTATCCCTACTCTGGACTGTAATGAACTGAGAAATGAAAAATGTTATATAAATCTAACCCATGCTATTTGTTGTTATCATTGTAATGGTTACTTTTCATTATTTCTGTTATTTTTATTGATTCCCTTTATACTCCTTCCTTTTAGACACAGTTTATGAGTTGGCTTCAAGCCCAACTCACATTCTCATCATTCTCAGTGGGAGGAAAAGAACCTGAAACCACATAAAGAACAGCCTGGGATGAAGGCTGAAATTCAGGCTGAGTTCCAATCTGAGCCTCACTTTGAACCAGTTCTCTCCATAGCTTTCTGGAACCCGACTGCTTCTCCTTAATGGCTTCATAGGTAGTTTTGTACTCAGACCTCACCACTGGATTTTCTCTGTTTGCCCCCTTCTTGTACAGGAAACTGGACGCTTTCATCTACGATGCCGCCGTGCTGAACTACATGGCAGGCAGAGACGAAGGCTGCAAGCTGGTGACCATTGGCAGCGGGAAGGTCTTTGCTTCCACTGGTTACGGCATTGCCATCCAGAAGGATTCTGGGTGGAAGCGGCAGGTGGACCTGGCTATCCTGCAGCTCTTTGGCGATGGTGAGTGACAGATAGTGCCGGTGGGGCTCAGCTGGTGGCGGTTCCAAACCATCAATGCTTCTTCCTCCTCCGGTCCTCTCACCCCTGCATTTCCAGGAAGCTGGTGCACACTCCTAGGAGACTAGACTTCCTAAGGCCCACAACAGAGTACAACAAGCAGAGTCACTTGTCTATTTTGGAGGCCAGAAGTGCACGGACAGTGCCTCAACCCTGGTTACTAGTGAGGAAGAATCCGGCTCACGTCTCTTTCCTAGTATACTGGGGGGCTGGCAGCTTAGGCATTCCTGCTTTATTAACATCACCCGCGTCCTACTGTCCTGTCCATATGGCTCTCCTCCCACCCCCCTCTTTAAAGGCTCTAGTTCTACTGGGATCAGGGCCCACCACTCTCCAGAATGACCTCATCTTAACCAATTACACCTGCAGTGGCCAACTTCCCAAGTAAGGGCACCTTCCCAGGTAATGTGGGTTAAGATTTGAACATGAGAATTTGGGGGGGGGAAAGGTCTAAAGCAGTTGGTCAAAGAGGTATGTTTGGGATTGTAGGTGATAATTCAACTTCAGGGACAAAGCCAGAGGAGCTACAGAGACGTTCCCAAAGTGGATGGCACTTTGTCTCGAGAGGCCTCTGCTTTTATGTGCCCAGAGGACTAAAGTCATGGCCATCTCCCGGTTCTTCTCTCCTTGGCTGTACAGCTGGTAGAGGCAGGAGGCCAGACCGGGGCCCTCAGAGACAGAGCCCATCTGGTGGTGCCTAGTGTTGTCAAATTGGCGGCCAACTGGCTTTGAGAAACCCCCTCTCCTGCTTGATCACAGCGCATCATCTGCACCCGGTTCCACTCTGTCGTCCCAAGGGTGCACGCCTCCTGTTAGTCTCATGTGGAAGAGCGGCCTGTGAGGCTGATTCTGCTTGCCCCTCCACCCCCACCCCGGCCACAAGCGTCTCTGGCTCACGTCTGCAGGAGCTGTGCTGTTAGGAATGCAACAGGAAGCAGCAGCGTGCAGCTGGAATTTCAGACTCTGGGTGAAGGGGGGCTGTACCACTCGTTAAGAAAATTGTAGTTTGATCAGAGAAGTGACGTGGTTAACATTGGGAAGAAGTGGGGTTAGAGCTGGAGTGTTAGCCAGCCATTTTGGTGTAAGAGCTTCTGTAATTTTAATGTAGCCTTGATTTAGAGGCGACAAGAGAGCTGCTACCTCTGCGGAAAAGCAGCAATTGAGATGATTTGCAAAGGTTGCCAAAGCTATAGCCAGATGAGGCAAACGAAATTCAAATTTTTAACCCAACTAGAGCCACTGGAACAGGAAGAGTCTTCGTGAGATGTTCAGAACTTTGCTGGTCTAGAATTAAACATTCTAGACACAGCTTTTTTCATTTTCCATTTGCCTGGGCTTTCTAGCTTTCTAAATCTTAGTACCCAGTCAAGTGGAAAAGGTTATTGTAACCTGGCATGAATTGAATTCATCAAAGCTTCCCTAAGAAGTGTTAAAAAGGAGGCAGCTCCGAATTTGGTGGTCGCATTGCATTCGAGCTTTTACCCCCTTTACTTAATATTACCCTGTCCAACAAAAGCACACTAAGGCTGCCCAGGGAATTAATCAGCCTCTGCTTACCTCTCTCCAGCCAGTCTGTTTTGCACAGTTTTAAGAGCAATTTTCTGAATCACTTGTTCCCCACCATCTACAAAGTAATCAAACAAAGTGTGAAGTGCAAAGAGCACCCCGGCTCTCAGCAGCCTCACACCAGCCTTTTCAACCCGGCCTCCTCTGCCTGCTGTCAGTCCCACACCCCTCTTCCTGAACAAACCTTGTCGTTCCCCACCTCCCGCCCATGGTCACACACATTCTTTGGTCGGCCTGTAGTGCCTTTCTGTACAATATAAATTAAAACAACCCCCATTCACCACACCTGCCTTGTGAAAAACCTCTGCCCTCCCCCTATATACTGAATTACTCTCCCTTGTTCATGATGCAAGTAAGATACCTGCTTCTAGACCAGCTTACACGGAGTGGCTCATGGGAGCAGAGGTAATAGCCCCGTCTGTCATCCGCCCACCGTAGACATAGTAAGTTTCCATTACTGCTTGTTGGATGTGCCGGTCAATTAATTTTTCTTACGTCTCTGTGTCTTTGTCTCATGTTTTTCTCTCTCCCTGACACCCCTTCCTGCCCTGTGTACAGGGGAGATGGAGGAGCTGGAAGCACTCTGGCTCACGGGCATCTGCCACAACGAGAAGAACGAGGTCATGAGCAGCCAGCTGGACATCGACAACATGGCTGGGGTCTTCTACATGCTGGGGGCAGCCATGGCCCTCAGCCTCATCACCTTCATTTGCGAGCACCTTTTCTATTGGCAGTTCAGGCATTGCTTTATGGGTGTCTGTTCCGGCAAGCCTGGCATGGTCTTCTCTATCAGCAGAGTAAGTGCTGTGGTTGAGGTGCTGGAACTTCAAAGCTTAGCCTAGCATGAGGAGGGGGGAGGGTGCCAGGAGGACTCTAACTCCAGCCCTGTGCTGCCAAGTCAGGAAGCCAAAGCATGTCCTTTCCCCAGGGGCTGGCTGGTGTCATTTCAAGTGGCATGCATGTACACGTGGACACACACACACACACGGGTGATGTTATTTTTCCTTCAAGAAACAGCTTTCTGTGTGGGGTTTGGCCATTTGGTTCTCAGTAAGAACTGGCAGATCTATCAAAATGAACACTTTGGCCTTTTACCAAATGTCTTTCATCACCATTAGCTAATTCGGTATAGGTTGTATTAATCATTTAATCTTTTGAAATGTATCTCTTACTCAAAAGTACAAAGGCAGGTAATTGGCGGTTTCACTGCTCCATTCTGTTTTTAACCATGTGGCGTTCTGAAGAGTCCAATAGCTTAGCATAACCTTCAGAAATAAGTCCTGACCCATAAAAAATTTACATCCCAGAAACTTCCTTAATTGGAGCAAAGTATAAGTCTGAAGTCATTCTCTATCTAGGTCTCTACATTTCTAGTTCAAATTGAGGATTCAAAACAGTTTTAACAGAAAACTACAAAGAATTTAGAACTAAGCTTTTGTCCATACGTGATGGAAACTCAAACGTCCTTTAGAAGAGAAGTCTAGATTGCAGATAGGGACAACTTTGGTCCAAATGGAGTTCTAGAAGGAAGTAAATGTGGAGTCCTCATTGAGGACTTCTCATCCTAGCTTGGGATCGTTTTCCTATCGTAACTAAGTGGCTGAACCCTCTCCTCACTGACTGCCAGTGGACTGGGGCCAGTGAGCTGGCCCGAGAGCATAGCTGTGCTCCCTGGACCATGCATACCCCTTCCCCAAGTCCCATGGAAGGTGATGCAGAATTTGCCCCAGCACCCACCTCACTGCCTCCGGAGAGGGAAGCTGCTGTGCTGTGTCCTGGCCCCACATCAAGAAAGGAGGCCTGAGAGAGACAGTGTCATGCCTTGGAGGCTTTGGGTCTGGTTGCCATCAACTGAGGCTCGCCTCGTGGCAGCCTCTCCCATGTTCTCTTGGGTCCACCCAAAGCACTGGAACAGCTTCCCTTTCCAATCCCTTTGTTTTAAGACAAAACTCAGACAACCTCCTTTGCTAATACCTGCCGTGGCCAGGGAGAAGAATTCCCAGGTGTGTCCCCTGCCAAGGCCTGGAGCAAGGCATTAGCAGGAGGCTGACTGATGTCCCGGATGGTCATTCTGCAGGAGTAGACGGCAGGGAGTTCTCAATCAATACTCATTTGTTGAAATATTAATTATTGATAAGATTGAGAGCGAAAGTACCACCAGAAGGAAAACAGTCACTAATAAGAGAATTCCACAAGGGAATGGTTTATTCCATTTTAGGAACTTGATATTTGTCCCTATTCTTCCCTCCACACAATAAGCTACAGCAGGAAGAAGATCTTTCTTTGACCTGAAAGCTCCCTTCTCCAGTGAATGTGGTTCATGCTCGCCTCAGGAAGAGATAGCTCAGCTGCTGTTTGGTGACCAAAATCCTAAAAAGCTATTCAAAAATTGTCCAAAAACAGAAAAGAACAGACTCTGAGCTCACTGTACTTTACCAGGGTAGATACCTAGAGGGCATGGCTGTCTCAGGAGGTTCAAAATACCTTTTATGCCTATCACTTGCCATCATGGCCTCATTTTTTAAAGTGCAAAAACCTGGGCAGAGAATGAAAAAACAGTGCAAGTCAGCAGTGGGTGGGATGTAGACAAGCATCCACGTGCCTCCTTGGCTCATGCCAGAGACAGCACGAAGCCCAGGTCCTCGGGCTGGCTGGTAGCCCTATCTGCCCAGGGCTTCCTCAGGCGCTTCACGCCCTGTTTCCAGTGCCCGGCCTTCCCCAGACAGGTAAGGTGTTCACGCCTCACCTCCCTTGGAGACCTAACCCGCCCCACTCTCCTCTCGATTCAGGGTATCTACAGCTGCATCCACGGGGTGGCGATCGAGGAGCGCCAGTCCGTGATGAACTCCCCTACCGCCACCATGAACAACACCCACTCCAACATCCTGCGCCTGCTTCGCACCGCCAAGAACATGGCCAACCTGTCCGGGGTGAACGGCTCGCCGCAGAGCGCCCTGGACTTCATCCGCCGCGAGTCCTCCGTCTACGACATCTCTGAGCACCGCCGCAGCTTCACGCACTCAGACTGCAAATCTTACAACCCGCCCTGCGAGGAGAACCTGTTCAGCGACTACATCAGCGAGGTGGAGAGGACTTTTGGCAACCTGCAGCTAAAGGACAGCAACGTGTACCAAGACCACTACCACCACCACCACCGCCCCCACAGCATCGGGAGCGCCAGCTCCATTGACGGGCTCTACGACTGTGACAACCCACCCTTCACCACCCAGCCCAGGTCCATCGGCAAGAAACCCCTGGACATCGGTCTCCCCTCGTCCAAGCACAGCCAGCTCAGCGACCTCTACGGCAAGTTTTCCTTCAAGAGCGACCGCTACAGTGGCCACGACGACCTGATCCGCTCCGACGTGTCCGACATCTCCACGCACACCGTCACCTACGGCAACATCGAGGGCAACGCGGCCAAGAGGCGGAAGCAGCAGTACAAGGACAGCCTCAAGAAGCGGCCGGCCTCGGCCAAGTCCAGGCGCGAGTTCGACGAGATCGAGCTGGCCTACCGCCGCCGGCCGCCTCGCTCCCCGGACCACAAGCGCTACTTCAGGGACAAGGAGGGGCTGCGGGACTTCTACCTGGACCAGTTCCGCCCCAAGGAGAACTCCCCGCACTGGGAGCACGTGGACCTGACCGACATCTACAAGGAGCGGAGCGATGACTTCAAGCGCGACTCGGTCAGCGGAGGCGGCCCCTGCACCAACAGGTCCCACCTCAAGCATGGGGCAGGCGACAAGCACAGCGTGGTCAGCGGGGTGCCGGCCCCCTGGGAGAAGAACCTGACCAACGTGGACTGGGAGGACCGCTCCGGGGGCAACTTCTGCCGCAGCTGCCCGTCAAAGTTGCACAACTATTCCCCCTCGGTGGCCGGGCAGAACTCGGGCCGGCAGGCGTGCATCCGCTGTGAGGCATGCAAGAAGGCGGGGAACCTATACGACATCAGCGAGGACAACTCGCTGCAGGAGCTGGACCAGCCGGCCGCCCCGGTGGCCGTGACGTCCAGCGCCTCCACCGCCAAGTACCCCCAGAGCCCGACTAACTCCAAGGCCCAGAAGAAGAACCGGAACAAGCTACGCCGGCAGCACTCCTATGACACCTTCGTGGACCTGCAGAAGGAAGAAGCCGCCTTGGCCCCACGCAGCGTGAGCCTGAAGGACAAGGGCCGGTTCCTGGACGGGAGTCCCTACGCCCACATGTTCGAGATGCCAGCCGGTGAGAGCACCTTTGCCAACAACAAGTCCTCAGTGCCCACTGCCGGACACCACCACCATAACAACCCCGGCGGCGGTGGCTACATGCTCAGCAAGTCGCTCTACCCCGACCGGGTCACGCAAAACCCTTTCATCCCCACTTTTGGGGACGACCAGTGCTTGCTCCACGGCAGCAAATCCTACTTCTTCAGGCAGCCCACGGTGGCGGGGGCGCCGAAAGCCAGGCCAGACTTCCGTGCCCTCGTCACCAACAAGCCGGTGGTCTCGGCCCTCCATGGAGCGGTGCCAGGCCGTTTCCAGAAAGACATCTGTATAGGGAACCAGTCCAACCCCTGTGTGCCTAACAACAAAAACCCCAGGGCTTTCAATGGCTCCAGCAATGGGCATGTTTATGAGAAACTTTCTAGTATTGAGTCTGATGTCTGAGTGAGGGGAAGAGAGAGGTGAAGGTGGGTACGGGAGGGTCTGGCTGTGGGCGTGTGGTGCGCATGTCACGGAGGGTGACAGGGCTGAACTTGGTTCCCATTTGCTCCTTTCTTTTTTAATTTATTTCTGGGATCCTGGAGTTCTGATTCCTTCCAAGGGCAACCCTAGTGACCTGCACCGGCTTTCCTCCTCCCCCTTCCCTCCTCTTGCCCCTACCCCACCCCGCCTGTCGCTCATTCCTGTCCCCAGGAGAGGACACAGGGGCTTGTCCATCCGGAAGGCCCAGTGGAGAAAGGGCAGTACACTGCATCGCAGGCCCCCTCCTAGCAGGAAGGACTCCTGGCCACCACTGGGTGAAGCAAGGAGAAGCAGGAGGCAGCCACAGGAGCACATGACAGCTCTCCCCCAGCTGACCTTTAGGTATAGGTGAGGACCCGAAAGCACCTAAAAACGAACACTTAGCACACGGCTGGTGAATGAGAGAGGCTCGTGCTAAATGCTGGCTGCTTCGATGGCATGTTTAGGGGTCGTATGCCCAGTCCTGGGGGGAGGTGGGCCATGTGTGTTTATATATAAGCCAACAGCGGGTCTGATTCCATCCCCTAAGACTCACATGTGCTAAACTGGAATGAAACACCGGTGGGTGACGGCAAGTGCGTCAGAGCCGTGTTCGTTCTGTGTGCCATGGGGACAAGAGGATGGACTACCTGAGCGTCCACACATTTGCACAAGTGGGGTCACAGGCCTTCGGTGTGGGAAGGCACCCTTGACTCACTGCTGCTGCTTCCAACACTCCTAAGCCATGTGCTTGTTTGGCTTATATACAAACAGAGATGGTCGTGTGGGACCCGGGCGTTGGCTGCTTCTCCCCTTGATCCTTCCTGACTGAGGAGAATGCAAGTTCTTGACAGAGACATCTGTGGTCTCGACAGACAGGAAGGACAGTCCTGCAAGAAGGAACAGAAACCGTGCTCTGTGGTTGCACATATTTTCAACCGATTTTGGCCAAGAACTTCCCAGGGAGGAGAAAGGGTCTAGAAGCAGCCATGATTCTTTTTTTGCCCACTCTTAGGAGCAAAGGATTCTCGAAAGCTCTTTTGAGCTTTGGCCTGGAGCTAGGACTTCTAAGAACAGGGGAGTGACCTCAGAGTAGGGTAAGTGAGAGAGGGGGATGTTTTTCAATGCTTTGATCCCTTCTTACTTAGCCCGGAGCTGGGATAGCAGGTCTGTTTCCCCAGAATGGAATACAGCTGCTAGGGAACCGTGGCGAGGAC
Source organism: Condylura cristata (assembly GCF_000260355.1). Lineage (NCBI taxonomy): Eukaryota > Metazoa > Chordata > Mammalia > Eulipotyphla > Talpidae > Condylura > Condylura cristata. The sequence goes on from NW_004567137.1 coordinate 12,762,917, forward strand.
CGAGCTTGCTCTGTGAGTACAGCTCAGGAGGTATGGATGAAGAGATCCGGAGTGGGGAGAGAAAGTGCCCTCCTGCCGCCCCCTAGGGTCCAGCTCCCCGGGAATGTGCCTGTGAGCCCCTTCTGAGGAAGCCAGTCCATTTCCCCACAGCGCCCCTTCCCCCGCCCAGATCCCACCAATCAAGAAACTATATCTGTATATGAAATTCCAGGGACGAGGGCATTGGCGGGTAGGATGCCCCTTCGCTAACAGTCGGAGACTTGGGAAGGGAATGAGCATTTGTTACTGCCGGTACTAAAACTTGGGGTAGCGCTGTTCTAGGGGCCAGGTTGGTGGCAGCCAAAGAGCTTGGGGGGCAGTGTGCAAACTGGACTGCAGGCTCCCCACGCTGCACACTGGATACACAAACAGAAAGGTGTTCGTCCTCCTCTGGAAGGAAGCTGCCATGTCACGCTCGCTCGCCAGGGCTGTGCTCGCGCTGCCTTCTGCTGGCACCGCCTTCACCGTCCTTCCTCGTCCCCCACCCTCCTCCTCATTTTACCTCAGTATCTTTCATTTTAAAGCCAGCTGAAGGCCTTGTAAAGATTTGTTTTCTTTCTAACATGAACATGGGGGCAAGGGGCTGAACCTCTCACAGATTTGGGGAGAGACGCATGGAGTGCTTTACCTTAGATGCCAGGAAGGACTTGGAGAGAGGACAGAGGGCGTGAGGCGGTGTCTCCAGGAGGAAGGAGGAGAAGGGCCACAGCAGCATTGCTCCACCCTGACCCCGTCTCAGGTCAGGGCTCCTTCCCTCACTCTTCCTCTTACCTCACCCCTTTAAAATAAAAAAACCAAACCAACTAACCTAGCGAACAGCAATCTAGAACAAAGGGGGGCTCTGGTGGTCTCCACTGGTGATGGAAATCAAGATGGTGTTTATTTCATATGTAAATATTTTGTTTTCTAATTAATTTTGTATAGATAAAGTGTTCTCTTGTGAGTATTCAGGGTGTTGGGCTGGAGGGAGTGGGGTGGGGACGGGAATGAGGGGGAGAAGTGTTTTGTTACGGGTTTTCGTTTTCCACGGGGGACTTGTTTTGTATGGCATTTGCTTCAGGGTGTCTGGCAGAATGTGAATGGAGGCCACTGTGGTGAAAGTGCAAGGAAAAGTGGTTTGTGCCCGTGCGTCCGCCCCTCGCAGTCCTCTTGGTGGTCTGGGAGACGTGTTTCTGGGCCTGGGGTGCACACAGGGTCCAAGGTGGCTCCATGCAGACCCCAGATTCCCTAATTCCTTGCAAAATCCAGCTGATGGGGCCCTATTTTCCCCCATCATCACTCAGTAGGGCTCAACGCAGAATGGAGATCGCATGAACCCCTCATTCTTGATGTGGCTGGGCAGTTTCAGAAAACTCCATCCTGAGAAATCTCACGGCGGCACGCCCTGATGTGTACCATTCACCTCTACTGCCTGATCTCTCTCCCCTTCCAGTCTGCACTACTGGCCCCCCCCCCAAAATTCCCTCCAACTCTGATTTTGAAACTTGTTATATCTGGTTGCAGAAAGAGAGAGACACTGGGTTCAAGTCTTGCTGATTCCCATGCTTCTCTAGAAAAGACAGCCAGGTTGGCTCAAAACACAGTGACCAGGTGATGGTCTTAAAAATGTGACATGAGTTGGTTTCAGAGCTCAAAGGACGGGGGTGTATAAGGGGTGATGTGCGAGGGAACGGTAACTTCACATTTGCCTTGTCCTCATTTCTGCCATCAGGAAGGTGCTATTTACCTTGAGCCAGGTGTTCATAACCTGCCCTCGGGTTAACCAGACAAATGGGGTTTCTCTCACAGGATGGCTGGCTTTGTGAAGGTGGCAGCCTCCTCCACCACAGGATGAGATCGCCGAAGCCATTTAACGATACCACGTGACACTGTCTTCTGACCTCCCGTCATCAACAACTGTCAGCTGGATAATCTCATTTGTCTAAATCTTTTATTTAGCCCCCCCCCCAATTGCTTACTTCTCTTCAACTGGATGTTTGAATTGGGACCAAAGATATGCATGGTCTGCTCAAGAAAGCTTAAAGAAAGGAAGGCTAAGCATTGTCAAGTTCTAGAAGGTACTTCATTTCAAAATAACCAGCGAGTAAAACCTGAGAATGAATTTGGCGGTAAGTCCCCTCCGATACCACAGACGGGTCTAGACAGAGACCTAGTCTACCCAGAATGCCCTCGGGAGCACTTATGGTCCCAGGTCCCTTCGCAATCTGTGCTGTGTGGACCATGGTATCTTTCCCTTCCACTGTGCCCTCCCTTCAGAGGCAATGCTTCCACCTGGCCATTTCCACCATCCTTGGAACCATCTGCCCCTTACATTTGCCCGAGTTGAGTCAGGAAGATGCTCCTCTGTCACAGTCACGCGGGAAAAACACCCTCAGGGATGCTTTCCGCTTGTCAGCCGCGCCATATTGTAATTGTGGGGAGACAGGCGCCCCAAATGATTTCATTAAATACTGGTGGTGTCTGTTGTGCCAAAACACGCGTGTAATGTGATGAAAAAGGCGTCGTTGATATGACTGAGTATCGCCCACCCAGCCGCCATGGCTATGGGAGTGGCTCCACAGGGAATTCTGTGCATGGGAGGAGGAGAAACTGCGCCAATGGAAATGCAGCGTGCTGGTCACCTGCACATCTCATTTACGAGCTAGGGTTTCTCTGGGTTGGTTAGTTGGCTTGGTTGGTTTTCAGTTCTAGATTCAGATAATGTGGGCAAGTGGCCTTTGGAAAATACTATTCTAGAACTCACTGTCTGCCTTTTATCCCCATCTGTAAAAGGAGAACCCTGTCACTGTTTCGTGCCCATGGGTGTGTGTCTGCTGTGTTAAGAGTGATGCAGGTAGCATAAATGCTGTGCATGAAGGTGTTACCAGGTCCGTGGCTGCACCTTGTCTAGTGCTCTGTGAGCCCAAAGCCATAGAAGCCACGTGTGCAGCGGGCAGCTGCCATGCTGGAGTGCGCCAGAGACTAAGGCTGCATAAGGAACCCTGATGGGTGAGAAGCGGCTCAAGGTACACAGTCATCTGGGTGGGGCTGGCCTTGCAAATGCGACAGGACCATGGTGAGGTGTCAGAGATCCTGGGAAGGCCTTCCATTCCTCACCCAGCCCACTACTGGCCTCTCACACAGATTGGTTCCTCTAGCCCAGAGCTGCTCAGCTATCAGTTAAATAAAAAGATTCCCAGGAAAGTTGACAAAACTAAGCCATATTAGGGATTTATACATCTAGATACCTAGTTTGCATGAAGATTCTCATTCCTTTTCCTGGGACTAAAGTTATGAGGTAGGAGAAAAGGGAGAGCCAAGAGCCCTAACAACAGAAGCAAAGTGCAGCTTCCATGGCGTGAAGACATTCAGACCACATCCCGCGCCTGTTGATGGAACAGGCACCCCCGCTAGGCATTACTTTCAACAGTCATGTCAATCTGTATTTATGAATTTATAAATCCACCACCTGGTAGGGCAGGCTACAAGCTAAGTCTTTCTACAGAAAATGGAAGACTTAAGTAGACAGTTAGGAAAGCCCAATCAAATTGTTAATAATACTAATCTTCCCAGTTAGCTGCTTTGTTCAGTAGTCCATACTCCCCACCTCTATAGGGAGCACCTAGTGGTCCTGAGGCTCGCCAGATGTTCAAGGAGCTGTTTGATCACTGGGTACTACTCCATAGTAGGATTTTTACATTTTTTTTAATGTACCCGTTACTTAGGACATCAGTAAACTATAGTTTATCTAATACCAGTGTAGATCTAGGATTCTATTCTAGTTTGGGGGTTCTGCTATCACATAAAATTACAGGCTAGATAAGCACATCCAGGTCCCCCCCCCATCTCAAATACACTCACTCCATCACACTGGTACCCCATGTTTTCTGTGACTTGACACATAGACCTGGCCATTCGACCATACCACAATACCTTCCCCCAAACCTTCAAGTCACTGCTATTTCACTGCCTTGGAAAGGCCAGTGAGGTCTGGGGCCTCAAATTTACCATGATGCAGTGAGAGAATCAATGTTGCCCATGAGCAGTGGGTTAGGAGAGCAGTGCTGGGAATAAGTGAGCACAGCAGGAAGCCCATGCATATCCCTGCCCGTGTGTCCATTTTCATCCATCTCCGAGCTCATCACAGTGAATGTCTGGAGCTGTTCCCTGCTTTTATTTAAAGCATAATTGCTAGTGTGATTATGAGGGTGAGGATGCCTGATGGGAACTGAAGGTGGAAAGCAGAATGGTTAAGTAGAGTCCTCACAGGCTGTGGGTGTGGGTGTGTAGAATCTGAGTTTCGGTAAAAGGTAAGAGAAATGAAACTCAGTGCAAGGTTGAAGGATCCAATTTAAAAAGCACAATACTAAGCCCACTATGAAACCGTTACTTTCAAGATTCGGTTTCCACACTTTAAACCTGAACTCTGTCATTATGTTAGCCTTGTGATTTAGGAGGTGGAGTAGATTCCAGCACTATGGAGAAGAAATGTAATCAAAACTACTTAAATATGTTAGTTCAATTAAATCCATGTCTGCTGAGCACACTCCCTGCCCTTGGGCTGGTGCTGTGGAGAATAAAAGATTTTTAATGGAGTATATTATGTCACGTGTAACATGAATATGAAAGTACAAGTGATTTAAGTGTTTCATTTTGTATGTATAAGGAGGCATGCCTCAATGTGTAGATTTATTCATGCAGGTTTCCTTTTTCCTGGCGTCAGGTTGTTTATGAAAATACTATCGCTTATGCTACTCAGAAAAACCCTGCAGAGATCCAGCCCTTCCTGTTATGACCAAGGATAAATATTCCATTGCCTCAAGCTAAGAGTCAGTGCAAGGTGGTGGGCTCTTTCAGTCTGACCTGCTCTCCTTTAAGATCTCCTTGTTGTGGTTGAGAAACCCCTCTGGCTTTCCTTACTTCCCCCTCTCTGGTCTATCTCTGTGTTCACCTACCAGTCTTCCATCTTCAGAAGAGAAGCTCTTAATCACTCTGCTGTAGGTCCATTTCATCTCGCCTGGATCCTACCCAGCTTGGCCATCTTTATTTTTACCATGTTGACTACACACCACATTTTCCAATTGTTTGTTAAATTTCTTTTTCTTTATTCTCTCATTACAATCTCTCTGATGTAATTAAAAATGTTACCTACTTTCCTAATGTTCATAGAACCTCTTCTCTCTGCCCTTAAATTTCTCCTGTCTTTCATTTATCTTTTTCATCCTCCCTCTCAACTTGGCATGCCTTTTCCTGTGCACCTCTGGCCTCTTCTAGGCCCACTGCAGCCACATCCCTTCCACACCTGTCTCTACCCTCCTCTAAGCCAGTCCCCTCAGACTCTTGAATTCCCAGCCTATCTCCATTTATCTGTAACTTTTTACTCCCAACCATTTTCTTCAGCCCCTCTGCTAATGCCCCTTGCTTGACCTTTTGTTGGGCCATATCCTACCAATTCCACTGAAACTACCCCCTGGCAACATTCTGACACATTTCTAACAACAAAATCCGGTCAACTTCACCCCCTGCTCTTGGGCTTCATGGCCACTAATCTAAACTTGCCCATGCTGGCTGGAGTGCTAGTCTTCTGGGCCTCCAGTGGGTCCCTCAACGGTTCCTGCTATTCAAGCCCGGACTCTACTTTTCACTCCAGCTTAATGTGCCTACAGTCTTTCCAGTCTCCTCCTGGACAACCTTCCCTTCAAACTAAGACTCACCATGTCCTCTTGTCAACAGTAATGCTTTTCAGCCACTTCTGCCTCATCCATGTCCCTTATCCTGCACATCTAAACATTTGGAAAGCTTGTTAATTACTCCTATTAAGGTGTCCCAGTCTTTACTCAGACCCTTCCCTCTGTTCTGGATGACCTCACTGTCTCCTAGCATTGTTCTAAGAGGTTGTAACTGAATCTACTTTTCTGGCAGTGACATCCTAAAATGCAAATCAGGGCATGCTCCAAAAACAGACAAACCTATCTGCAGTGGGCTTTATTGGCCACAATCTACCAGCAAGAACAATTTACTGGCATTTGCCTGTGTATGCCCAGGGCCGGGATGAGCTAACTAACACACTTTTGTCTCATCTTTTCTATAGCAACTTGTTCTCCACTTGTGGCTTTTCTTCAGCTGAACCCTTTGCCCCGACTTCTCTCTTGCCCTCCATCCCTCCTCGTCCCCTTCTGCATTATACCTATCTCCCGTTGTACAAATCTTCAAAGGCCAGAATTGCCAAGTTTCCCTTCATCTCCAATCCAAAAAATACAGTATGTTTAGACATGTTGTAAATGCCTATAATACTTTCACTGTGTCTCCTGGAAAGTCAGAGGATCTTATGTCAGTTACTTGGCTCACATCTTCCGCTAGATTATAAACTTCCTGTGGGCAGGGACTGTGCATTATTCATCTCTAGCTCCTAAAGCACCTACCAGCGCATCTTGTATGGGTCACTTGTTGGAAAATATTTGACATAATGAATGTTAATTAAGAGGTTTTGAGTCTATAGCAAAACCTAAGGATGAGTCACTCCACATCTTTCTGGTTTGCACCCACCCACAATCACAGCAACACACTGCATGGGGACATTTTGAAATGCAAAGGCAGAGTTTTGCATTGTTCTTTGCAGTTATTCTGTGTCAATTTTTACAGTTATGGAATATACTTGGAATACGACATGTACACAAACATCCAGCAAGAGGCCAAGGCCAGAGAGGATACTGCTCAAATGTTAGAATTTGGGAGCTTTTCAAATTCTTGATGAGAGCACCTCTCCAAGCACTTCACTACCTGCACTGGGTCTCTGCCAATCTGACGGATACCAAGATTGATCTGTCTTTGCACAGGTCTATAGATTTTAAAAAACAAACACCACCCGCGGTACCAGGAGGACCTTGTTCCAGTTCTCACTCCCTACATGGCCCTCTGCACGGTGGTTGCTCGCACCTAAGTACACATCCTTGGGACTTCCCACACTCTCACTGTAGGGTCACACTTGGAAACTGCTGACTGAAATAGCAGGCTGGTCTTGGGCTTTCTCTCCTGAGGTCTGAATTCTCACCCTCCCTAAGACTTTGTCTATAGGACAACTTCCCTCTGATGAAAGTTGAGATCACTGAGCACTTCTGTCCTGTAGATTTCTAATGAAAGTGTAAGATTTGAATGAAATGCTTTGAATTCTAGTCTCAAAAAATCTACTCCTGTCTCGCCAAATGTGAAGGGATTTATTTATTATACTGGGAGAGACAATGTCACCTCTAGGTCTTGGCCTCTCTCTCCCTTTATTCAAAGCCCTCTGCCCTCTTGGCCGTCTGCTAAGCATCCTGTCCTACTCCTCAGTAGTGTCAGTTGCTGTTTATCCCTCTGAAGAAACACTTGGAACTGTTCTGTCCTCTTCCTTAAGCTGCTTGGGTAACCGATAATGTTCCCTTCTCCTGGCCAGCCTCTCCTATAAATCTCATTATGTCAGCCATCATGAGTTATTCTCCTTTGTGAGGCATCTTCTGCCACTGTGTGCTAATTTACAGCATACTATAGAAAACCCAACTCAAATAACTTATAAGCAGTGACAAGTCTCTTCTTCAAAAAAGTGAACAAAGTCTATTCTTCATTGAGACAGGAGGGGGTAGAGAAATTATTATTGGCAAGATGGAACAAAATATAATAACTTAAGAGATGCCCCAGTGAAAATTAAAATATAAGTCTAGAGCGGGAATTTTTTCTCAGTACCCTACTGCGCTCAGGTAGCCCCTGTGGCTGGAGTGGAGATCATTGACATGTTAGAGAAAAACCCAGCTAATCATGTTATGAAACTTTTTCTTTTAACCAACCAATGAAGCCAGAAAGGCTGATAATAAGGTGGAAAGGTGCCATCCTCATGAGGGATGCTCTTAAATCTGTTGAATCAATAGATTAAAGAAAATGCAAGGCTATTCAGGAAACATCCAGGAGGGAGATTTACCATAGGGTGTTTATGTAATTTTTTCTTCTGCCTATAAATAAGTACCTGTCAAAGAGGAAGGGGGTTCAGAGGAAGGAAAAGAATCAGGAAATCTAAGTTTTGTCTTCCTGCCCTCCAGTCTCTTGGTTCCCCTTTGGTTACTGAGTTTGATGATAGCGGCGGAAGAGGTAGAAACCCAAAGCTGAGGTGACCTTCCACACAACTGTCCTGTTCGCCCCAACACCACCCACCCCCACCCAAGAGCTCATCAGACTCACTCCAACTTGCAGCCTATTTCCTGGCCTTCCTTGCACTGAGGTTAGAATTAATACTTCAGTTCTTTATCTTCCCTTATAGCAGATAAGAAGCAGGAGAGGGAATAATAATAAAAAAAAAAAACTACAAGCACTTTCTAAAGGTAACTTTTATATGTACCTGTGGCCTCGAAGTTATTTGGTTCAAGACCACAAGTTCCCAGGGACAGTAGTGAACCCCACATCACAGCTCTCACTGTGCCCACCTGGAGATGTGTGGGCAGTTGGACCAACCCATGCTGTGAGGCCCGAGAGGTCCACAGAGAGGTGAGGTCCTTGCAGCACTGGGCCAGCAGCCTCCACAGACCCCATGAGTACTGGGCAGAGAGGGAGCAACTCCTCGCTTCAGCTCCCACAGGTGTGAGGCCACCAGGGGTGACTCCATCAGCCCCTCTTACGCTGCGACTCAGTCCCTGAGCACTGACAGGAATGCAGTGGCAGGGACAGGGTCACAGGGCTGGGGATGAGCTGAGCTGCCTGCCTCTCTCAGATAAGGATTTTACCTGCTTCCTGAGGGAATACTGTTGTTAAAAACAAACAAACAAACAAACAAACAAAAAAACAAACCACCACTACCAAACATGCCTGCCTGAGACCTCAGTCATATCCAGGACAGCCTGTGTAGTCAATTGCCAGTGTCATTGTCACATTTTAATTGCAATTGATCATTTTCTTTTGAAATCAAGGGCTATTTTAATGTTCCCTTTGGCTGTGATGTAAGAACCATCTGCAAAGCAGAGAATAAGCCATTATACTGCCCCTGCCTGAGTCCTCTCAGTAACTCAGACGTTTTTTTCCACATTTTCATCGGAATAACATCATCACCTGGTTTGATCTCTTAACCACAGGCTGCCTCATGCCTGTACCTCTTCCCCCTCACCCATGCCCCCTCCACAAGCACATCCCAAACCACTAACTACAATCACAGGTGCATGAGCAGGCCCGTTCTTATATAAGCGCCCTTGTAGAATGGGATAGACATATTAAAGCACAGAGAGCCAGTGTTCTCACCTCAGCTTGAAGGCTACCAACAAATTCAAGGTTTGACAGAAACACCCAGGCTTTCTCTGAAGGTAGCATTTTCTTTGTGAAGGAACAGATGAGTGGGCCTCCTGATCCTATTTACCCTGTGGGATCTGGTGTTCTGCTTCCCCTTTAGAGGAAGGTGCTAAGAGAATGAACAAGCAGAAGCCAGTGGCCTCGAGGACAGCCCTGAGGTTGATCCCCCTTCTTTTTCTGACAACACCTTGTGTGCTAGTAGCAAGGCCTGTTCCCAGGGGATCAGGAATGGAAAGGGTGCCTTTGGAGATACAATCCTTTTTCTTCTCCTAGGATCAGGAGCAGGGGGGAAATATCAAGATGTCACCTCAACAGGCACCAGAGAAACTAGGGAAGGTAGAACACAGGTTCAGAAAACCCTAGACTTAAAAACATCCTTTCTCAGATATGAATGGCACTTGAAGTCTACCTGGCGCTGGCAACCATGTCTGCCCTCATCCACCTTAAACTGTGCTGGTATTTCCAGACTAGAGTCCAGCCAGAACCTGCTATGTACTGGGTATACTGATCCCAGAAAGAACAACTTTGTCACCAGCCTTCTTTTGGGGGCACCTGGGTACTTTTAGTGATGGAAGCAATGACCTGGTTTGTTTCTCAGTAGCAGTACAAGAAATGGAGCACAGAGAAATTTGAGGAACCTTTCTGGAACATTCTTAATTCCCATCTTTCAAGGCCCAAGCCTTGGCAGTTTCCAGTCTGACTCTGCTACCCTCCTTGGAAAAGGATAAGGCTTCTGGGGACACCTGCAGCTCACTTAGGCCCCCCCTTTCCTGTGGTTTGTTCAGAGTAACAGTGGTTGGTCTGTGGTTATGGGTCATTTACCAAAACTACATCCCCAAATGGCCTCCTCTGGCATGAAAATACAATCTTTTTAATTTACAAATGAGAAAGTTGAAACACAGTAAAATAAGATGATTAGCCAAAACTAAGGTTAGATGGGATGTTCTTGGCAGAATCAAAATGCGTCTGAATTTCTACCTTTCAGCAGTGCTCTTGAGTAAGGCAAGGCTGCCTGAATTGTCCTTCCCAACCCCCTGGTCAGCATCTGGAGAAAAACCAGGCAGCTGCTAGCCAAATCTTCCGCCTGGGATTTTGTCTTCACAGACCAGTCCACACACTCACACCCACCTGAGTCTACAGGGATCAGTCCAAGAGGTAGGAACAGAGCAAGTGCTTTGAAAGCAAAAAGAGAGGGAAGGTTTCTGGAATGAAGGAATGCTGCAGGCCACCTTGTAGAAATGTTTCTGAATTTTGTGGTTAAGACATTGTCAATAATTTTCTATGAAGAAATTTTTATGTAGCATGTAACCCACATAAATAAAAACCTTAAAAACAAAGAAGGTTTCTTCCAGAGTGTTACGTGGGGAAGGGAGACTTCAGGAACCTGGGTGAGCAAGACCTAGCTGTTCAGGCCATTGAGAGGGGTTCAGCACCAGGGACAGCGCCTTAGCTGCTGCTTCTCAGCTCTCAGTAGGACTTAGTGACATGCAGACCCAGCAAGCTTGATTCCCATAATAAGATTTCACTTAGTTCTTAAAACATCGGCAAAATATAAGCTAGTTACATATGCAATGAATTCCAGAAGGACTCTCTAACCCCCAGATACCTAAAAAATACTGCCTATCTAAAGGTGATAGGAGGCCACTATGGCACAGCAAAGACAAAGGTCTCCCGAGAATTCTCATTATACCGTGGCCTTTTCCCAACATAGTGAATTCTTCAGCCACCTCTCCTTGCAATGTACCTGTTTACTGACATGCGCTATGGAGCTCAGACATCATTTACGGTGACCTTTCTGATTAATACCAAGAACAGTACAAGAACTCTTGTTATCACTCTTAAAGTAGTCGCTCTTAAAGTCATCCCATCCTGTCCTTAAAAGAGAAGCAAAAAGACAGGGAAGTTCTTAAATGGGAGAGGGGGTATCTGTTACACCATCCACTACTAGTCACTCCCAGGGCCAGGGTCAGGAGCCTGACTCAGGAGAGGACACGGGCAGAGAGGAGGTTTTATTCCCCTGCATTGGGATGGAAGACATAGGGCAGGGTATTAGAACCCCCCTTAGGCTCCAAGTTTAGAATCCAGCCAATTGCTAGTGTCCTATCTCTCCTGCTGCCTGCCCACAGGCTCCGTATCAACATGATGGCATCATAGTTAGCTAGGAGCGGGATGGGTTGTTCTCCCTCTGCTCCATGATTACCTCATCATGACTGAGTGACAGAATTGGGATCCTAAAGCTTCTCAACTACAAGTAGGATCAACAGCTGATGAGCATAGGGTAGGGGGAGTTAGAATTTATGGGGACTAAGGTCATGAAATAACAGAATTATTTCCTTAAAACTACAGAGCTCTTGTGCTTTGTGTTAGGGATGGTAGTAGAGAGGAAAGAAACAAAACCAACAGGGAAGGAAGTGTTACAAAGAAAATCTCATGTGCTGAAGACTGAAGCTCCCAAACTGAAAGCTGACATGAAACAAGGGTTTCCTCCTCATACTGTGTTAGTGGGTGCAGGTGCTAAGTATCCTATGGAAAGGCAGAAGAACAAAAAGTCAAATTCAGAGACACAACTGAACAGTAGCCTCCACATAAGCCTAAACAACTTCTCACTGAGCTGGGGCCAAAATGGCATTTCTCTGACAGTTTGTGGTCTTGATTGCCAGACGTGTCCCTCTGGGCACTGACACCCAGCCCTCTCCCAACAACCCCATCTGCAGCTTCCATGAAGAGGAAATCTGCATAGCCCTGTTAGGAGCATCTTCTGAGGCAGTTAGGATTGTTTTCTGATTTCCTTTCTTTCTCATTTTCTTGACCACACGGTAGGGAAATCTACCTATAGAAATTCATGACAAACAAATAGGCAGCATATTTCACTTAATCCTGACCACATTTGCAATTCTTATTCTTGCACCACAAAGCCATCTCTTCTAGGCACCCTACATTGCCCCCAAATGTTGAATGTTTGGTGCTGGATGAAAAGAACAAAGTAGACCGCCCCACCTGTCTTAAGCCATTGCAAATGGAGTAGTGTCATCGAGAATTGCCTTCTTCCATGGCATCACCTCTCAGCCTTCTCGGCAGCTCTCTTTTATCCCTCTGTGGCTAGAGTCACCTGCTCATCTTTTCCTACAGAGGTTAGCTATATTCCTTATGCAGCATTACTATCAACACTACTAGGCAGTTGAACGAAATGTTTTGTAATTTCTCCTTTTTTACCTTGGAAAGATAGAAAAGGTAAAGAGATGCTAAGCAAACAAGAAGGCTCTTGTTAGCCAATGTGTCACCTCAAGGTTAAGTGCTGGGACAGAGTGCGCCCTTCAGAGATGGCTGGGGTCCTACCAGAGAAGGGTGTGTTCTGCAATGCTAAGCCAGTCCATCAGTGTAGAGGTAGAGGAGCCTGTGGTACCTGCAGGGGCATTTTCTGCTTGTTACTGTCTTCTCTCTCTTGATTATTTCAAGACACAAGCCCTGTGGGATGAGGGATCTTGGGTGCGATTCCCATGTGCTGGTAGGAGGATGTACTCAGCCTATGTGGCCTCAAGACCACGGTGTTGGTGAGGATTTGGTCAGCTGTAGCACATCCTTTAACCACCGACATTGTGTCCTTTTTGAAATGAGAGTGAGAAGGTAGGACAGGAAACAGATTCCACGACAAGACAGAAAGGTTTGTTCTAAAAAATGCTGGTATCTATCCTGAGGAGAGTCTAGAAGCCACAGAAAGAGAAATCAGGGCAAACTGGTATGGGGCTGAAGAGATATTTGTTTCCTATTTTCTGCGTGCTTGGTAGAAGGAAAAGCGGTACTGATATTGATCATCAGGATAATGACAGACTGCCTTTGGGAAGAGACGCAGGCCTCACACAGGAAGGCACTGGTAAGCTTGTACCTAAACATCTTCCAAATTCATCCGCAGAACCTTAGCGCAGCTCTTCTCCAATGATTTCCACTATCCAGTCAAGAACTGTCTGAGGAGAAGAGCCTGACACCCAATACCTGCTACGTTTACATTTACTGAAGTGAGGAAGCCAAAGAGCACACTGGAGAACAAAATGTATCGGGGAATGAAGTTAAGTGAACTTTTTTTCAATGTCAGAATGATTTGGGACTGCAAATGTTAGGTCACTTCTGTGAAAGAAAATCATTTAAATACAATTACATCTTTTCATCCCTAGTGAAAATGAGGTTCCTAATTGGATTCCCCTTTCCTTCATGGAAGAAACTAGCAGGCTAGTATATAAATAGGCATGTTAGCAATTGATTTAATCTTGAGTCTTGTGTGCATTAACATGGAATTTACTGACTTCAACATGATCTTTTAATCTCACTGTTCAAAATATCACTGAACTACAGTAGATTCCATGTACTGGACACACCAAAAAGGCCAAACGTGATAGGCAAAACTTCCCAACACTCTCAATCACTTTAATTCTACTGTATTTACAGGGATCCAGGGGTCAGGCAACAGAAGGAGAGAGCCAGAGAGCTGCTGATGGATTCTTGGGTTATTTTTTAAATACTTAAAACATAATAAGCCCAAAGACAATCCTCAATCAGAGAGGAGTGTAGAAAGTGAACTTTACTCTTTTCCATTTAGTCCAAGTTTAAAGTATCAGATTTTTTTAAATTCAAATTGGCCTGGAGTATGAGTATTTTGGGTGATAATTTATTCATGCCTTTATGTTGTTATTTCTTGAGTGGCAACTCCATACCTCCACAAAGCTTACATGTTGATGTGAGGAAACAAACAAACATATGTATGTCTGGTACTGAAAGCTCCATGGAGGAAAGGGAGACAGAATGGCAGGATGGGCTTGGAGTGTTTTTTTGTTTTTTTTTTTATATTTATACATACAGAACTGGGGTCCAGAGGTGTGCTGAGTGAGAGGATTCACCAGAGACAGAACAGATAGCAGAATAGGCAGAAGGACTGAAATACACTGTGAGAGGAGCAGCGGGTGGGTCAGGAGAGGTATGCCACACCATGCAGGTCACCTCCTTGGCCGGGGATCGAACTTGTGCTGTAGTGGCTGTGATACCTTTATAGTGCTGCGCTTTAACCCGTGTTGCCACCACTGAGCCCATCGAGTGGCTGTTTTTTATAGGGTAGACAGGAAAAACTCCTATGAAAAGGTGATATTTGAGCAAAGATTTAAAGGAAATGAGGGGAGAAGCCTTGGGGATTTCTACTAGGAGTTTGGAATCCCCAAGAATAAGATGAGAATCCTATTAGGAATAGGTCAGGAAAGAGTGCCTTATGGTGAATTTAAGGTCTCTACCAGACAGCCTAGTAGAAATGCTAATTAGGCTTTGGCTATATGAACCTGGAGTTTAGTGAGGAGGTGGAGACTGAAGATAAAATGTGGGAGTCGGAGGCATCTGGATGGAATCTGAAGGCTTGGTACTGGATAGAGGGAGGGATGCAGACATGAGAGTTGCCCAGAGAGAACCCTGCAAAATACCTAGGGAATCCCAGCAGATCAGGAGGAACCTACACCAGGGGGGAGTGGCCAGGCGTGAGTCAAGTGATCCCAAGGCGTAAAGTAAGGATCTGGAACAGGTCACTATGCTGAGAATCTGGGAAAGAACTGTTCTGGTAGAAAGGCAGTAGGCTCAAGAAAGGGTGGTGAGCAACTCTGGAAAATTTAGGTGAACAATAAACCAGTAACAGCAGTGGATGGTAAATAGAGTGGAGCCCAAAGAAAGATGTTTTTTTCTTAAGAAAATGTGTTTTATGCTGACAAGAATGAGCCAGGGGATACTTTCTGGAGTGGTACAGTGCCCCCGTGGGAACTGGCTTTAGGAGCCTCCCCAGGTTGTCACAGAAACAACAGGTGTACGTTCGGGTCCAGGTGCAAGTGGGTAAATACAATGGGGGGACAATGTCTTTCCTGAATGATCATTTTTTAGTGAAATACAGTGAAGTGTGGTCAGCTAAGAGTAAGTTTTGGGGAGCTGGTACTGGAGGTTTTGGAAGTGAGGGTGGAATGAGCGGCTCATGGAGCCCCCAGCAGGAAAAGTGGAGGGGCAGTGAGAATAAAGGACATGTGCTGTTTGGCAGGAAGCACTTGCTTGAGGTTCTTATTTGAAAGAAATTTCTCCAGCTATCTCGGCGCTAAGGTGATGTGCAGAGTCGGTGTGGGGATCAGGTTGAGTTTTAGCCAGACAAAAGCAGTGACAGCAAGAGACAGGGTGCATGGTAGGGGCAGCAGCTATTTTGCAGGCATGGGGTCACCACAGTGATTTAATTGGGTTCCAGGAGTGATCAGGACAATAGAAATTGAATCACGGGGTAGGATCTTGAGACAGAGATTATGGGAAGGTGCAGTTTGAGCTAGTGCAATGGACTGAGAGCTGGCATGGAGTGGCAGGTGAGGTTAGGTGGAGGAAGAAGAGGAGCAGAAGCCAAGGAAGTTGGTGTGGGCATGATGGTGTGGGCACAGCAGTCAACAAGTGATGGCAGGAAAAGGTACTGGAGGTCACAGTAGGAATCAAGAACCCAAGAACAATGCTTCAAAGGGAAGAATGGCTTCATGTGTTTCAAATCTGGTGTGTTGTATTGCTTTGATTTCTAAGGAAACAGAACCCCAGCAAGAGCCAGGCTTCAGTGAGAGCAAGAAGGTACAAATCGTGGTCACCGTGGCAGTTGAGCTTCAGAAAGGAATCTGTGACTGAAGGGAAGGTCAGGGTAGTCACATGATGAAATAGACTTGGGCAAGAGGTTTGGGGAGGGATGAGAAATAAGCTCTGATGGATGGGGTTCTGTGAGGCTTGGGCTTTGCATATAGACTGTCCCCCAGCAAGTTCTTGTTGGGTCCTACTTGGTCTCTCATGTTGAGGCGGCCAGAGTAAGGTGCTTGGGATTCCAGTGCCTCCTTTCAGTCCAGATTTTATTTATTTTGACCTCCACTAAAAAGCCCACTACATCTGTAGTCAGCCACAGCCTATTTCTATAGATTTCAGCAAGTGGGACCCCAAGTTGAGGCCACATTTTGTCTTGGAAAAAGCATTCACAGTAAATCCTGTCCTCTCTATTTTCAAGGATCCCAATGAAGTTAGTTTCCTTGAGGGAAAATCACAATTCTTGGTAGAAGAACGGAGGCAAAGGGTGAACAAAGTCAAAATCAAAGGATGGGTGAGCAGTTTTGCTTCTGCCTAATTCAGTTAAATTAGAATTTTCTCTAACTGATCATTTTGATGTCACATTTCTTTTGTGACTGAACGGAAGGTCAGCGCAGTGGCATAAGCAAATGCTAAGTCCTTAAATGCTTGGCTAACAGGTTTGGGAGATCGGGAGAGAGTTAGAAATGGAAAGAACTCAGTATGGCTGCAAGGAAAGAAACCCAGCCAGCACTGCTAGGAAAGGTCTGCACTAGTAAGAAATCTGACCAAAGGAGTCAAATGGAAAAATCCTCTGCATTCAACCATTTCTTCACATCTCCACAGAATCCTAAACAGACATGAATTTAATCACAACCACTGCTGCTGTTCAGGTCTGCCCACCAGGACAGAGACCCCTTACTTTGGTCACTTCCTCCTTAGCCTTTTCCTAGAAAGATTCAATTGTGCTTATCCAGACTCATCTAATACCACATCTTGCTTTGTAGTGTTATAAAGATGTTGCAACTTACTCAAGGGGTTAACTTGTGCTTCACACCCTGAAGAGTTAACAGAAGCCCATTCAGGAAGCAAGGGAAGCTAGTCAAGATGCTTTCCTTACTCTTATCCTTCTGGCTTATGGAATGTAGCCTTGCAAAGATGAACCCAACACAACATGGCTTCCATTGACTGGCCCCAGATTTCCCCTGCTTCAGGTGGCCACTCATCCCTGGTAAACTGGGTGCACCTGGTAAGGGAATTTGTGGAAAGAGGGGGGCAAACTCCCAAGGGCCATCCCCAACATTAGTACTCCAGAGCAGCCCTGAGGCTTGTGCAAACATGTCAGGGAGCCAGACAGCGAGCTGTGACGGAGATGAGGAAAGAACAGGATAGGATGGGGCATTCTCGTCCTTGCATGTATTGGGGGGCAAGGGGCAGGCTAGGGCTTCTCCAGGAGACAGGAGCCAGCCCCATCAGCGCCTATCAGTGAGCTCTAACTGGCGCCTGCCTGTGTCTGGGTAGGAGGCGTGAGGTTGGAAACCACAAAATACAAATCCACTGTGGGGCTGGGTTGCAAATGCAGAGCCACGCGCCCTCCCAGAGTACCACAGCAGGGGGGCACATCACGGCTTTCCACGGGGCCATCCTCCAGGGAAAGCGCGGGTGACTCAGGCCAGCCTCCATCAGAGGCGCCGTCCCAACCCCCACCCCACCCAGGGCGGCTCTCCTTCCTCTTGGCTTTCAGATCCCCAGCCCGGCCACCCTCCCAGTTCTTTTTTTGTTTTGTTTTTGTTTTTGTTTTTTTGTTGTTGTTTCCTGTAAATACTTCTTATTTTGGACGTGCAGGGATCAACTGAGATTCTGGAGTGGGGGGAGGGGGTGGATGATTTGGGTCTTTTTATTTTTTCCTTTCTCTCTTGAATTTTGGTGTTTGAACTTGAAACAAAAAATAATTACACGTATATATATAAGCAAATGACTTACCTTAAAAAAAAGAAATAAGTTGATTTCATTCTTTTGATTTATCTTGTTTCTCATGGGGATTGGGTGGGGGTGGGGGGTCTTTGGGTGGAGGGCTTTTTTGTGAGCTGTATAGATTTCCAGTTTGGACTTGTTCAAATGATGCAGGAACAAAAATTAAAATGAATTTAAAAAAAAAAAAGACACAACATAAAACCAAGAAAAACTTTGTGATGTATAAAAGCTGTAAATAGTCAAAGATTCTTTCTCTTTTCTAATGGCAAATTATTTCTGTCACTTTATATTCAAAAAATAAAGAAACCTACCACAAATTATCAGGGTAAAAAATATCCAGAATCAGAGTTGTTTGTTTGGGTTTTGGCTTTAACGGTTGTGCTTTCTTTACTGTAACTTGGAAAAACTTGGTATCGGTACTACTTGGGGAAAAATCCCTTCCCAGTGGGTTAGCCTGGACTAATAGGAAACTGTGTCTTGGTAAGGGGTTTGGTGAGACAAAAAAATTGCTTTAAGATCATAATTACTTAAAGTTTGCATAAACTTTACTGTTTAATAACTACCAACTACTTTTTCCCCCTTCTTTTTCAGCATAGGAAATTTTAAACGCATTCAAAAGTAAACAGAATGGCATAATGAACCTCCATGAATCCATCACCCAGCTTCAGCAATTAAATGATGCCCATCTTGTCTCAAACATATCCCTACCTGTTCCCCCTTCTGTATAATTTTTTCAGCAAATGACATAATTGCATAATTAAATCTGTACATGTTTTTATTTTGAATCTCTGAAAAAGGATTCAATTTAGTATATATATATAATTTAGTATGACATCAAAATTTGCAATAAATTCTTGATAGCCAGTTTCTAGACCAGAACAAAACTACAGGACAATACCCTTGATAATTATAGATTCAAACTTCTCAATAAAATACCAGCAAACTGAATCCAGCAGTGTATTAAAAGGATCTTTCACCGTAATGAAGTGGAATTTCTCTCTAGGATGCAAAGAGGACTCAAGGTAGGCCAATCCATCACCATGATACACTACATAAGAATCATATGATGATCACTCAGGTGCATAAAAAGCATTTCAACATCCATTCATGATAAACTCATAGAAGGAGCATATCTCAAGATTAAATAAACACCATGTGCAACCTGCCAATAGCCAGAATCATATGCAATGGTGAAAGATGGAAAGATTTTTGTTTAAGACCAAGCACAAAACAAGGGTGCTCATTCCCATGACTCCTAGTCAACATGGTAGGTACTGAAGTCCTGGATGGAGCAACCAGGCATGAAAAAGCAAAGACATCAGAATTACAAAGGAAAAACTAAAGCTGCATCTCTTTGCAGACCTAATTTTTTTTATCCAAAAAATATCTTGAGCCCTCCCTGCTGGCACAGTGGGTTAAAGCACAGCACTGTGAAAGCTAGCTGGAGCCACTTCAGCATGAGTTCAATTCCCATCCAGGGAGGTGACCCACATGGCACAGCAGACCTTTCCTGACCCACCCGCTGCTCCCCTCAGCAGTGTACTTCGTTGATCCGGCTGTTCTGCTCCCCACTCTGGCTCTGGTGAATGCTCTCACCGTCCCTGCACCTCTGGCCTATACCCCAGTTCTGTATGCATAAATCTTTTCTAAAAACCTTAAAAGGCAAACCAAGAAACTGTTAGATCTACCAATGAATTTAGTAAAGTTAGAAGATACAAAGTTAATATACACAAATCAGTAATGTTTCTATACACTAATGATGAAATTTCTGAAAAAGTAGTAGATTCCATTTGTAGTAGAATCAAATAAAATAATTAAATATTTTAAGAAAGTGAAATATCACTATATGGACTCCGCAAATTTCTCATGATCTCAAATATTTTTTTACAGTTTTCTTAATCTTAAAATCAAATCAACTCCACATAACTGGTCTATTTTTCAAATTTCTTTTGAATCTATAGATTCATCCCAAACCTTTTTTCTTGAAAATGTTAAACAGACTCTTTTACCCTGAGAGGTTGCCACAGTTGCAATTTGGTCATTGGGTCCCCACAGTAAGGCTGTACTGCTCCTTTGCTCTCTGTGCTTCCTACAAATCTATAGTCGTCTAGCTCTTGAATGTGTTCTTCCACTGCTTAACAGTATCAGAAAACTGGCCTTCTTTTAACCAAAACGCAGTGCAATTAAGAGAATTAGTGAGTAACACATTTCTTCCACGCAGACCTCGGTAAAATGGGTCCAGTCACAAGGTGACTAAGCTCCTCCCCCAGCCAAGACAAGTGACAAGGACCAGGCGTGGCTCTTCAACTTGCACTTTGAGCTAACAGTTTCCCAAGTGGCCTTTTATATCTCTCCAACTCCAGTTCTGTCACCAACTTCATATATGGGTACTGGATGATTTCTTTTACTATACCGACTTCTAACCTATTCAAGTTAAATGACAGTTCTTGTGATAAAAGAAAACAACATCAATACATTTAGGTCTTCCAATAGAAAACATAAAGTACATTCCACTGTCACTTTATTGAGACTCACATGCTCCTCCTGTGGTCCTGGTATCGGAAAAGACTATGCAGTGAACAGCTAGTGGGACCCAGTAATGTGCAATCCCTTAGCCAGTGTGGGCAAAGTCCTGGCTAGTGCTGGCACTCCTAATGCCTAGTTCAGGGCATCCTCTAGGGTAACTGTCACTGTCTCGGACACATTCTGTGAAGGGCTCCTCCTGTCATTCCCTCTGTACTAACACAGTTTCCTCCTTCAATTTCCCTAAAGATAGATGTGCTCCAAGTGCCACAGTTTTGAGATAGAGCAATTTTCCTTTTTGGCGATAACTTCTTAAAGCCCAAATAGTTCCTGGGACATAGAATAACTGTAACAAAATGCTGGTAGACATGTTGTGTGTTGGTGTCCTTTTTCATTTTTTGGTTTGAGTTAATGATGTTTGCTTTTAAAAAAATCAAACACTCAAATCTTAGTGCTGCTGTTAAGCAAGGGAAGCCTAAGAGAGGGCCTTGAATTCTTATAGGAACCTCAAGTAAGGACATGACTAAAATTTTTGTTGCCATCAGAACTAAAAAAAAAAAAGTAGTAAGACTCAACTGACCAGTTGACCATGCAGAAATCCTGACAGGGGAGGTGTCTGTCCTTTAATCTTCCTGCCTCACCCACACCTGACAACTCTTGAGTTAGCTCAGAGCACCTGTATTCTTCCTGCCCGTATTCCAACATAAGAGATTCCTGCCTGTGTTCCAACATAAGAGACCAAGACCATCAACAAGAACAAATTAATAACAGGTTGGCAGCTCCACTCATGGCCCCATCAACCAACTATCCCAGAAAAACAGTTATCACTGGCTGTTTCAGGATCGACATCTTTCTTCTACAAAGTCACCTGGATCTCTTTAATATCTGATGTGAATATTTTAACTTCACTGTACTTTTTATAAACCCCAAATAATTCCTTTAAATTACGACATTCTCAGAAAGTAACTTCTTATGGAGTATTCTAGAACCACCAGGAATGGGAAAGATCTCCACAAAGGTGGCTGTGAACTAGCAGCTGGGCTGTCAGTCAACAGAATTACGTCAACGTTGTCACTTCTGGTCCTCAACGTGCTGGTTTCCACAGATTTGCATTTACCCACCTTGCCACCTGGTGTCCATCTGCTGCCCTCCCCAACGAACTGTACTTACAGCAGAGGCTCTCCATTTGGTTGCATATTAGAATCATCTGGAATATCTTTCAAACACTGATGCCAGGACCTCATCCCCCAAAGATTCTAATTCAGTTGTTCTTGGGTACAACTTGGGCAGAAATGGGAAAGCCTCCCCTGGCAACTTGAATATGTAGCCAGAAGGAGGGTCCCTGCCACTTTCTGGGACTGAGGGGTTCAGGGAAGGAGGTCTGTCTGCAGTGGTGCATCCCCATGTAACTGAACTGTTCCCAGTCCCCAGCCACACCCTGGACTGCTCCCTTCCTGGAGTGATTCCCTTGGGAACTGCTGGACTTCTGTCCCCCTTTGGAGCTGCAGGGTGACCATGGGGAATGCTCATGTGACATTAAGCCCAGTTCTTTAATTCTCCATACCCTAGCATACAAGGCAAGGTAGCTACACTTAAAAGCCAATCTGTCTACAGAAAGCCCTACACACAGATTCAACATTTGACATGTACATTGAATATGACTTCCCATGACCAGAGAAGGATAATCAAAATATCAAAACGATGACAACAGATTGGCTCACATATGGACCACAGCCCTTGGATTTACTCCCCAACTCTTAATTACCTTTTGAGGATTGTTCATCTCCCTGTACCTTGAGACTTGATTTTTCCATCACTCTCAAGAGAAACCATCTGCAGTAATGGGGTATTGATCCACCAGGACATCTGTCTAATGCATAATCCTGAGTGCATGTCCCATAATCTGAATAATCCAAAGCCATCTGACATCCACATCCGTTCTTTCCCCCCAAGTAGGGCCAGGCACCTCTGGTATCATCCCACAAATAATAGCGTTTACACCAAGGATTAAAACCCAGGGCCCTGTGAGCACCTTCCAGTAGGAAACTGGAATTTTTTTGACTGGCATAACTCTTAAGTATTAAAATTGGAATGCCTGGAGAAAGCATCTACTCCTGAGTTTAGCACAGTCCCTCCCATGTCTCATTACCTGTCTCACCTCAGGAGGTGAGTATGGATATCTCCCCCTTCCCTGTCCCTACACAAAGGCACACATGTCCATTCTCCTCTATGTTGCAGCATTCATAAAAGTTACATTCTCACTATAGAAATAGCATTTTTTGTTTCAGGGCAAAAAATGACAATTTCTTGTTCTTCCTGCTCTCTGTCTAGGTTCCCAGGGCTCCCCATTGACTAATAAAATGGCCTAGAGCGTGGTCATCCACAGCATCAAGCACACCCACCCACAAAAGCTTTGAATGCCAAAGATTTGGGTCCATCTTTCCCTCCCCAGTGTGACTTTAAATCTTGTCCGAGAAACCTCCAAATCCCCAGAGGAAAGGATGCTTTTTCCTTCTACTTACACCTAAAAGAAATTATCATTTACTGTACACCTGCTATGTTCCAGACTATTTCATTCATTAGCTCATGTGATCCCTCTTAATCACCCAATTTCACAAATGCTATTATTGAGTCTTGGAGGCATTTGTCAACTTGTCCAAAGCCACACACCTGTAAGTGAAATATCAGCAGTTCTGAGCCAGCAAGACAGCCTACACACCTCACTTTTGCCATTAAGTTGAATAGCTTACTCCTTACAACAGCTCTGTTAAAACCGAAAGTAAACGGGAAGTTAATCTGAAAACTAAGGACTCAGGATAAGCCACGTCACAGTACGATGGCTGGTAGTGGTGTTAACGTGCCCATTCTGATGCTCAATAACTGTACCCCCCCATCCTGGCAAATCTTGTCCCTTCAGGCCCTGTTATAGACCACTTGTGCAAAGCATCACATTTGGTAGCCATTCTGTGAAAGCCATGCAGAGATGGCCTTTGCAGGTGAAAACAGACACCATCTTTGTTACTAGAAATACCCTCTATAACTAATTAATAATCAACACTGTGCTAAATGTTTATGCGTATTATCTAATTTGTTCTTGAAAATAATGCTGTATGATAAGTCCTTTTTCCATCCCCATATCATTTTACAGAGAAGGAAGCTGAAGTTGAGCGAGGCCACTTAACTTGCCTGCAGCTACAGAGGATGGAGAAAGCTTGCTTATCCCAGAACCTTCCACTAGGGAGCCTTTGAAGGTGTTTAACGCCCTACACATTTTTGCAGTGGTCTTCCATCTCGCCCAGTCCAGAAGGCTTTCAACCTAGCTGCCACCTGAAAGTTACCTAAGGAAACCTCAAGAATACTGATGCTAAATACTAAATATTTTCTTAGAATTCGTTAGGTGATGCTTATATAGAACCACAGTTGGAGACAGACCATTTCATTCGATGTTAGAAAATATAATCAGCCCATGAGACAGTGACAAGGCAAGTTCCTATATTCCAGTGAATGCAAAGAAGATTCATGGTCAGAACATAGAAAGCCCAGAAACATCTTTGAACCTATCTGTCCATCAGGGCTTGGTCAGTTATTAAAGCGGGTCTCCAATTGCACACACGCCCCTCCGGACGCTGACACTGGTCTCTCCAAGCTGCAGTTCTCCCTAGCAGCCAATCCAGCCTGCCAATAGAGGGCGCTGCAGGGACACCAGGCTGGTCAGCCAGCCTGCCTCTAAGGGGGCTGCTGGCCACCAAGCTGGTGAGCAGATGCCATGGCCTCAGCCTCCAGCCAGTTGCTATCCATCAGTGATGAACCCTGCAGCAGTGCAGTTCTGGTTACTGCGTACCAGTCTGTGCAGGGCTCCCCTTAAGTCCCAGAGGTAGAAGGCCTTCTCTGCAGAGCCCTCCTCCTTTCCGGTAAACAGTGTCCTGGCAAGCGCCCCTGTAAGTTAAATCTTCCCTGTTCAAATTACTGCTGTGCTTTTGCTTTCTTCTGTGGACCCTGCTGGTTACCAAGAATTCTTTGAAAACATTTTCAGCATCAGTCTCTTGAAAACCCAGCATTCTGACCACCTAATGAAGGTGCAGGAAAAGGTCGCTCCTGGAAGCCTGGAAAAACATATCTGTTTTATACAAATAACAGATGTTGTGCTTCTGGAAACCTCTCATGGGTGTGGTAGGAATCTGGGGATCCACTGCAGTTAGTGAGTTCTCTGAAGACAACATTTCATGAGCTGAGTCTTAGTTACCTTGTGACAGTTCATGCTGGACGACTGTTTTGCTTCCTTTGCTAAATCACAATGGTAGGAGAACTCAAGTTAATTAATTTGCAAGCTGCCTATAATTAGGAGACATTATTTCCTGACAACTCTATATAGATGATTATATTTACATAATATTAGTTACATAATCTATAATTTATCATTTATTTCAAGCATAATTTATTTAATAATGTAATTTATATAGGCAGATGCTGATATGTTTTATATTTATTTTGGTGATTATGGTACGGGGGAAGAGCTAGGGAAGTGTTTATTATTGTCTCATTTTATTAAGGTAAACCTATTGGCCAGTTTTGATAGGTTGTTCTACTCTGAGTCTAAAGATTAGGTGGGGATTTGACGCGTGTCCCAGACCAGCCTATGGAAGACTTGGGCTGGGGAAGCAGCTCCTTCTACTCTTTCTCTTTGATTGCTTTCCACTCTGGCAAATATTTACTGAGTATCTTCCCATGTGCCAGGCATTGCTTTAAAGCTAAAGATGCTCCAGCTTACAAAATAAATATGAAAAAAAGGCTTAGCCTCAAAAACTCTCACCAGGCCAACTCTTGGCAAGTCAGATGTGGCCCTGGTGCCCCTTAGGGCATTTGTAAAGGACCTTGGGCCCCCAAACAGGGCCCAAGGGGACGCTACACCATTGCATATGGCAGAAAGTAATGACAGATCCCGTCACTGATCCCTGGAAGGGCTACTTGGGACTGGGGTGTCGCTTCAACAGAAGAGCTGTAGGTCCAGAGTAAACACATTTAATCCCCTTTCAGGGAGGGGTTGAAGTATACCCCACAAGAGATGGTGAAAGCAGACCAGAACTGAACTAAGAAAACAAACCCATTCACGTAAAAGAGCATAGAGCTCTGGAGTTGGCATTGGAGGGAGAGGTAGAGAGAGGTGTCTTAGGAGGAGAAACTGCTTCCCTGTGGTGGTCTTGAGGCTCACAACATTTCTCACAGGTAAGTAGGCAGATGATATGCTCATGCTACAGGTAAGAAGACCTGAGAGAAGGTGACTTTTCTAAGGTCCTGCAGGGAGTCAAAACTGATACCAGGCCCTGCATACCGGGGCCTTGCCATGTTGTGCATGCTGCTTTCACGATGACTGACGTGGATCGTGGCAGGGAAGGACGAGAAATGTTACCACGAGCTGATGAGGTGGCAGAAGCAAAAGCAAAAGCAAAATGGAACCGAATGTAGAGACAGATGCATCTCCTTCCATGTGACTTAGTCACTCTCTTACAAAGCTTTCACATTGGGCCCTCCCTGGTGGCACAACGGGTTAAGACACAGCACTGCAAGGTGCCAGCAGCCACTTCAGTGAGAATTCGATCCCCATCCCCAGCGGTGACCCACATGGCACAGCAAACCTCTCCTGACCCGCCCGCTGCTCCCCTCAGCAGTGTCCTTCCTCGATCTGCCTGTTCTGCTCTCCAGTCTGCCTCTGGTGAAGTCTCCCACCGCCCCTGTACCTCTGGCTTGCACCAGGTACTGTACGCAAAAATAAATACATCTTTAAAAACAAACAAAAAAAATAATAAAGCCTTCACATCAAGAAACTCACTGGGCAGATCCTTTATCAACATTTTTCAGCAGGAAATAAACTACATGAATCCGCTTGGTTCTGGTGCTAATACCAATCACACAGAGGTGCCCCTGTAAACACCAAAGCGAGGGCTGCATTTCCACCAGGTTGGTAATTGCTGGTCAAGAATCTCACTTCCCACCGCGCCCAGCCAGCGCTGCAGCCCCAGTGGCAGCGTTCACCCCCCCCCCCCCCCCACCACCACCTGCTAAGGCAGCAAGTGCAGAGTTTTCTAGGAGCCAGAGAAAGTCTGACTCTTTCAGGGGCCCTGCCTTGCCGGAACCGCTGGCGTTTCAGGCTCTAAGCTACCCGTGCTCCCTCCTGTAGGGTCTGCAGGGCAGGGAGCCCTCCCCCACCACTCACATACCACCTAGGGGAGAAAAAAGAAATGAAAGAGGGAGGGGCTGCCTGCCCTCCCCCCACCCAGTTGTAGCTGAGGCCGAAGCCTCTCAGTGGCAACAGCCAACTCCCCCTTCATCCTTCATCTCTGCACTGGCCCTCTGTGCCCTGAGCAGAGCTGGCTTTTACCTTCCAGGGCATCCATCACAGACGCTTCCGAAGAAGGGCTCGACAGGTGACAGAGAAGTGACAGACCAAGGCACAACTCACTTGGGAAGAGAGACCCAAGTTCTTGAGTGTTTGGGAAGATGGTGGACGGAAGAGAGGGTGGGATGAAGTCACACACAGACACACACCCGGCCCTATGATGAAGTCACCCTCCCCTGTAACAAAACCAAACCAGACATCAAGCTAAATCTCCTTTCCACATGAAGGTGAACGGGTCGATTTCTTTCATTTTTATTGAAGTCACATTGCTTTATAAGTTTCAGGTGTTCATGGCTAAGAATCCACTACACAAACGAGCTCACTCCAGAAAGTCTGTTCTGTCCTTTCCCTGGTTTTCCACTTGTCCTGGTTTACCTGACCCGTTCCCCTCTGGCGACTACTAATTGGTCTTATAGTCTCAAGTTTACTTTTGTTTTCACATCTGATTTGAGATTTCAGTTTTTAATTCCAGTGATTCTCTTTAACCTGCTTCAGATGGAACTCCTTTACCCCTGCATGGGGAGCTCAGGAAAGGAAGAGGACAGTTCTCCAAAGGTGACTGGATCAGGCACAAGAGAAGACTTCAAGAGGACACCTCCTGCGACCCCTGCCTGCCTTCCAGATCTTGCCCCTGTCCCCACCAACTGGAAGCCCATGTAGTTAGTGTTGGCTCTGGACAACAGAAAGAGCTGAAGCCACCTCAGCCATGTCGGTGCTTCAGGGAAAACTAAAAGAGGGGCCTGCTCACCCTCCTTGTACAGGGGAGCCCATACTCCCCCATCTGTACTGACTTCATCAATCACTCTGCCAGTTAGACTGAGACCCTTGTTTCCCTGTGGCCATCCAGAAAACTCTCCCAATCTTGTCCCATCCCCATAGCAGCCAACAAAAAGCTTTGCTCCCTTGTATCTTTTGAGAAGCATATGCGCTCTACCATAGGCCTCCATGGCACAGCAGCCACCGTGTCCCGTGGGCCTGGGCCTCAACAGCACGCAAGCTGGAATAATTCCCTGCTCTTTTCCCAATTACCCAAAGGCAATAGGTCCAACACAGACGCAAGCTTGGCTTTGCAATTTAGACCACAGGTAGCTTTGTGTTTAGATGGCTGAGAAAGGAAAAATAATACCTTGGCCCTGCTCCGGCCTCTTGTTTCCTAGAGCCTCACAGCCTGTGTCTCTCAGGCCCATTAATTTCCTTTCTCTCCTTGCACAAATGGAGCCCCTTTCCTGGGGGAGCCTGGCAGGGGTGCGCCATCTATGGAACAGAGCAGAGCTGCCGCTGAGCGACAAGCCAGCAGTGCACAGAGGAAGAGGGGCCGCCAAGGCCATGTCCTCAGGGAGAGTGTAATTCCATTAGCTGGAATCTGGCCTCCCCCCGCCCTGCCCTACCTCACCTTTGAATAGCACGACGGGACCTTTAATAACATTTGGCCCTGATCAGCCCTGTGAGTGGACACTCCAGCTGTGTTCCCACCAGGCCTTATAGGTCAGGGAGTTAAAGGCACATCGCAAACTTTTGGGTACGCATCTGCACCACCCAATTCCAGAAGGAAGGAGAACATGAAGCACTAGTTGCTTCAGGGTTGTGCCCAAAGGCACTGAGAATGCAGGAGTGGTGACGAGGTCTCTTGACTTGGAAATTGATGTCCGATTGCCTAGTAAAAATGTTGACGGTTCCTCAGATGTTCTGGTCTGGCCTCCTTGACTAAATGCTCCGGACACTCTGAGCTCAAGAGATAAACTTGGTTTCTCTTTCTTTTTTCAGCCACCCCACACTTCCCTGCAGGAATTCCTATTTATCTACCACTTTCCACCCCCGCCATAAAGGAAAAAAAGAACCCTCCTACATTTGCCCTCTACTACAACACCGACCCCTCAGAGACAAGATATATGGGTTCTCCACACACCTGGCAAGTCTGCCACACCAGCTGAGCATTCCACGGTTCACCTCAGTTCTCACGCTGTCTGCATGGAGACAGTGTCGGATGCTGCCAGGTGCTGGGCTCAGGCACAGGACAGCCCAGTCCCTACTCCACACACCAGTCACAAGCCCAGGTTAGCACGTGTGTTTGGCCAGCTTGCTATAATCACAGGTTCCCACAACCTCCTCCATGGGTTGGATTTTTGCTGAGTGGCCCATAGAACCATGGAAATTCCATACTAGGTGACTAACGCGTTATCAAAGGCTATATAACTACGGAACCACCAGATGGGAGATATTCAAAGGGCCCGGTATGGGGGACGGGTCTGGACTTTCCTTGCTCTCTCTGGGAGACCATCCTCCCAGCATCTCCACATCTTCACCAGTCTGGAAGCTCCCCAAACCCCATCCTTCATGATTTTGGTGGAGGCTTCATTCTGGAGGCATGGATCATTCACCATTTATGATTAAGCAAATATCCCATCCCCTTTACCTCAAAAAAAGCCACCACAAATGTTTCTTCCTCCTGGAATCCTTTTCCACTCACCCCCCAACAAGTTGGCCTCCCCTTCATGTGACACCCACAAATCTTTCATGCCACGGATGGTCTACCTGGTCTCCAGATCACAACCAGCTTGGAGAACCTCAGTAAGAGGGATCACTGAGGTCTCTGTGTCCATGGGCTGCATCAGGCCTTGAACAAAGAGTGTGAGTTAGAACAATGTTAAGTCTAAGGGAAAGCTGGACAGACAATGCAATGCTGCATTTATCTATGTTCTTTTCCTTGTGCTGAAATATTCCTCTCAACAAATATTTAAGCATCTCCTGTGTGCCTGGTTAAGACTTGTGACTGAAGCTGTGTCAGTGACCAGACCTGACAAAAATCCTTACCTAGATGAGCTTAAGGTGTGCTGAGGGGAGACATGAGAGAAGCATAAGAGACATTTAGTGTGTTAATGGTAGTGATATGGGGGTAGGGGGATCCAAAACAGGAGCAGCGTGGAGTGGCCAGAGAAGTCTCCTGAAGGTGCCCCGTGAGCAGGTGGGGTGAGCACTCTCCACAAAGACATAGATGGCAAGATGTAAGTGGTGTGGAGGGACAGCTGGGTGAGAAAGACAGCGAGAGGAACCGTGTGTCCTCTCCACCTTCACTGTCCTCCAAGGGAGGCTCATCGTCAGGACAGACAGAATCTGCCAAATCCTGGATCCCTTTCCCAGCATCCATCGGTGAAACAACACCAGCTCTCGCTATGTGATAGAACAAAGGCCTATTTTCTTTGAAAAGTTCTCATTTACCAGTTAGCTGTGTTGCTGGCGCAGCACTCAGATGGCTGCCCAGCTGTCCCTAGCCGTGTCATGTCAGCCTCCCCTCCCTGCGACAGATTCCCGGGTGCAGAGCATCTAGATGCAAACAACACAGAACACAGAGATCAGATGGGAGCCCAGAGAACAAAGGGGGTGGGAGACGGGCAGACAAGCCCCTGCACCCTCGGCAAGGGCAGCGACACATCCAGAAACAAGAGCTGGAGCAGCAACACCTGACCCAGGCGGGTGGGACCTGTGTTAACATCCCCTCAGCATCAGGTATTGGGGTCCTCTTTATACTTTCCAGTGTCCTGTCCTGCTGTGTGTCTCCTGACCTTTGACTTATCTGGATGTAGTGACGTTCCCAACCTCGGAATCAACTATGGAAGGTCCAATCACACTGGACCTTCACAAGTAACCACATGCTGAGGTTACTTCTGAGCTCCCTGTGCCCAGGCCAGGCGGCTACGTCCACACTCACTGACACACTGTCTGGACTGCAAACAAGTTGGGTTCCTTCTGAAAGTGCATGTCGTTCCTTAATGAGTTTTTGTCTTCCTTAATGAGTTTTTGTCTTGACTTCTAACAGGCAACCACACCTCAGTCTCACCCCCATCTAGAACTCCAATTTCTCACCTGGGTATTTTGACACCTCTCTTGATAATAGCAATCATCAAACGAACCACTCACGTGCTACTTCGCACCTGTGCCACATAACTGTCACCCTGCTGGGGTGGAGGGTAAGCACAGGCGGCTACTGTTATTCCATTTTAGTATTAAAGAAACTGGCAGGTAAATGACGATGTTAATTGTGAGTTTTTGGATTTGGCATTTCTAGGTAATTATTAAACGATTGTATTCTTCTAATTAAAATGAGAAAAATATCTACGGAGCACTGAGTGCCAGGCACTTTCCATTGTCTGGTTTAATCACCAGACCACTAGGTAGGTGTTACTCTCCTTTTTTTCACCATGGAGGAAACACAGGGGCAGTGGGGGTGAAGAATTTTTCCAAGGCTCCCCAGCTAGTTGTTGAACTGGGTCTCCAGTTGGCATGGCCCCTTGAGGTCACATGCCTCTCCCACACCCACTGCGCCCCAGCCTGGAGAAGGGAGACACCTCACAACGGCAGAAGCACTGGTCACCCAGGCATGCTGGGACTCTTGGATGCACAGACAACCTAGCAGGGGGCTGCTGTCCCTGGAGGATGCCAATAGCACCCTGGGGTGCTGGTCCTAGGGCAGCAAGGAGCTCTGGATCCCAAATGGGTTTAGGAACACAGTGAAGAGTGAAGAACACAGGGCTCATGAGCAAAATCGTTTGTTCAGAAATCATTTTGTTTCCCCTCACTGGGCCTCCTGGTGGAATGCTGACACGACAGCCATGAATCCAGCTCTCCCTGACCACATCCGAGCCCCCTCCACTTAGTCCGGGTCTCACGTATAAGGTTTCTCCTTAACCTCCCTCGCTGTTTCCCACTGTCATGAGCCACCAGACCTATCCAGTGCTGAGATGCCCTCCCCTTGTCCTGGGTCCACTCCGCGCTTGAATCAGATTTAACTGCCACCATAGAGGAAACTCTGGAAGTAGCTGGTGCCCTACATAACATAGGAAGAGTGACAATTAGGCATCACTCACCAGTCCCGGTGACTCACATTTTTCTCTTTCTTACTACCTAATGCGACGGGCACTTTTGTCACACCCACTCAATGGCCTGGTAAACAAACCAACTTAGGTTAGACAACATCAAGAGACACAAGTGGAAAGTGTCAGCATTGAGACTCAAACTCAGGCAACCTTTCATTTATGCTGATCCACCCTCAGGGTAACAAATGACCCCAGAGTGAATTTTTAGTTAGTGTTAGCTAAACAAATGCATCCATTACCAGAATCCCTACTCCCCTCAAGCCGATGCTAAGCTTCCTTTCCCAGCGTCAGGCTCGACCACCCATTCTGGAGACCTGACTTGCTCTACTCTTGGTCCATTCTTCAACTTGCTCTGAGAAGGACATCAAAACTTTGTCTCCTCTATGATCTATGACACTTGAAAATCCCATGTTCGAAATCTTTTTCCTTTGTGGCATCCATCACGGTGATCCCATGCAATTTTCTTCTTCTCTGAATGATACTTTCAGGATTTAAAAATGTATCTATTTTTCCTCTCTGGTCCACTTCTTATATAATTGGAGGCTCTTTCTTAACTCTTTATAAGTGTACTTGCACGCACACACACACACACACACACACACACACACACACACACACACTTTTGCACCTAAAATTTCAACTGTCAACCATAGACTTTAACCTGAAATCAATGGCTGTAAGCTGACTATGCCGAGCTCCACAATAATGGGTCTGCCTGTCCTGTGTCTCACATGGAGCCTCTATAAAATAGAGCTCATTTGTTTGTTCCTCAGCCCTGTTCTTCCTGCCACTGCCCCCATCTTGGTAAAGGCTGCCACAAAGCTGGATCCAGCTGCCAGTGCCCGCACCAGACAGCCACTCACTCCTGTCCACTCTACTGTCACAAGAGCTTGCAAACTCGCCCTTCATCTTCACCCCCTTTCCAATGCTACTCGCCCTGCATTAGCACCACCCCCACAATCTAACACAGTTA
The DNA here is from genome assembly GCF_000260355.1 of Condylura cristata. NCBI lineage: Eukaryota > Metazoa > Chordata > Mammalia > Eulipotyphla > Talpidae > Condylura > Condylura cristata. Next base: position 12,795,567 of record NW_004567137.1, read on the forward strand.
CTGTTCTGAACCACTACTGTCAATGCCACTCGGCTGCCAATGTTTTCTAAGGGCTCCTGGTCACCTAGAGAGTCAAAGCTGAGTTCCTTGTGTGCACAACATTTCCACACTTAACCCCCATCCACTTTGCTGGCCTGTGTCCATCGTGTCCGACCAGCATTCTACAGTCCCCCTGTTGCATTTTATAGAATGGTCATAATCTCTCCTTCACATGCTTTCTTCTGTTTTGAATATTTATTCTCCTGTTTTCCCCACCTACCCCCATCTCTTCCAGTTCCTCCCTGACACAGCTATGCAACCTCTGTCATCAGACATGGTCCGGATGGAGGGGAATTACTCTGAAAAATCAGACTTTGCACGCTAATTTATGTTATGACCTCCCTTTTTTGTATAACCATAATATCAAAATATTCTGAGCAACTTTCAGCTTACAATTGCCTCAACCGCACAAGGCCTGCCTGCCTTGACAAGCAAGCACTGCACCAGGGTGAAAAAATTCCCCTGAAGTCAAGTGACTTGACAACTGACTGATAAATAAAAGCAAAAGGGCTGTTTTTGCAAAGTCTCTCTCATTCTATTATCTCTATTATCTCACCTAGCCTTCTATTCAGCTTCTAAAGAATTACTCAAACTTCCTATAGTTTGGCCTTTAGATGTGGAAATTCATCCAGGTTGCCTGTTTTTAAACTAATCAAGTTTTCTACCTGCTACACCTTAAAGGAATCCACAAAGGTCTTCTGGCTAGTTTTTCAGGATTCTACTATGTCGTCTTTAGATAAGGAAATTCACCTATATTTCCTATTCAGAGATTTGATTAGCAAGGAATTTCCTCTTCTGCCTCCCAGGATGACTCAGGTAGTAAAACAAAAACCCATTAAGTAGTAGGTAAGGTTTTAGGGACTTCTATCTTAGTTGATCTCCACTATAGTAATATTAGTCATAAACTTTGTGCACTTATGTACCTGTTTTTAACCTTGATTGATTTTGGAATGTTATATCTCAGCTAAAGGGCAATACAATCCTAAACTGTTCCTAGAAAAAAAAAAAAAAGATAATTGTAATCTCTCAGCACAGTCCTTGTGCTGATGTCATCCCACTGCTTGCTCCTAATGTATAAAATAAACCTCTGCTGAAGGCAGAGCAGGAAGACTTGCACCCAAACTCTGACTCCCGTTTCTTCCTCGCTCCCCTTTCCCCTTTTTTCTCCCTTTCCCCCTTTTTTAGGAATCTCCACTCGCGGATACCTTCCCACCTTAGGGTCCTGCCTGTCTTGCCTCCAGACACCTCAATAGTTGTAGCTGGTCTCCAACACCTCCCTCCATACAAAGTCTTTATCACGCATCAAGACTGGGTTCAAGCATCAGACCTCCCTGGCTCCATTTGCTTCTGGCACAACTAAGGGTTTCCTCCACCAATGGCTGGGACATGTTTCCATATTGGCATTATGACACTGAAGTATAAAATGAAGACAGGGACCAAGTTGTATTACTAGGGCCCATCATGAAAACTAAGCTCAGCACTTAAGTATTCACTTATAGTAAAAATTTTCTGCATAAACAGTTTGGAAAATTAGTAGGTAAGCAGAAGAATGAGCGAGAAAACCCAAATTCAGGGCTCTACCTAATGAAATTGTTTAATTACTGTGATCTAAATAGGAAAAGGTCCTTAGAATGGAAAGATTTGGCTCAGAGACAGTGAACTCCTCTAAACTTAATTATATTTCTTTTTCAATTAGAAATGTCTTAACTAATCCTCCAGCAATTCTGTAGCTATGTTTCTTGTAACTCAGATGGGAATATGTCAGTTAAATTTTGCTCAACACTGAGTAATTAATCACAGCTTCAGTGCATGTTATTTCCCATGTATACCAGTTAGGGGACTTTTTTTTTTTTTCCTTCAAAGAAATCAACCTTGGGTTAGGAGAGTTGGAACAGAACTGAGAATCATTTATCTATTCCAGACAAGGGAAGACAAAAAAGACACAATGGTTATGGCAGTGTTTGCCCATCCTGAATCTTAACTTGCAAGAAACTGTGAAATCAATTTACAGAGAACTATCAAGCATTTTTAATGAAATAAAATAGAACAAGCTCTAACATGAAGCACCAGTAATGCTGCACATAGCAAAGATAATAGATCACAAAACTTTCAGATGTGAGTACTTATATCAGTTTATACTGTTTCTTACTACGAATCACTATGAAAAAAGTTAGAAAATATTGGTGAAGAACATGAGTATTATTGAAAATTAATTCTGTTACAAGTTTCCAGTGTTACTTTGGACAATTATTTAACCTTTCTAATTTAGTTCTTTCTTCTATAAGATGGAATTAACACTCACTTTTAAGCATTATTGTGAGGGGTAAATATGTGAAAACATATAAAATATCCAGAACAATGATTGTCACAGAATAAAAATTATATGGGTTTTCAAGAAAAAATAGCCAGAAAGACAAAGAAAGAGGACTATAAAGACAATAAACAAAATCGCAACAAGAACAGAATGATCAGGGCCCTCCCTGGTGGTGCAAATGGTTAAGCATCAGCACTATGAAGCAATCCACAGCTACTGCAGCATGAGTTCCATCCTGGCCAAGGACCTGACTCACATAGTGGGGTAGACCTCTCCTGCCTCACCCACTGCTCCCAGTAAATCTGCCTTTTCTGCTCCCCACTCTATCTCTGTGAATCCTCTCACCCCCCCACATTGCTGGCTTGTACGCCAGTTCTTTTGTGCATAAATAAATCTTAAAACAAAACACATAATGATCAATAATAACCTGAAAAGCAAGTGTATTAAATTCTCCCATTAAAATAGAGTGGTGGCCCTCCCTGGTGGCGCAGGGGGTTAAAGCACAGCACTGAGAAGCTAAAGCCACTTCCGCATGAGTTCAATTCCCACCTGCCCCGGAGGTGCCCACATGGCATGGCAGACCTCTCCTGTGTTCTTCGTAGATCTGCCTGTTCTGCTCCCCACTCTGTCTCTGGTGAAGCCTCTCGCTGGCCCTGAGCCTCTGGCCTGTACCCAGCTCTGCATGTACAAATAAATATTTTTTAAAAAATAAAAATAATAATAATAATAAAATAGAGTGGCTACTGCTCTTCGACATAACACCAGAAGTTCTAGCCAGAGCAATAAGACAGGAAAAAGGCATACAAGGAATCCAAATAGGGAAAGAAGAAATAAAACTATCCTTATTTGTAGACGATATGTTAATTTATATGGAAAACCCTAAAAGCTCCACAGAGGAACTAATCAAAACCATCCACCAGTTTAGCAAGGTAGCGGGATATAAAAATCAACACACAAAA
>NW_004567137.1:12800333-12808418 GCF_000260355.1 Condylura cristata
AGCAGGAGTATAATGGACCAGGCGAGAAAATAACAAAAATAATGAACAGCCATATACCAGAGACATTTTGTGGGGGTGGAGTGGGGAATGGGATCAAAAATGGGAGGGTGGGGAGGGAAGTGCACAGGATTATGGTGATGGCACACAGGTGACTTGGTGATGGGAAACCCGTGGGGATTACAATTGGATGGGGAAAAAAAATGTACAAAATGTAAAAATAAACTTATTTAAAAAAAAAGTGGCTACATGAATTTGAAGACAAAAATCAAGATCCATCCATATAGTGCCTACAAAGACTCACTTTAGATGTAAAGAGACATAGCAGAAAGTTGGAAAAATGATTCATGCAAATAGAAACAAAAAAGCTGGTAAAGACATTCAAAGACTGTAATAAAAGACAAAGAAGGAAATTACATAACAGTAAAGGTGTTAATACAAGAACACAACACGCGGAAATATCTATATACTCCTCATGGGGGGTCCTAACGATGTAAAACTAATATTAACAGACCTAAAGGGAGAAATTTACAGCAGTACACTAATAGCAAGAGACTTCAACATTCCACATACATCAAAGAGCAGATCTGCAAAGAAAATCGACAAGGAAACACCCTTAGCTCACAGTAGGTGAGTTAATTGCAGTAGGTGGACTTAGCAGGTATAAACAGATCATTCTATCCAATAATAAAATACATACTCTTCTCAAATTCACATGGAATTCTCCAGTACAGATTACATGTTAGGTCATCAGTCTCAGTAAATTCAGTCTCAGTATGATTTCAGCTTGAAATCATACCAAACATCTTTTCTGAACATATTGGCATGAAGCCAGAAATCAATTACAAGAATAAAGTTGGGGTAGGGATCACAAATAGGTGAAGATTACACAACATACTGAACAACTACTTACTCAGTGAGGAAATCAAAGATCAAAAAATATTTCTAGACAAATCAAAATGCAAATGGAGAAAACTAAAAATCTATGGGTTGCTACAAGAACAATTCTGAAAGGAAGTATATAAAAACATATTTCAAGAGACAGAGACTCTCAAATTATTGAGCTATATCTAAAGAAATGAGAAGAACAAATGATACCCAAAGTCAGAAGGAAGAAAATAATGACCAGTGGAAAGAAATGAAAATGAAAATGGACATTAAAATTACAAAAGGTTAAAAGCCAGTTCTCTGAAAAGAATATATTTGATAAACTCTTTGCTAGACTTTGCAAGAAAGAGAAGCTTCAAGCAAATATACGTTCTAACTGGTATCATAGAAATAAAGGGGATCATAAAAGGTTAGTGAACAACTACTCAACAAAAATGGGAAAACTAGAAGATAAAGATAAATCCCTAGAATTAACCTTCTAAGACTAAATCAAGAAGAAATAGAAAGTCTGAATTGACCAATTACTAATAATCAAAAACTATTAGTAATGAAACACCCCCAAAAGGAAAGGTCAGGACCATATGACTTTACTGGGGAATTTTAACAAATAATCAATGTTAACTTAATGCCTAACTTTCTCAACTCTTCTACAAAATTGAAAGGAAACTCCAATTCATTATACAAGGCCAGCATCTCACTCTGATATCAACCAAATGATATTACAAAAAGAAAATTATAGACAAATACCCTTGATGAATATGATGCAAAAATCCTCAATAAAAAAAGTAGCAAGCCAAAATCAAAAATATGTTGAAAGCATCATACACCATGATCAAATGGGATTTATTTCAGGGATATAGGATAGTTGAACACTCACAAAATTATCAACATGATACACCACATCAGAAAAAAGGATTAAAAAAATCATAATCATGTCAGCAGATGTAGAAGCAGCTATGGACAAAATCACCAACAATGAAAATTCTAACAGTCTTTATTTATAGGGAAAATCACAATAAAAGAAGGACTTAGGTGTCTGGCAAAAGGACTTATGCAGTTACCACCATAATTTTTCAATGCTGAAAAGTCTTTTGTCTAGTCCAGAACAAGAAAAGGATACCAACTCTTCCCATTTTATTTAACATAGTTTGGGAAGCCATAACCCAGAACATCAGGCAAGAAAAAGAAATAACAGATACCCAAATTTAAAAGGATGAAGTAAAACCTGCACTATTTTCAAGTAACATGGTATTTACATAGAATTTCTCTTCTTTCATTTACGATAGGAGTCTTAATATTATTATTGTGGTCTATGGTGGTGGGCTGGAGAAGACTTGCACTACTAGCCTCTTGAAGAGTGAATATACTAGATGAAAGCAGGCAGATAGATGTGGCTAACTCTGCAGGACCTCAAGTGCACCTGTCTGCCCTGGCTAAAGTTGTGCCTGGGTGAGCACAGTCTCCAGTAAGGCCAACAAACAAGTCAGCAGAGCACAGGCACCCCACCCTTGGCGTCAGGCACATTACTGGTTTTTTCCCTGCACCTAAAGACCCTATATATACCCATGGGCAGTCCTAATAAATAGACTTCGGACTTCAGACTCCAGGCTCCTGCTTTAGTTTCTTTCTCGCATCTCCGAGTCTCCTACGTTGTTAGCGGTCAGTGCACCCCTCGGTGGGTTTGCAACAGATAAGATAACTGATATAACAAATTCAATAGAATGTGAGAAATACCAAATGATACTTTTAATGTGTTATCATTGATTCAATACAACACTTATTTATTAAGCATCTACTACAGACCCTGCACTTAAATAATTAGATTCCATATTTTTTCTGCTCCTACTAGTAAGGAGGCACTAAATCAAACCTGGACCAGATACTGTATGTACCAAGTTTTAGAATTATGGTCCTTTCCCTTGAACACTTAAAACCTAGCAGAGTCGCTATAACCCAAGAACAAATGTCTCACTGAAAAGCAATATATAACAAATACATATTAATGGCTCACATAGTGCCACAAGAGAACAAAGAAAATAGCTCTGGCTGAAGACATCATGAGAGAGCGGAATTACAAGGAGCTAAAGACCTGAAGAATAAGTTCTGTTTAAATGAGAAGACAGAAGAAAAAGTATCCTGGGCCAGGAAAAGACAATCAAAGGTTTGGAGCTGGAGAGAGTGACGCTTATGCAGAGGATGAGTGGATGAACTGGATTCAAGAGGCCAAGAATGGCAACAGAGGACACTGGGATGACGCCCTCACTGTATTGTCACAGATGGTTGCATCTTTTCCAGATTTTCACTTTGCAGCACCCTGCCAGCTCAACTTCTCATCTTCCACAGTCATTGCAGCAAGGCTTTGACCTAGAGTAGGCTTCCAGCAAGGCTTTGACCTAGAGGAGTCTTCTGGTCCATGGAACCAGCCGCTTCTCCCACTCCCCACCCATCCTGCGTAGCTGGGCGTCACTGTCACACGCTGGCCATCATAAACTTCATTACCTCCCTTGCCTGCTTCTTTCTCAGGAAAATTGCTAACGTCTGGGCTGGTTAAGCCAAATGGTTGGTTTACCCTGTGCCTACTCCTTACCCAGTGAAATTAGAAGAAAAATACCTAGGTGCTGAGTTTAGCGCTCGGCTCTGCTCTGCTCTCCCCTCTTTGTTGCAAGAATTATTCTTTCCTTCTATGGAGCCATTCATTCCAGTACACAATCACACTCCAATATTGCTTAAGTTGGAATAAAACTAAACTTTCTCGAGCACCAGTGTCACCTATTCTCCCCTTTCTCACTTAAAGCAAAAGCACCTTGAGAGAGTCTTCAGGACAAGCTCTCCATTTCCAGTCATTAGGTTCCTTCTTCTACTCTTTCATTCACATTCACTCCACTGAGACATTTGCCTAAGTGGCCAATGGCCCAGGTTTCTGAAGCCAGTGGCTTCTGTCTCAACTCCACACAGTTGGTCACTTGTTCCATTTGAAAACACTATTTCCCAGCTTCCTTGACACCTCACTCTCCTGATCACTCAAGACAGTTGACACCTATGTCAACACTTCCTCTTGTGCTGACTTCAAAATATCGATGTGTTTAAAAGCTTGTTGAAGCCACACAAGTCTAAGGTGACTTCACCAAGCCTCACAGCCTAGATATTTTAGTCTAGGTCTTTACTGCTCTCTTGCACTTTTTCCAAACCAAGATGCCTATATTTAAATGATCACATTTACTTTGTCTCTTTACAAAGTGAAAGTTAAATGATGATGAAATCCAAATGTGGTAGAAAGAGGAGCCAGCTTACTTGCTCCCATGATTCTACTATTCATTCAAACTCCCCACCTCAAGAAATAGCATCTAACTTTTGATGGGAAGAAGCTATAAAGTATCTTTGATTTCTATCTATCCTTCGCCACTATATCTACATCAAGTCCTGACTTCCTTTTGATGTTTTAGCACTGGGCACAGCAGGGGATTGACAACACTTCATTGTGACTCAATCTCACATCACTTGTAGGTTGGCCCAGTTTGTAATAGGCTAAAGCACCATTTGGACACAGATTAGATGCTCAACTGGCATAATAGCTGTGACAATATTTTTCACCTTCCTCTGTCTCTCCTACTCCAATCTCCCTAGAAACTAACATCTCTTGCCATTTTTGCCTGCCTATAGTCTATTCTTCAGAGTAGCCATAAGATCCTAGTACCCATTTATATTGCACCCCTTTTTAAAAACTCTTTCGATGGTTCCCTGTCCTTACCACACTTGGAACAACATAAGCTAACTCCTTAGCCTGGCCTACAATTCTCTAACTGGCCCTGCCTCTCTCTCCTTCCCCTGGCTCATAGGCATTATGGACACCAACTTTCTTTTTTATTCTCAGCTTGTTCAAGCCATGGTCACCTTTGTACTGGCAGTTTCCTCTACCTCGAAAGCTGTTCCAGCAGCTATCACAATTATCCTTGTCATTCAGACCTCAGTTTAGAATGCCTTCTCTGCAGTGAGGCCATCCATCAACACCATATTAAATAGGCACCAGACACAATCATGCTTCTCTAATCCTCAGGATAGCACAAAATTCCAATGTAGGTATATAGAGGGGTGTTTACATGTTTCATTATTTTTCAGCTTTATGAGGTTTTACTCTCTTCTCTCTATTGATGATATGACAAAGGATTCCTCCCATTGGCTAATGTATACATCGTCACCCACATGTACCTATTGGAGGGGGTGGGGAGAGCACTTAAGTTCTACTCTCTATAATTGTCACTGACACCACATAATCCGTCACTAAAGTCTCCATGTTATATGGAATATTTTTTAGCTGAAAGTCTGTTCTTTTACCAACCCCTCCCTATTTTCCCCACTTCTGGCTCATGGTAACCAAGTACTTTTCTACCCTCTGTTTCTACCAGTTTGACTTGTTTAAGATTCCATATGTAAATTGATTACCATGCAGTACTTGTTTTTCTTGCTGTAGTTTATTTCCCTTAGCATAATGGCAATATTTTTTTTGGAAAAACCTGCTTTGGGGAGCTCTTAAATTACCCCTTTCCCCCCACTAGTGAATGGGTTCTGTACAAACATTTCTATCCATTCATTGCTCACTGACCCAGTAGTGTCTGCAACTGTCTCATTCTAGGGATTTAGGGAATTCTTGCTGACTGGCAAATGAGCAAATAGCTTTGGGGGCTTCACAGCTTCGGTTCTGATTGCGAGTGATGTGGTAAGAGGTTTCATTTCGTCTGCCTTCAAAACCCAGGCTTCTCTCCAACAGATCACACTCACAGAACTCAGCACTCTCGTCTCCAAGTACACTTTACCTACACTATTTTAACTGCCTTCTCAGGACAGTCCCTTCTCTTATCCTTCCCCTGATCCAACCCAGTCCACATACAACTACACATTCTGACTATACTCTGTCATCCTATTGCTTTCCTGCTACAAATCTTCATGGACTTTCCACAGCTTAAGAATCCATCAAAATCCTCAGCCTGAGCCAAAGAAGCCTTTATAACAACCATGAAACTGCCTCTAGATGTGGAAAGGAATTCTATGTGACTCTGCCACCAAACTGGAGCATTCTGAGTTATTTCTCCCTTTCCTTTATAGTTCATGGGATTTCTGAAAAGTACAGCTGAAAGTTCAATACCAGTATCCCCAAAGTGCTAGGTACCACTCAACCCAGAACACCTGAGCAAGATCCCACAGGAAGTAGCACTGCAGACAACTGAGCTGAAGTCAAGAGCACTTGGGAGATGATTTAAGAGTTCCACAAACAAAAGGCTATCCCAAAATGAATTTGGAGTATTTACCAAGACTCCATAGTCACTTCCTGTGGAACAGGCCTTGGTGAATTTGAAGAGCGGTTTATGTTTATACTCATGTAACAGGACTTCTTCCATTCTTTTCATTTGAATCATTTTGAATAAGATGGGAGCTTTAAAATTATACCAGTCACTGAACTCCACAACATTCAAATCAATCATCTCTGTGGTGGGACCCACATATCAAGGCTATATGTGGATATTAAGTTATGAGCCACCTAATCAATCAAGAATGGAACAATGGGCCTTCCCTGGTGGCGTAGCAGGTTAAAGCACTGCACTAAGAAGTTTAAGCCACTCCTGCATGAGTTCGATCCCTGCCTGCCCCTGAGGAAATCCACATGACGCTGGAGACCTCTCCTGACCCGCCCGCTGCTCCCCTCAGCAGTGTACTTTGTTGATCTGTCTGTTCTGCTCCCCACTCTGTCTCTGGTGAATCCTCTCACCCTCCGCATCTCTGGCCTGTATCCCAGTTCTGTATGAATAAATAAATCTTTAAAAAAAAAAAAAAACGATTTGGAACAATGGCCCAGCAGTCTTGATGACCCGGTACACCAGGAAGACATAACACTCATCAACATATGCGCTCCAAAAGAGCACCAAAATTCATTAGACAATTACTATCAAATCTGAAAATGGCTATCTGATCATAAAGGTATGAAACTAGTTATCAACCACAAAAAGAAAGCAAGGAGACTCCCCCATTAATGCAGATTGAACAACACTAAAAGACCACTGGGTTAATACAGAAATCAAAAGAAAAAAACACCTTCAGATGAATGATAATGAGGATATAATCTTCCAGAAAGTACTGACACAGCAAAAGCTGTTTTAAGAGGGAAGTACATAGAAACACAGGCCTACATGGAGAAACAATAAAATCCCCATCTCAAAGACTAGAAAAACAAAATAACCCAGAGATGAGTCGAAGAAAAGAAAAATTAAAGCAGAAATAATTGAGCTAGAAATTAAAAACAGTCAAAAAGATCAATGAAACCAAAAGCTGATTCTTGTAAAACAAAAAAAAAATTTTTGAAGCCTTCTAGTTAGGCTCACAGTGAGCCTAAGATCACAAATGAAAGGAGAAATTTCAACGCAGACAGGAGAAATCTAAGAAATGATCAGTAATTACTATGAATAATTAAAGCAAACAAGTTTAACAACCTAGATGAGATCGACAAATTCTTAGAATTATACAACCACACAAGGCTGAATAAAGAGGAGAAAATTTGAGCAAATCATTTACAAGCAAAGAAACTGAAAGTGTATTCAAAACCCTCCAAAAAACAAAAAAGCTCAGAACCAGATGGTTTCACAAATGAATTCTACCAAACATTCAAAGATAAACTAGTGTTTTCCTGCTGAAATGCTTCCAAAAATTGAGAAAGGAGGAGTACTACTATATAAACCTTACAAGGCCACTATCGCACCAATACCAAAGCCATACAAAAACAACACAAAAAAAGGAAAACTACAGACCAATCTCCCTAATGTACACAGGTGCTACAATCCTCAAAAAAATCTTAGCAAACTTAATCCAACATTGCATCAAAAGGATTAGACACCATGACCAAGTGATTTTGCTCTAGGGACACAAGGATGGCTCAACATCTGAAAATAAATTGACATAATTCATATCAACAAAAAAACTAGATAATCATATCAATAGATGCTGAAAAATCATTTGATAAAAAGCATCCCTCGGCCCTCCCTGGTGGCACAGCGGGTTAAAGCACTGCACTAAGAAGCTTAAGCCACTTTCGCATGAGCTCAACTCCCGCCTGCCCCAGAGGAGATCCACATGGTGAGGCAGACCTCTCCTGACCCGTCCACTGCTCCCCTCAGCAGTGTACTTCATCAATCTGCCTGTTCTGCTCCCCACTCT
>NW_004567137.1:12808648-12833999 GCF_000260355.1 Condylura cristata
CCACTGCTTTTCAATGTAATACTAAATTCCTAGTAGAGCTCTTAGGCAAAAGACAGACATACAAGGAATCCAAATTGGGGAAGAAGTTAAGCTATCATTATTTGAAGGTGATGATATGTATAGCAAGAACCCTAACAAATCCATGGGGAAAAAAAATAATTAAAATAGTATGTCAGTTCAGTAAAGTGGCAGGTTACAACATCAATACACAAAACAGTAGCATTCCTATGTGCCAACAGTCTAAAGAGAATGAAATTAAGAAATAATCATAACTAAATAAATACCTGGGAAAAAGCCTAGCAAAGGCGATAAAAGGCCTATACAAACAATTATAAAAAAAAAATTAAGGAAATAAAAAACACAAATAGAAAGACTTTACCTGCACATGGATATGAACAGTCATACTCCCCAAAGCAATTTATAGTTTCAATTCAATTCCAATAAAAGCCTCAATGACATTCTTCAAAGAAATGAAACAAATATTGTTGAAATTCATATGGAATCACAAAAAACTCCAAATAGCTATAGCTCTCCTGACTAAAAAAGGGAAAGAATTAAGGTATTACACTCCTAGACTTCAAATTATACTATAAAGCAATAGTAATAAAAACAGCATGATACTGAAACAAAAACACAGGCCAATGGAATTAAATGGAAAGCTTAGAAATAAAGCCACCACACATATATGGTCTACTAATCTCTAACAAAGGAGAAAAAAAAATGTACTCTGGAATTAGGAAAAGTCTCTTCCAGAAATGGTGTTGGGAAAACAATTCAACATGCAAAAGAAGAAAACCAGACTATCCCACACTATACACAAAAAAAAAAAAAAATCAACTCAAAGCAGATAAAAGACTTGAATGTTGGCCCTCCCTGGTGGCACAGTGGGTTAAAGCATAGCACTGGGAGGCTTAAGCCACTTTTGCATGAGTTCGATCCCTGCCTGCCCTGGAGGTGACCACATGGCGTGGCAGACCTCTCCTGGCCCGCCCGCTGCTCCCCTCAGCAGTGTACTTCATTGATCTGCCTGTTCTGCTCCCCACTCTGTCCCTGGTGAATTCTCTCACCCTCCGCATCTCTGGTCTGTCCCCCAGTTCTGTATAAATAAATAAATAAATCTTAAAAAAAAGACTTGAATGTTAAGGCCTTCAGCTAAAAATATACAGAAGAAAATATAAGTAAATCACTCCATGACATAAATCTTTAAGGACTTAACTCCAGAAGCAAAGAGAACAAAGGAGAATATAAACAGCTAGAATGACAGGAAGATAAAACACTTCTGTACAGTAAAAGAAACAAACCAAAAATAAAGAAACACCCTACTGAATAGGAGAAAATATTTGCAAACCATACATCTGATAAGGGACTGATATCAAAAATCTACAAATAGTTTACATAACTCAACAAAAACTACCCTACCAAAAAATGAGCAGAATAGCTAAAAAGACATTTCTCCAAAGAAGTACAAAACACCAACAGGTACATGAAACAATATTCAATATCACTTATTATCAGAAAAATGCAAAACTACAATGGGATACCACCAGACCTCTGAGAATGACCCATATTGGGGGGCTAAAAAAAAAAAAAAGAAAACCTCCAATAAGTGCTTATTATGATATGGACCTACTTACACTGCTGAGAGGAATATAAACTCATCCAGCCATGATGGAAAGCTTTGTGGAGGTTCCTCAAAACTCTAAAAATGGACCTACCATATGACCCAGCAATTCTACCCAAGGTCACAACAAACTAATTTGAAAGGAAACTTGCATTTCTATGTTTATTGTAGTACTATTTATAATAACCAAGATATGAACAACCCTACCCTACCAAAAACAACCTAAATGTCCCCAAACAGACAAATTAGTCAAAAAATGTGATGTTTATACACTATGGAATACTACTCAGCAATCAAAAAGATAAACTTAGGCCTTTTGAGGCTACATGGATAGAGGTGGAAGGGATTATGCTAAGCAACATGAGTAAGAAGGAGAAAGAAATACCAGATGGCTTCACTTATACACATGATCTAGAGAAAACAAATAAAGGGACAGGAAAAAGACAAAATTTGCAAGTTGACCCATAGGTCTGAGGTAAACAGCAGAGAAGAAGAAGGGAGAGGGTTGAAACAGAGAAAGAAGCACATGGTTATGGGAGAACCTGGGGAGCAACACATGATGGGAAAATTAAATACTCTCCAAGAATTAACAAAGATGTAAGAAAACAAACATAATATGAACAACAGACTGGCAGGAAGTCTTCAGGGGGTCGTGACACTTTCTGAACTATCAAATGGCAATGATTAAAAAAAAAAACATGAGTTGTGGCTTAAGGGGGTGGGGTGAGAGTGGGCAGAGAGGTAGAGGGAGATGGATTTCTAGAATTCTAACCATGGCTAATAGCAAGGGGTTAACATGTGCTCCAAGTCTACCAACTCACCCAACATCACTTCCCACCTTTGAGAAAGTACTCATTTACCCCATTGCACAGATGAAAATTCAGAAACAAAGAAGATGAGGTCATTGCCCAAGGTCAGGAAGAAGCTAGGATGTGAACCCAGAAAAGCTGACTAGAATCTTGCCTTTGTGTGTTTACCACAAAAACCATGCCATTCATTTACCAAGGCCAGTATGGGCACCAGACATCCTCTCTGGAATTTCAGGCCAAAGTTCACCCTCAACTTTTCTCCTGGTTTACAAGGAACTAAACAAAATCAAAAGACAGGGGCTAGGTTGTCAAAGGCCAGTTGATCTGGAAAGATCTTTTAACTGTTGCTCCACTGCAGTGAGGGGTGGCACAGTGCTGGTGTCAGGCCAGGTCCCTCCAGCAGTCACCCAGTATCCGCTGGCCCCAGGTCCCTCTCTACACAGACGTATGCATGCTGCTCTAGACTGGCCCTCCTGCTTATGTCTCTCTGGTGAGAGACAACACTGAAGTGGAAATCAACTCACCTCCCACTCAGCTCACATGCGCGGAGTGCCCACATGCCCTCTGCTGGCACAAGTCTTTGAAAGGGTTCAAATCACTGGTGGCCGAGGATGCAGGCAGGTGGTGTGTAGGGCCCAGCCTGGTCTACCGTCACACACCAGCATCTAAAGAGGCCCCACTGAGTCCCGTGTGGGGACTGTTGTGTGCATTTTACAGTTGCTCTTCACCAGACACATTTACCCCAAACTTGTGAGGTGAGAACTCTGACAGGTGAGGTCTGACTGACAGCAGAGGAAAGTAGCAGCACTGGCTAACTGACTCCACTGAGATCACTGAGCCTCCTCCCAGGGACCTGAGCAGGAGCATGTGTGCTGAGCGGGAAGGCACTGGAAAGAGCCTGCAGGGTTTGCCCATCCACAAGAAAACTCTTGGCAATTCCTGATATTGCCACATTATTTAAGAAGAGTGGAAAGCCTGTGGGTGAAGGCCAAGGTTGCCCACAGCACACAGAAGTAGGCAAGCAGCTAATCGAGGCGGGGCCCTCTGAGCACCCACATCTGTAATAGAAAATTGTGAACTTGATCTTCTCTCTACAGGAAGACGGGCTGTACATACTTTGCAGCAAAGCATTCCGGGTCTTTTCAAACCACACCTTGAAAAGACACACTACAGCCCATTTCCCCCAGCCCCCGGGATACACATGCACCCATAAAGCTAGTTGTTAATGCTGGTCTCCTCCTGAGCAGCTCACCACGTTCTAGACCACGCCCTCTCCTCTCCCCTCACCTGAAACTCCTACTGGAAAATTAACCACATGTATCTGAAAATGCCGATCCTGTGGCTCCCAGGGGCCTGCTTTCCGTCCATCTGGTAAACGCATCCACTGTGGCATTTTCAACTGGTGCTAATGAGTGAAGGGGACGGTCCCTCCCAGGTGTCATCCTAGTCCAGTATGATAAGGGGTTTGGAGGGGAGGTGGGCATTCATGATGGGCACTCAGGCCCCCTGGCCGAGTTGAAAAGTTTGTATTTAATGGTACAGGCAAGGAGGAGCCTTTGCAGGTTTTTCAAGCAGAAAGAGGGACCTGGGACTTACTTTTGAAAATCAATCTGGCAGTGATATGTAAAATGAATTGGAGCAGAGAAAGGAACAGTTGGTTGGAACACGGTGTGGTGAAGCCAGGACTTGAAAATGTTGGCACAGAACATGTGGATTCATCAGTACAAACCATTCTCGCTGCTAAAAAGCTGGTCAAAGAGCACAACTAACTGATGATGGGTTGGTAGTAGGACAGCATTTAAAATATGGCTCTACCCTGAGCTGCTTTTATATCAGCACACCAGATTAAGAAAAAGCTTCCATACATCTATCATTGCTGAGTTAGTAGCCTCCCGGGGCCTTCAAGCTTCTATTTTAGACTTGCATATCCTGGGCCAGTAACTCCATTTCCAAGGGATGAAGACGCTATTTCATCACATTGTTATGCGAAGTTGGAGCCATTTTCTCCTCCATGAGTTGGCTCAAAACTCTTCTTAGTCCCCTTTTCCAGCTCTGACCCCAGCACAGGATACTCCACGGAGCCAGAAAACCACCCAATTCTCTCTGCCTGCTGTCCTCCATCAGGGCCGTCTTGGGGCTGGGTCCCTCACACATTCACTCACGTCACCTCAGGCAGGCTGTTGAGCTCCAACCCAGGCACAGTGACAGCCAACCTGAAGGGCCCTCTGAGGGGCTTTTCTGACCAGCTGAGCAAGACCTTCCATCATCCACACATCCCACCATCACTGCTGTCCAAACACAATGTTACTCACGCAGGACACAAAGGAGACCCAGGTATGCATAAACCTAAGTTTCCATGCACTTGCCTCCTCTCAGTCAAACAAGAGCAGCAATACCTCAATCAAGCTGTGACTGGTGACTGCCGCTCACGTGTGGAAGAACCAGAGTATTACCATCAATGGTTTGGAAAAACCCAATGACAACTAAAGATTAAAAAACAACCGGGTACTCACCGTTGAAGTTGTTTTCTCTCTTCTGTGGCTCCCCAGGGGCAGCGAATCAGCTTTCAAAATCTCTCTGCAGACAGCTAACCTCAGAGGGGTTCGGAAGCCTCCTCTTCACCTTCTTCCTGGCTTGAGCTTCTTCCAAGGCACCATCCTGCAAATCACCCCACTTTTCTTTAACTTCCTACCTTCTCACCCCCAAACAAAACAACTCTGCTTCTTAGTCTCCAACTCAGAAAATGGCAACCTCGTTTACCCAGGAACCTGAGCAAACGCCAGAAGGTTTATATGTAGCTGGTTCTCCAACTTGAGCATGTGTTAGAATCACCTGGAGGGCCTGCCTCCGTGGACAGAGGCTCAGCCTGGCCCTTCAGACGCTGGACTTCAGC
The DNA here is from genome assembly GCF_000260355.1 of Condylura cristata. Taxonomy (NCBI): domain Eukaryota; kingdom Metazoa; phylum Chordata; class Mammalia; order Eulipotyphla; family Talpidae; genus Condylura; species Condylura cristata. The sequence goes on from NW_004567137.1 coordinate 12,813,972, forward strand.
CAAGAGGGCCTTCGAGGGGCCACCAAGGATGCATTTCTAACAGGTCCTGAATGATGCTGACACTGCTGCTGGTTCAGCTACCACACTTTGTACTACTGCTCCAGAAACTTCCTTTATTTCTCTGTCCCTTTTTCTCTAAACTACTAATTGATCAGGTGCTACTGATTTGTCTCCAAATTAATTTATCTCCTCCCTGATGCCACCTTGCTAGCTTAGGGTTTTGACCTGCTTTCTTAAACTCTTAGAATCACCTGCAGCCAGCTTCTCGCCCTCCAGTCACACCCTTTCAGTATCTTCTGCTAATGAAAGGATCTAGAACACAGACCTGTCCTATTTGCTCTCTGATTAACCTTCAGTGGCTCATGCTGCCAACAGAAGCAAACTTAGCACTTATTATTTTAAGATTTATTTGTTTATGCATACAGAACTGGGGTACAGGCCAGAGGTGCAGGGTCAGTGAGAGGATTCACCAGAGACAGAGTGGGGAGCAAAACAGGCTGATGAGGAAGTATACTGCTGAGGGGAGCAGCGGGCAGGCCAGGAGAGGTCTGCCACGCCATGTGGATCACCTCCAGGGCAGGGATCGAACTCATGCTGAAGTGGCTTTAGCTTCTCAGTGCTGTGCCTTAACCCACTGCACCACCAGCGAGGACCAAGCTTAGCATTTTTAACATGCTCTGCAGTGGCATGTGACTGGCCCCGTTTACTGTCTCCATTGTAAAGCCCTAAAATAATGACTGTCTGTTCTCTTGGAGGCTGTCCATCTTTCTAGATGATTCTTCCCATCTCTACATGTTGGCTGTCAACTGAGGTTTCAATTATTCAGGAACCTTCTTTAAAGACCCCACAGTGACCTCAGGACCCCATGCTGCTCTCCCAGGAGCCCCTAATATCTCACTGCACTAATTCTCAGCCTATTATATTGAAACCTTGTGTTTGCATGTCCTCTGATGGGAAGAAATTTATGGAGCTGTATCTAGCATTTAGCTCAAGGAGTACTTGCTGACTAAATTTCCTCCCCCAAATGCCTTCTCTCCTTCTCCTGCTAATGGGCTCTGCCCTGCTCTTCCTCTGTGCCCAATTCTCCCCCCTTGGTCTTCACAGAAGAGATCAAAAGTCTCAGGAGGAGCAGTAAAGGCTGAGCTTCAGCCCACCAGAGGTCTCTGTCAGTCCCATTGTGCAGCCAAGTTTTATTTCCTCCTGGAATCCTAATAAAACTGCAGCTCAACCCAGCACAAAATCAGCCTTCCTCTTGAAAGAGCTTGGGAAGCTTTATAGCTCTGGTTCTGATAGCCTAAGTGGAACCCTGTGAGGTGAGAGGAGGCCAACAAGAGATTAATGGGGCACATTTCAAGGCCAAAACCCAAATCAAATACATTTCTTTGGCTGCACTCATGAGTCACCGAGACGGCAGGAATCTCCAGCTCTACAGAATCTGCCATTTCTGGTATTTCATTTCTAAACTTGAATAAAGCCAGACTAGTCCTCACTGGTTCATGAGCTTCTGACCTCTGATCAACTGGTAGAAAAAACAGAAATGAAGCCCTAAACTCTGTTTCCTGGGCTCACTCCACAGGGGTCCCTTTTGGTTTGGTTTTCTGAGTGGGGAATTATACTCTCAAAGAAAGGGAAATGTTACACACTCAAAGGGATAGATCTGTGGCCTCCTGGTTATCTATATAAGGTGTTACTAGAAGGTAACTTTGATGCTAAAAATGTAAGTAGGAGAAGCTGGTAGGCAGGATGAAGGCTAGTATAAAATCTGGTATTAAATTTATTAAATAACAAGCTGAATGATCTTAGAAATTAATCAAACTGACAATGTTCCATGAGTTATTTTATGCACTCAGTAGACACTGCACATTCTCTATAGGCATATGTTAATGTACACACCTCACATATTCAAGAGTTGATGGGGTGAGAAGTACTTTAGGTATATAAATATTATTATTTTCATTATTATTATTATTGCAAACGTGAATACTCTTTATTAGAATCATTATTTGCTTGGAGAAATGTGCTGAGTTTGGTGATTTTCCACCATCTTTATGGATCTCTCCATCAGGCAGCAGAGCCTCTTGACAGGAGAAGGGTAAGTAATGCAGACAACTGGTTGGGAAAGATTCGTGTCTATTATCAGCACTTCTCTGGCCTGGCTGCTGAACCCTTGGCCATGAATTGTCTGAGCTGCCTCTGCTAACATTCCATCTTGGAGAAACTGCCAAAATTGTTTTCTGCATTAGGATATCGGAGGTGGGAGTAAAGATACTCAAGGGTTCTGGCCAGCAGGAATTATAAGCTTTAGCCATAAAACAGCTCTGGGTTCTGGTTTCTCACCACTTGCTGAGACTGGAAAGGCCCGTGGAAATGCATTTCAGGCATGACATAGTGCCTGGTTTAAACAGAGCAAAGCTTTGCTCAAGCCTTTACAAGAGAACCACAGCTGGGCCCTGGAGCATGTACTCAGCCCGCAGGAGGCAAAAGAGATGAACAGCTGTTGATTGGGCCCCTTCAGAATCGCCCTGGGTTTGATTTTCTAATACCCAACCTGGAGTCCTATCACTTGTTTTTGTTTGTGAAAGTCTAACTTTCTAACTCTGCTTTGTGAATATGAATGAGAAAATGTCTGACCAAGAATTTTAAGCCATTGATCCAAATAATGAAGCTTTTGTAGAGATGAATGACAAGAAGCTTAACCCAATAGCACCCAAACCATTTGGCAAGGCTTCTTAAAGACGGAGGCAGTTTTACAAATGACTGAGTCACAAATAAACACACTTGGGCTGAGCTAGTTGAAATATGGCAGATGTGACTGTTCCAAACTAAGCAAAGGGATATTAAAAAGTGAACTAATTCAATAAAGGAGTTTTACTTTAATTCAAAAAAAAACCTGTTATTAGCTTAATTGGCTTTTAATTTGCTTCCTTTAAAAATTCATTCCATTGGGTTGAAAGGCCCAAATTAAGGATTTCTGTGTGTTGGGGCAGATCACCTCAAGCTGTGGCTGGGCAGGTCTTCTTGCTTGGCCTGTGAAACACATATGCATCAATGGTTTTGTGTCCCTGAGAAGGAGGAACAGAAGAGGGGGAGAGCACATGCACGCAATAACAGTGACACCCCAACCCAAATCCCAAGGCTACTGCAGAGAGCACAATAGAACATTTAAGGGAGAATCCCTGACTTTCTACTGTCCTACCACTCCCAGAACCCTTTCTGGGGCTCCAAACAGCATGTATTTCAACAATGTTCACAACTGCAATTTAAGGAACACTTATGATATTTATATGTACTCTGCCATTAAAGCTATACAATAATCCTATAGATTATATACCATTATAGTCGCAACTTACATATCAAAAAAATGATGTACAGAAAAGTTGAGTAACTTGTCCAAGGTCACACAGCTAGTAAATGAAGGAGGCAAGACTTGAGTTAAGGCAGTCTGATCCAAGAAAAATAAATAAAGTACCACCATCTTCCGAGCCTTCCGCAGCCATTTCCTCTGATTCATGGGGCAACGGAAATGTGTGGGTCCAGGTAGACTAAGCAGCAGAGGTGGGTATATTCCCAGACTCTGGGACCATATGCCATGTATCAAACACTCAATGCTCAGAAAACAGGGGCTACTTCTATGTGGGTGTGTGGCTAACTCTGCAGAGCCTCAAGTGCACCTGTCTGCCCTGGCTAATGTTGTGCCTGGGTGAGCACACTCCCTAGTAAGGCCAACAAACAAGTCAGCAGAGCACAGTGCACTCTGTCCTGCAAATAGCTGCAGCCCACTACTTTGTATCAAGCAGAAGCTACAAGAAGCCCATAGGTCCCACCCCCTGCATTGGGCACATTTCCTGGGCACATTTCCTGTTTTTCCCCATACCTAAAGACCCTATATATACCCATGAGCAGTCCTAATAAACAGACTTAAGACTTCAGACCGCAGGCTTCTGCTTCAGTTTCTTTTGCGTCTCTAAGTCTCCTACATTCGGGCGGCGAGTGAACGTAGTGGTTAACACACCTCTTGATGGGTTTGCAACATGGGTGGAGTTGCCAACATCCAAGATGGCCCCCAACGCCTCCACTGGCCTGTGTCCACTCTCTTTTTGCTCTCCCCTGTAATGTCAGGGTACGCCTGTGTGACCAAGAGCAAATGTGGGAAGTCATGGACCTTATGTCCTAGTTGGCGATGACGGGGTATGGTTTCTGTCAGGGTTGCTCTCTCACACCACACACTCTGAGGGACGTTCAGGAGACTCAGGGGTCGCCACAGTGGTGAGGAAAATGAGGACAATGATCTGAGCAAGAAAGCAGCCTCTGATTGCAGTAGTGCAGCTTCATGCTTTAGAAGGTTTCTCTGCACAGGCATGCAATCAAGAATGGAGGTGCGCTAGGGCGCTTTATGCCAATCACAGTCGCTGAGACAGCGCCAGCATCACTGTGCTCTGTGGGAACGAGTCTTCTCTCCACAAAGGCATGAAATGAGTTGTGCAGGTGCCACTCAGTTTTCACTCATTTGCACAATGTTCGGTGTTAGGTACAAAGCTCTGAGGGCAAGAGGAATAAGCCAGGCTTTGCCAGGGAGCCTCTCCTCGATACTGGGAGAAAGCAGTGATTCACCAGCCTTCTACGGCACCCTCAGCCTTCTGCTGCCCACCCCCTTTAGCTACAGCTGAAGCCTCAGAACCTCAGGAAGCCACTGAAGGGTTCCCAGGCCATAATCAGAGAAATCATTCTCATACCAAGGTCAGGGGCGCTGAGCCCACCCCCGAGGAAGAGTGTAGTGAGAGGCTGTGCCCACACCCACCTTCTGAGAGCCTGGACTCTGCAGTGGGGCTCTGCTCCCTGGAGCTGCTGCAAAAGCATCACAGACTCGGTGGTGGAGACAACAGAAACTCCTCCATCACGGTCTGGAGGCTGAGTCCACAACCAGGCATCACAAAGCCATGCTCCTCCCAAGGCTCTAGAAAGACTTCTGCTGCGGTCTGCTGGTTTCCAGGGTTTAAGGGTAATGCTCTGAGTTGCTCCCTACAGACAGTGTTGACAACTGTCTTCCCACGGTGTTCTCCCCTGTCGGTGTCTCTGTGCCCAAATGTATCGCTTATAAGGACCCAGATCACACAGTCTTTAGGGTCCCACTCACTGGCTCTACTCAGCATGAACAGGGGAATGCGAGCACCATTTGCCCCGGAACACCAGGTGTGACCCAGTTCCTAAGTACGTCACCTGCCATCTACTCTGGGCAGCTCTGTTCTTGGGAGGTTAGGGGGTGGAGGGCCTCCTACCTCAGACTCAGTTTCCATTTCTTTGGCCTCTGCCCCAACTCTTCTATCCAGGAGCGGGATGGTGGCTCACATAGCCGTGGTCTAGAATAAGGAGACAAAAGATCTCTTGGGCTCCATGGCTTAGGTGCAATTAACTTTCCGGATTTGGGGTTTCCCGCCTGAAAGATGGGTGTGTTTCTGGCACCTACGTCTGTCCTGTGTGTCCTGCCATCACACACAGTCCCTTGAGCTCTATTGCACAGGTATCACTGAAGATAATGGTCCTGGTTAGAATCTTTCAGTAGTTGCTGCTGCTTTCAACAGGTTCATATCATTAGCAGTATCTTAACTTTCCAGAAGCTTCTATCTTAGACCACCTAGACTCTCCTGTTTGGCCAGACCCTGGTAAACACAGTGACAGGTGACCACCACAACCTCCCCATGGAAACAGCAAAGACTCTGGTAACTGCTTGCCGACCCCTCTCTCCTCCTCCCCGAAAACCAGGCCCGAGTCAAGGGAGCATGTGACTGAGCACTGACTCCCCATTCTTCTAGATCTTTCCTTTCTGAAAAGCACTGAGCTACTGGCTCCCTCTGCCTCATTTAGCATTGCCTTGTCATGTTCAACATCCCACTGCCACCCTCCCCACAGGGTGTTCTGTGTCTAAACAGAGCACTGCTGAAGCTGTGTGGGCTTGAAGGGAGCTCACTACAGCCCAGCCACTGAGTGGGGAGGGTGTGTGTGTGGGGGGTTGTTTGGCCCAAGGCAGTGTGTGCAGGCTGTCTCTGCTGCTGAGAATTCCTCAGTCTCCTGCCTCTCTCAGTGTGTTTCACTCCCGGAGAAGCAACTGAGGGTGGGCTGCTCTTAAAGTGCAGAGAGGGTGGCCCATGCCCTCAAGACAATGCTCACTGTTTCCAGTTGTTTTTACCCTTTGGTAAATCCAGGTAAAACTAGGGTTGGCAGACAGCATCTGAGTTAAAGGTTTGATTTCCCCAGCTCCTCCATCCTCAAGCTTCTGAAACCCAAGCCTGTGGATGAAGGCCTGCAGGGAGCAACACAGCTCTGACTTTGATGAGATAGGAGTTCTTGAAAGAAGGGGTGCAACTCTAAGGTCCTTCTGTTGCTATTCTCCCAATTTCAGAGTGAGCCTGACACTCCATGGAAGAGTTCTGGTTGGCCCACCTGGTGGTGCAACAGCCACTTCAGTGCAAGCTTGATCCCCGGCCCTGGAGGTGACCCACATGGTGCGGCAGACCTCTCCTGACCCGCCCACTGCCCCCTCAGCAGTGTACTTCATAGATCTGCCTGTTCTGCTTCTCACTCTGTCTCTAGTGAATCCTCTCACTGCCCCTGCACCTGTGGCCTGTGTGCCCCAGTTCTGTGTGCATAAATCTTTTTTTTTTTAAGATTTATTTTATTTGTACATACAGAACTGGGGTACAGGCCAGAAGCTCAGGGGCAGTGAGAGGCTTCACCAGAGACAGAGTGGGGAGCAGAACAGGTAGATCTATGAAGTACACTGCTGAGGGGAGCAGTGGGCAGGTCAGAAGAGGTCTGCCACGCCATGTGGCCACCTCCGAGGCAGGCGGGGATTGAACTCATGCGGTAGTGGCTTTAGCTTCTCAGTGCAGTGCTTTAACCCGCTGCGCCACCAGGGAGGGCCTAAATAAATCTTTAAACAGAAAATAAAGAAAGAGCTCAGATCTTCTTGAGGAACAGGCACAGTTCCTGTCCAGAGTCCTACAGGGGTCTGAGAGGCTGCCCCCAACTCCCACCCGCAATCCAAAGGGACCCCCTTCTCCACCAGCCCAGGCCTGAGAGCCAGGCTGCAGGAGGCTCAAGGCCCAGCAGGAAGGGACTTGCACAGAGTGGCTTCCCCCAGTGCCCACATTCATGGCATCCTTCAGTAAGAGCTGGACACACCAGGCTTTCCTGTAGTGATGCAGAGAGGATTTCATTCTCCTTTGTGAAAAAAAGTGGAAACAACTGAGCGGTAAATTAGAATGACTGTGTGGAGACCAGTCTATTTGGCTGAAGAGGAAGTGGGCTTCAACAGGGGCAGCCAAATGCAGATAATCATCCTCTGGCGGGGTTAACTAGGGGGGAGGGGCGGGGGGTGAAGGGGAGCTGGTCACCCCTGGCCTAACCATGTGAGCTGTAGGTGTCATCACTAGGGCTAGAAATGCCTGGAAGGAAGGGTGGTGACGCAGTCGAGAAAGACAGCACCAGCTCACCCCCACTCCCAGGTCAGTGAGGAAGACTCTGAAGGGGGCACATACCCAACCAGTGCCATGGCTGGTGACAGCACAGGGCACAGGAAGGGGGGACAGATTCCAACCTGGCCCTCAGGGGGCTATGGACAGCCCCCCCCACCTGGATGACCACCACCCAACCTGAGGACCACCCAAGGGTCCACACACTGCTAGAGACAACCAGGGGGACTCACCTTCTGCAGAGGATGGCTGACGGGGACCCCGATGCTGCAGCTTCCTCCCAGTGGTGCCCCTTGGAGCCCTTTCTGTATCCTCTGCATTTGTGACCTGGCCTGGATTTTGTTTGTTTTTCATCAGCCTGCCCCCTAATATGGAAACAAAAACAGACTTTAGACTTCTGGTCCACTTTGTGCCAGTCCTCGGTAAATATATTGAGAATGATTTTCTATACTAAACATATTTGTTGTGATTAAATGAATAAAAAACACCTAAAGGGGTAAGACACAACGCAAGTGGCTGAGCAAGACCAGGGGCTGGGTCACACTGGCTCTGGGTGGCTTTATAATCTTGCCGGTAGCTATAGCCAGGTGAGAGCTGTTTAAACATGGGGGGAAAGCCGGAAGTCCAGATTATAGCTTCATTCCCAGGGCTCCAATATGTAAGTATATGCAATTTTTTCCCTGAAATCACAAGTCATTTTGCTCCACGGAGTAATATTTCTATAAACATGAGAAATTGGATAACAGTGTCTCTGTTCCAAGGATTTTTAACTGGGAAGTTTTATTTCTCTGTTCAACAGTAAGCATAATCATCACCACTGGAGTCCAAATAGCCATAACTGGCCAGCTCTAAGACTTTTTTTTTTTTGCCAGATTTTATGATCTCTGCAACCAAAGTTGCATCATGGTATCTGATAAACTCGTGCTGTGGAGCCTGGCAGCACCCACACACCACCCTCTATGCCTGTGCTAAGGTTCCACTGTGCTTTCTGTATCCCTCAAACTTCAACTGGCTTCTTTGATACTCTTTGGGCACAGACTATTGTGATTTAGCTTTAAAAGGAAAAGTTACTGTGTAGACACAGGAAGGTACAGAACTAGGACAGTGGGGATTCACTTTGATACTGAAGCAAATGTTTGCGATGACAAGATTGACCACAGCTGTCTATTTTCTTGCAAAGTAACATTAAAGTGCTTTACAAGACCTACACAGAGGTGAGGCTTTGTTATGTCTGTTCCTTGATGTGTACACAAAACCCACACACGCCCAGCAGAAAGCACCATTTTAGAAACTGGCAGAGAGGTTTCGGCAGCTCGAAAAAGAACCCAAACAGAAAACATTTCAAGAAACCCCGCATGCTCGTGAACTTGGTCGTGCAGAAGCTGACTTATCTAGAAAAACCTAGATGTTGGTACGTCATTTGAAAGCTATTTCAAAAGTCCAGTTCTCTATGCATAGCAGTTTTGGGAACTTCTTCACCACATTATCTGGTTTAAATCTTCTTTTCTTCTGATTTTATTGAGATATAGTTGGCATGCATCACTGCAAAGAATTAAGGTGTGTACAGCATAATGGTGCAACTTACATGTACAATAAAATGATCACAGTGTAAGTTTGGTTAGCATTCATTATCACATAGGGTAGACTAAAAAGAAAACTTTTGTTGATGGTAAGAATTCTTAGGCTCTGCTCTCTTAAAAAACTTTCCTTCTGGCCCTCTCTGATGGTACAATGGGTAGGCTGGCCCACAGCCACTTCAGTGCGAGTTCAATCCCCAGCCCCGGAGGTGACCCAGATGGCGCAGCAGACCTCTCCTGACCTGCCTGCTGCTCCCCTCAGCAGTGTTCTTCGTAGATCTACCTGTTCTGCTCCCCACTCTGTCTCTGGCGAATCCTCTCACCAACCCTGCACCTCTGGCCTGTGCCCCAGTTCTGTATGAATAAATAAATCTTAAAAAAAAAAAAAAAACTTTCCTCTCTGCCATATAGCAGTGCTAACATCAGTCATTACTAAACATCGTATTTTAGTACCTAGAAGCTGGTACCATTCAATCATCTCCCTCTAAGTCTCCCCAGCGCCTCCCCCCTCGCCCCCCCCCCACATAGCCGAACGCTGGTAATGACAAACTATATCTTCATCTTCTTGTTGGTGTATGCACATCAGATTTTTAAAAATTTATATTTTATAATAACATTTTTTGGAATTAACAAATCTGTTTAAATAAGCTTAAAGATGGTTTTGCAAAGTCATAAAAATTCAACACTCTAATGCATTGTAATCAAAATCTAATTGCCAGTCATTTTTTCTGGTCTATAAAATGATAGTATGCCTTAAACTTTATGATATGCTAGATTTGATGTAACAAGGCAATATCATATTTTGAACTCCTGTCTCTCTTATTTTGCCTGACAACTACTCAATAAAATGTTTAGATTCTTAAACAATATTCACATTTCATTAATGTATTTAAATTTTACAAACATGATGAATACCCTGTAAAATTACCATAGAGCTGAGATCAACCGCTTCAGTACCCACTTGGGGGATGTCTATGGTGATCTGTTATGAAATTGGCTTATCTATGGAGTTCATGATGAATCTGGGGATTGAGCTGAACCTAAGTATTCAGGATAAATCCTCAATAAAGTGCTATGAGTTAAAATGAAACCTAATCTTTTAAAGACAAATCTTTAAAAAAAAAAAATCCTAGCCATGAGAATGTATTCCCACACATTTCAAACATCAAAGGAATGGCCTCCAGGATAAATGCTGTCTAACGCATGCAAGCGCCCGATTCCTACCTACTTTGCTGAATCCAGCAAATTTCTTCCTCAGAAAACCAATATTCACTTCATTCCTAGAAGGCAAGCTGATGTCAGTTGGGATAATGCTGTCTGATGCCTCACTATGTACTTTTTCTGGCACAGCTCCTGACACTTAGCAGGCAGTCAATAATTATTTTTGAATGAGTGAATGAAAACCATCTTGCCCAGGCTACAGGGGATTATATGCCAATCCACTTAGAGACACGGAGTGGGACAGTGAAAGAGCATGGATTCTGGAAGAAGACAAATTTACCTTCTGGCAATTTGTTAATCATACTGTAGCATATGCATGTGCTGTTGGGAGATTAATTGATGCCATACCTGTAGAGCACTTAGGGTGAGTGAAGGATGTATAGAAGGTGCTAATGAAAGATAATAATGCTTCTTAGGATAATGGAATGTGACAGGTACTCTTTTAGAAATACAATAAATGTATTAGTTTAGATTCATTGCAGACCCCACCCACCCTGACAATGGCATTCCTTATTTATTATTGAGGCTCCGATACTAGGGACCATGGCCGTGGAGTGTGCAAAGAGAGGACAACTAGTAAAAGCAACAACCGCATATCCTATGATGTGACTGAAGAAATAAGCAAGACGTCTAAGACTTGTACTGTACAATGTTGTCAACATGAGCACCATGTGGCTATTGAAATTAGAGTTTAAAATTGAGTTTCTCAGCCACACTAGTCACATTCCAAGTGCTAATGATTGCATGTGACCAGTGGTCATAATAGCAACAGTGCTACAAAGCATTTCTACCATTCCAGAAATTTCTGTTGGGTGGCATTGCTTTTAAACTATAGTCTCTAAAAGTCTTGTAAGACTTTTTGTTTAGAAGTTGCTAAAGGGCCCTCCCTGGTGGCACAGAGGGAGGGCCCAGCACAGCACAGCACTAAGAAGCTAAAGCCACTTTAGCATGAGTTCGATCCCCACCCTGAGTTGACCCATACGGCATGGCAGACCTCTCCTGGCCCACCCACTGCTCCCCTCAGCAGTGCACTTCCTGGATCTGCCTATTCTGCTCCCCACTCTGTCTCTGGTGAATCCTCTCACCACCTCTGCACCTCTGCCCTGTATCCCAGCTCTGTATGCATAAATAATCTTTTAAAAAAAGAAAGAAAGAAAGAAATTGCTAGAGTCTCCCACCCCAACCAAAAGTACTTGCAGGATTTCTTTGTAGTTCTGGCCGCTAAGTAACATGGCTTATCAACAGGTGCCAATATGAAGAGATGGAAAGAAAATCACTGGGGACAGAATATCTGGATTTCAGCTCTGAGTCCAACTGGAACAGCAGTTGGGCAAGACCAACTGAAAAAGCCACTCTGCCTCCTCTTGCCTCATCTTTCTCATTCTTACATGAGTGATTCAAGAGGGGACCGAGTTAGACAGCCCTAAGTTTGCAGATGCCACTGCCATTCCACTGCTCTGTGCCACTCCAGGAAAGCCACCCTGGTAACACGCAATGGACAGAAAACGTGTGGCTCCCACCCCTAAATCCACGTGCTGACATCCTCACCTTCTGTGTGATGGTTTTAAAGGTGAGGCCTTTGACAAGTGACACATCACAGGGTGGTGCACTCAAGAACAGAGTCCCTGTTCTTTACAGGCCGTGTAGGCTGACACTTGGCTTTGGCATCCTTATTTCACAAACACCAAGTATAGAAGGACTCAAAATGTGAGTGGAAGTTGGAGTGAAGGTGGATCCACACTTGATGGCTAACAGAGAGCTCTCTTACCCCTCACACCACAAGACACTGAATCTACTGGTGTCTTGATCTTAGACTTCCTAGTCTTCACAGCTGCAAAATGAATATGTGTTGTATAAGCCACCAGGCTGTAATAGTTTGCAGTGGCAGCCTCAACAGACTAAGACAAGCCTGAACAACAAACGGTGACTCTGCTCTATCACAAGGCATCCTAACGAGCTCAAAAATCTCACCTGTGACCCCCTTGGTGGCCCCAGGAAGTCCGCACATGGCTTCTTTGCTGTTTACGTCAGTGCGCCATCATTATACGCTCTGAAATAATGATGACAAGGCCCTCTCTTGGCCTTGTCATCATTATTTCACACACACCTAGTGGAGAAGGAGAATGCAACATGGTAGTGGATGTCGGAGTGAAGAGGGATCGAGTTTTGATCTTTTATGTCTTTGTGATTAGAGTTTCCTCAGTGACTACCAGCGTTTCAGCCACTTGCTCCAAAGAGGTGGGAGATTTGGCATGCAGGATCAGGTTAAGCTGATGATGAAATCTGGATACTCTTAGACCATATGTTTAAAATGTTATCTGAAGTCGCACTAGCTTGCCACATGATACAGGTATCAGGTGTACAGCATTATAATTGGACATCTACACAGACTATGTTATGATTGCCACCAAAAAAAAAAAAGTCTAGTGTCCATCAGTCACCATATAATTGACCCCTTTTAGGCAAAGAAAACTATAATCAGAAAATAGAACTTTGTAAATGAATATGAATTTGTTAATTTACACTTTTGTTTCAACTGGAACCTAAAACACATAAACCAGGTTGGCATAACCCGTGGGCTCCTTGGTTTTATAAGGCTTGTTGCATCAGATGGCAAAAACAGTCAAACCTAGGTGGGTGCAGACTGGTGAAGATTCCAGACCAGGTGAGCCCCTCCTGGTTCTCTGCTCTCTTAAGTCTCAGGACGGTGTTTCATTTTGACTCCACAGCTGCTTGTTCTGCTGGGATCTTGAACTGGTACCTAATCTTCTAGTTGGGGAAGGCCCTTCCTGATCGAATCCACAATCACAAAGATTCTATTCTGACCACGCTAGGCTTACAAATTGCAGGCACCACTTTACCCTCCCTGTAGCTCAAGAGACAGAGTTCTGGCGTCTCCCTGACCTGTGCCATTGGGCTAAGGAATTCTGCAGCTGATCATTCAGCTTGTTCTTCTTCAGTCTCACCAATTAGTCTATCTGGTCTCTACTCTCCCTCTCTCTCCTGTCCCTTTACCCCAACAAGTGACCATAAGGCTTCAATACTCAATACAGGACTATCTTAACGTCAGTTTCCTCTGAAACCACGAATTACCAATTCCCGTTCCAATGACCCTTTCTAATTCTTGAAATGCGCTTTCTATAAATATGTGTGTTTGCTCTAGGGTTCCCCCTAATTTTGAGCTGATCTACAGAGTAGAGCTACCTGACCAACTGGGGGCCTAAAGTCTAATGAGGGCTTCCTGGGTCCCAGGACTGTCTGATGTCTCACCCAGAGGTGGTCTTAGAGAATTTCCTGCCAAAGGAGGAGCCTCAGCAGGACAGTCATGCCCACACTACAGGTGGCATGTCTAGTCACTTACTGAACTTTGATAATTAAGGATTTAAAACAAACCCTGAGGTCCTTCCCTGAAGATTCGCCTTTAATCTGTGAATTTATTACCCTACACAGTTGGGCACTACAGGGAATTGCAAAATGAAACGCTACTGCTATCTGCCCTAACATGACCTATCAGCCAATAGAAGTGAGCTATATGCAGGAATAACTGCACTGTGCCGCAGAAAGTGATGGATTCTACAGGTGAGACACAGCACGCGAAGGTGTTGGGGGACGTGATTAAGAGAAGATCGGTGCCTATGGACCCAGGCACGGAGCCTCAGCAACTAGAGAGCCTTGTCCCTCCCCTGTTCTTGCAATATAAACTCTGCCTGCCTTCCCGGCTCCCCCAAGTTGCCAAGCACATATCTCCAACCTAAAATGTTCTGTTAGAGACCCTCTCGACAGGGTACACCAGTAAACCCAGTTAACATCTCTATATAAACCTTTAAGATTGGGGAGGGGTGCAAAAAATGCTCATCCTGCAGCTACCCAAGACAAAGCCTTGTAAGTCCCCCCAGTCATTAAAACTGCTACCTACCAATATGGAGTGGCTGACCTTGTTCTTTGGTCTGTCCTTCCCTTCCCTTCGCTGGCTCTACTGAAGGGAGATGATCGTGCCTGTATGGACTTAATGTTTAATATTCTTAAAATTCAGATTTGCACTAATAAGGAGTATCTGATATTTTAGGGACTGGGTAATCACACTTTCTACCCAGAATGGAGGGCATTGTGAGGGGTCAACTTAAGCATTGCTGCCAAGTTCACTGTTACTTTATTTTGGCCTTTTCATTTCATGCTGGAGATGATGTCAGCCCTACAAGCCATGCTGTGTATTGGCCCAAGATAAATGATCAGAGGTTTAAATGTGGGGATTGTTTTTATTGCCTTTTCTCAATTAAATATGAAATTTGAGTGGTGCTCAGCTCGTTCCTGCTTAGGTTCTGGTAAACAACAACAAAATGGAAAAGGGGTCAAAAGTGATTCTGTCTAAAGGCTCTATCCTGTTAATTAATATAGACATTTCCCAAAACCCTAGAACCTCCTCCTGACTGGTCAGAACAGGTGCCACTGAGCTTGAATCTTTTCCTTTTGTTTCCCTGATGTTTCTGAACTAAATCTGGATTTCCAGGTATACAGCAGTGGCTGAAGCCAATCAGGCTTCAGAATCACATGGCTTCAGCCATGACCTTCAGTCCCAGGGTCTTCTTCTTTATAGGCCATTCCCAGCAGGAGCCAAAAAGTTAAACTGGGTTCTCAAAAAAAAAAAAATGGGAGCCCCACTCTTGCCACCCACCTTTGCAGATTTAGCAAGTAGGACACTTGCCTCATTGTAGGCAAATGGTCCACATCCTCCCCACCTGTGCCCGAGGGAGGCTCCTGTCAGTGCCCCTTATTCCAAATGGTAGCACTGATGGGAAACTGTGGTATCGCACAATCAGGCTGTGTGTGGGCTGTGAGCTTTGGTCCCTCCTGTGACTTCACCTGCACACAGCAGCTAGTCACATCCAGAGGCAAATGCTGCCTTGCTAAAGGGCTGCCTTCTCCCCCGCAGAGACTGACTCTGCTGGGGCAGCTTTGAACTGAGTCCTGCAGGCCCACAAAACCTGGTGCATGAGTGAGGCACATTTTCTGGCAGGAAAAAGGAAACCAGCTCAGTGAAGGCCCATCACAGGTGAATTCCAAGTGCATCCTGACGCAGCTGAGGAGCACCAAGCCAGCTGGAACCCATGGTTGGCTTTCTGGAACTTTAAAAGAAACAGTCAGTGCCTTTAGCCTTCAGCATCAGAAATGGAGAGCTTCTTCAGCCCAGTCTGTAAGGCAAACGAGGGTTTAAAGAAGCAGCAGAAGGGGGCGTTAGTTTGTAAATGAAGCTGCCTTCGCCAAGGCCAGGTAGACAGAACTGTTCATGTCCCCAGCCACTTTCTGCCTCATCAGCCACTCTGTCCCCTTCAGACCCTCTCTCCACCTGCCCCTAATATTCTTTTGTATCTGTTGTTATTAACATGGAAATCCTGAGTAGGGAGGGGTGTTCTAGGATGTGTGTCCAGGGTGTCCCGCACTGCTCCAGAAAGTCTTGATGCCACTCTTCTAGCCTCCCATTGGTGACACAGAGAAAATGAATAGACTCCCGACCTGACTTGGCACCTCTCTGTCACCTCCACCTGTTCGTGATGGTAATTGCCTACACGCACAATCACTCTTGCTAACATGACTTTGCAGAATTATTGTGGCCCCTCTATGGCCATGGTTAGTCATTTGGGGTTTGATCTGCACCTCTGCAAGGTCGAGTTGGCGAGGTTGAGACATGAAGCCCATCGTCCTGTGCTTGGGATGTGTGTGAGCAGTAGAGACCTCCAGCAGTTGCTTACAAGATCTTTCTTAAAATAATTCCTTTATGGGCTCTCCTTGGTGGCGCAATGGGTTAAAGCACCTCACTATGGAGTTCTCAGAAACCACAGGGAGCTGATCCACATGGCGTGGCAGACCTCTCCTGACCCGCCTGCTGCTCCCCTCAGATGTGTATTTCAGTACATCCGCCTGTTCTGCTCCCCACTCTGTCTCTGGTGAATCCTCTCACCCACTACACCTCTGGCCTGTACCCCAGTTCTGTAAGCATATATAAATAAATCTTGAAAATAATAATTCCTTCACAACTTGTATCTTAACCCCACTAAAATTCACAATTGTTGAGTTCAAACCTATCAATTACTCTCCCAACCCCTTGTGAGTTATAGGGAAAAAGAGAAGGGAGGGTGGATTTCCCCCCAGAAGACCCACCAGAGAGACTGCCCTAATTAGGGGTTTTGAAGATATTCAGAGAGCAGGAATACAGCTCTGCCAACTATTGTCGAGATGGAGAGGGGATAAAAGGGAATTTCTAAAGGCAGACTCTGCCTATCTTTAGATGGTTTAGTTTCATCTTCTGTAACTTCTGACGTGTATACCGGAGTGTGAGCTCCTTGTTTTGTTTGTTTTATAGCCTGGACACGTATGTCTGGTCCACCAGGAAGGGGAGCTGTTGTCTTCCAAGCACCCCACTAGAAACTCTGCATTACATGAATCTGACCTAAAAATTTCAGGTAGAGCTTTGTATGATCACCACATCCTGGACACTACTTCAGGTAGTGTATTAGCAAAAATAATAACTGCAAATTACTATGACTAACAACTATAAACCAGAGACATTCTACTGGGGAGGAGAGGGGACAGGACCAGAACAGACAGGAACAGCACAAGGAACTATGGTGATGGCACGGGGGTGAAGCAGTGGTGGGAAGTCCATGAAGAATGATGAAAAAATGAAGAATGATGTGTAAACATATAAAACTAAAAAAGAGAGAGAGAGAGAGAAAAGAGTTGCTCCTATGGGGAATTAAAAAAAAAATCGGGCTGAAGTCATGCAATCTATTCGATGGGTTTTTCTGGCATCTTTATTGGCTCCCATCAAATCATCATCAAAAGACTTTTCTAATGCACTTCGTAAAAATGCTACACATGCTGAGTTCCCATGGTTCCCATTTATCAGTGAAGGAAATGACAGGGCAAGGAGACCACGTAACTTGCCAAAGGTCTCGTCCTGGATGATCTAAAGATCTGAGATGCCGCTCCTCTGCTCTATGAAAACACTGCTGGAATTATTGCCTATTTACATCTGTTCAGCCACAGCCCACACAAAACCTTCATCTAGCACAAGACTACTGAGCTATCATGATTATTATTGATCATTTCTCCTAAAAACCAAATTCTCTGCTTATCAGTAAAGCCAGAATACTCTGTCCTGCACATTTCTGCAAACCAGGCACAGGTCAAGCAGTGCATTTCTTACAGAAACAACTGAGAGATCACACAATCAGTTCAGCCAGTGCTCCAGACCCATCGTGCAAGCGCCTGACCCATTCAGGTCGACTGGGATGTTACTGAACTGATGAAAAATTAAATAACTAGGAAAACACTCTGACAAACTAAAAGAGACATTCTAATACACAGTAGTCTTGTTATTTGTACGGCCATTATCATAAAAGGTTTAGTATAGTTGGTAAAATTTTGCCAATAAGTAATTTCAAAATGATGTTTTGGGGGGTTCAAATGTTGTTGACCAGAAAATCCAATCACCATACTAAATTTAAAGTGCTAATAAGGAGTTACTGAGTGTTTTTAATAACTTGAGAATTTATTTCATAATTGGTAGTTACCAGATTAACTATATTCAGAAGGCAATCTCATCAAATTAGGTGAGATTCTTAGTTTTTAACAAAGCTTGTTTATATGTTGAGGAATACTAGTACCATATGTATGTATATTTATGTATATATAAAAGGCTTAGTGTGTATGTGTATATATACACACACTAGTACACACATATGTACATAGCATACACCCATACGCATGCACATATGTGGTACATTAGTATATACACATATGTGTATATTTACATGTGTGCATGCATACACATGTGTAACACTAGTGTGCCTGCAAATGTATATGTTCTGACATACAATATGCAGGCACACACATGACACTAATACATATGTACACGTGTGTGCCGGTATATGGCATATGTGTACATATATGTGCTGGTATCCCTCTGTGTGTGTGCACAGGTGAGTGCAGTGATGCTACATGTGTGCACCCATGTGGTTTATATGCATATGTGCACATGTGTGTCCATGTATGTTATAGATGTGTGCATGTGTGTGCTAGTGTGTACGCATATACACTTGCACACTAAGCCTTTTATATATGTTTGCGTGTGTGTGACTCATGTCACGGGATTGTTTAACAGGGCCAGAGCTGCCACAGAGTGAGCCCAAAGAAAGCCCAACATGGGGCCAGGCACACAGCTTGTTCCAGTCCATCCTCTCATACTTGACACAATGGCTTTCACTTTACTTCTCTGAGTCCATTCCTCCCTGATAGCCCACTGTCTGCTTTATATGGGTTTTGAAGAATTAAATAAGACTAACTCATTTAGGGTAATGGCTAATACACATGTAAGTATCTGAGATTTTATTTCAGGAATATTAAGAAATAATGTTTTCCTTTGGGGCACACATTCAGGTTTGTGCTCTGTGCTAGCTTATTCCATCTCAGCAGCTGAAAATAAGTGATTTCAAATTGGCATGGGCTCGTTTTCCCTCTATAGCTTCACAAGCAAATTTCCACCAACTTGCATTTTTAAACATCCCAAACCTACAAAATCACTGAAAGAATATTTCCATAGGCCTCCCTGGTGGCCGAGGGATTCAGTTTTAGCTCTATCACCTTACTGCCTGAGTTCGATCCCCAGCCAAGGAGCTGACCCATAGGGTGCAGCAGACCTCCCCTGTCTTGCCCGCTGCTCCCCTCAGCAGTGTATTTCAATCTGCCTGTTCTGCTCCCCACTCTGTCTCTGGTGAATCCTCTTACCCCTGTGCCTCTGGCCTACACCCCAGTTCTTGTATGCATAAATAAATAAAATCTTTTTTAAAATAATGTTTCCATGGAGATAGATTTGTCTTTGTCTCTGACTCACCAGTTAACATTTTGCAACTTGTGCCTGCTTTCTCCATAACCACATCCTTCCTCTCTGTCCCCCACCAAACCATTTAAAAACTAACTGCATACATCACCTTCAAGACAAACTCCCAAATACTTGAGCAAGAGTTCCTTAATTCCCAAAAAGGTTAACACTGGTACAAGCATATTTTGTAATCTATAACTCATATTCAATTTACAATTTCCCCAGTGTCTTATACCTTTTTTTTTCACTTGATCCAGAACCCAGAATTACACATTGTATTTAGCTGCTATAGCTGTACAACCTCTTTTAATTAAAAGAAAGAAAGAAAGAAAGAAATCCCTTGCCTTTTCAAAATGATACTGGAATTTTAAAGTTCAGGCCAGTGATGTTTCAGGTTGGCCACAACTTAAATTTACATTGTCATTTTCTTATGATAAGATTCAGATTAAACATTTTTGCCCGCTGTAGTCAAAGACGGCAGCTCGTCCCTTTATTGATGCGAGTATGTTCAGTTGGCTGTGATGGTTCTGGATTCCTCCACAGCAGTGTCACTTCCTGTCATGTGGAACTAATGTATAATCTGGGGATTGATCCTTTGAAACTGTGTGCTATTCTGCTCCAATAACATTCACCCCGGGGCTTTAGCGATTTACTTGCCTAAATTATGTTGGTGATTATAAAATAGTAACATTATACTTTCATCCTTCCTTCTGTAAAAAGGGTGGTAATGTTAGGAAGTTAGGGATTCTTTCTTTTATTAAGCATGTTACTATAATTCATCATTATCCTTTTTGATGCTCCAACTTTCTCATCTTTTAAACATTTGTGAAACTTTTCAGGTCATCTTCTTTGTACATTTACAGTGAACCCCCACTTTACAGTA
>NW_004567137.1:12836309-12838991 GCF_000260355.1 Condylura cristata
ATTGAATATATATATCATATATAGCATATAAAGAATATACAGGTAGATGTGTATGTGTGTGTGTATACCACTGAATATGAAAAAACTAGGAATTCTTCCAGGTACTCTCAGTGTTTTAAATTCCAGTCAACTTTGGCCAAGATAAATAGAGCTAAAGGGTCTTTCTGTCTTGGCAAATCCATACAGGGCTTTTGCAGAGACCTACTTTCAAAGTTCAGTTGTGCTCATACGCTCTGATCTCAATCTTGCCAGCTCAGCTAAATGCCTTTTTTCAGACACCTCTCAGATTATTTGCTTTGGGCATCTTCTTTTGGGTTCTTAATGCTCCCTTGATTTCCCTGCAGTAGGCAACTGGCATCCAGCCCATGCTTAATCTTAGAGGACAGCTGGGGGTAAATGTTCTCCTATTTGGTCCAGTAGTGCAGCTCTCCTCTCTCCTCTCCTTGAGACTGGGAGCACATCTCTGTTTCACTTGTCTCACTGGACTTTTATCACTATTTGTCAGTAGGATTCGCAGTTAACATTTTTCTCTGTATGCATAGCTGAAAATATTTTACCTTTTTGTTACTTGGTTAAAGCTATCCATTGAGTTTAGATTAAAATGATTAGATCTTGAGTCCCTCTAGTACGTATTTAAACACTCTGAAATCTGCATGCAACTTGGGCTCTGGCATCCTGAATAACCTTGTTTCCATAAGATTACACCTGTGATCATCTCTTAGAAACTCGTGTGGCCTTTTGACTATAATAACAAGAGAGTATGATCTATGAAAATAGATGAAGTTAAATTTATATGTGTGCCTTTCCATCTTTTCCATCTTTGGCACAATTCTTGATTTTCTTTGGAATTTCACAAGATGAATTTCTAAAATTTCAGAATAGCTACCTGTGCAGACCCCCGCCGTCCCACCAAACACTTAGGAGTCGTAAGACTGAAGACTAAGCATGTGTCTGGTCTTAGATTTCCCTTCTCAGAAATCTGGGAGAGGTCACTATTTCCGTGACACAGCCACCTTTTCCCATTCCTCACTTCCCCAATCATTGAGTCAGGTTGGGATTCCTTGTCCAAGTAAAAAAGACCCAAATACCTCACTGAAACAGCTGACTCCCAAGGTGTGACAAGTAAGTTTTTTGGGTGGTGTTCATAGAAATGATATTGTTTCGATGCTTGAATTACGGACAGAGGAATCTTCCCTGGGAATTCCAGTGTGTTGTCGGGAACATGGAGCATTCTGGTAAGGTACTAATTTAACAGTGTGCAATGCCCCACAACATAGGCACAACTCTGCCAAAACCAGATCTCATGTAGGTTCGACACGAATCACAAGGGAGAGCCATGTGGCCAGTCTTCCCACATTGCCATGAACACAATGGGCAGCAGAACCATGCCTGGGTCTGCAAAAAACAAATCAGCAAACATATAGGGAAGGTCTACTGGCAAGGCAACATGCCAGTGGGAATCACACTGTATGAGAAAGAGCAGAGTGCGTAAATAAAGAGCCCCACCTCTAGGCTTGTTAGCACACTATTTTTTTCAAAGGCTTATTTATTTATACACACAGAACTGGGGTACAGCCCAGAAGTGCGGGAATGGTGAGAGGATTCACCAGAGACAGAGTGAGGAGCAGAAGAGGCTGACCGACTGAAATACACTACTGAGGGGGGCAGCAGGGGTGTCAGGAGAGGTCTGCTGCACCATGTGGGTCACCCCCAGCTGGGGATCGAACTTGTGCTGCAGTGGCTGCAGATAACGTCATAGTGCTGTGCTTTAACCCACTGCACCACCAGGGAGGGCCCTGTTTGTACACTACTCAGAACAAACATGGTAGAGAAGACTCTCACACGTTATCAGTGGTTATCTGGACATGAGAATAGTCTGGAAAAATAGACCTTGGTTAGGGGTCATCTATACTTTGCCTTCATGGTCAAGGTGGGCACTGAGGGGTCATGGGCCCCTGGTGGAGTGACAGTCACCGCCATGAGGCTGACACTGGGAAGAAAATCATGAAACATATATGGAAGGAATGGCGGTTGGCAGCATGCCTTCAACTACAATAAAACAACGCGCTGTGCCTGATGTGCCATCCACATCCGCTCTGTCCAGTGACACTGCAGAGTCGGCAGAGGGGGTAAGGTGAGCTGTGCCAAAGTCACTTCACATATTCCATCATTTGTAGAGGGGCCAGAGGCTCAGGTATTAAAGCAAAGAACTTAGATTTGTCCCCTCATGCATAAAGGTCACAAAATTATGTTTTCATGACTGGATGATTGTTGTTAATTAGAACACAAGAACTTAACATACATTGGAAATAAAGTGGAAGCACAATGCACACATGTCCGTGGTGAAATGTGCATGCTCCATGTGCACAGTGTGTTCTGGTCAGATAACTGGTCTCCCTTTAATTTCCAAGACAAAGACAAATTAGGCTGCACTGTTGGCAGCAGGCTGCAACTGGCTGGGTAAACCGTGGTGTCGGAAGGCAGCCTGCTGCCCCAGGCTGGAGGAAGGCTCTTCCCGTAATGAGTCCTGTGTTCCTGGCGGGGACACTGTCTCTCCTGAGCACCATTATTCTTCCCACCTGGTAGTCCAGTGACCAATTTCCATGATTACAGACATAACTCTCATAGTGACAAATTTGCTGATAAGAACCCCTTTGGGCGGATGACAGCAAAGGGCAAGTA
>NW_004567137.1:12840330-12876638 GCF_000260355.1 Condylura cristata
GATCAAACTCATGCTGAAGTGGCTTTAGTTTGTTAGTGTCTGCTTTATTTAACCTGCTGTGCCACCAGGGAGGGCCCTCTGCTATATTTTTAAGAAATTCTTTATCATGGTATGTTCTTACAAGAGTAATGACTTTTCACCAAGAGAACCCCTGAATAGTCGACACCTGGATCAAAGCAAAGACACGCCAGCACCACAGAAGGCCCTGTAGAAACTCCCCCTCCCACAGGAGGATCCTCCCGTATATATGCTCAGTACCTACCCTTAATGCCTGTCTTCTTTGGCTCAGTATTAAACATGAGATTCACCCATGCAATGAGCGCAGTACAAGTTAGTGTACTACTCCACAGTTTGAAAATAACATTTGCTTATCTATTGTCCGTGGACACTTGGATTGTTTCTCCTTGGTGAATAGTGATATTACAAACATTTTCATGCATGTCTCCTGGTGCCTGGGGGCAGGTATTTTGCTGGGTACATTTTTGGAAGTAAACTGTCAGGTTGTAAGTATGGCATGTTTACAGGTCCTCCCTGGTGGCACAACAGGTTAAAATGCAGCACCATGCAGCTACCTACAGCCACTGCAGCACCAAGTTCAATCCCCGGGCTGGGAGGGGACCCTGATGGTGTAGCAGACCTCTCTTGTCTCACCTGCTGCTCCCCTCAGTGGATCCGCTTGTTCTGCTCCCCACTCTGTCTCTGGTCAACCCCCTCACCCCCTATACCTCTGGCTTGTACCCCAGTTCTTGTATGCATAAATGAATAATTTTTTTTAAAAAAAGCGTGTTTAGTTGTCTAGCTGGAGTAAATGCTAGCCCAGAGTTTCACCAGTTTCTAAGTCAATGCCTGCTCCCAGCTTCAGTGTCTGAGCATTCAGTGGCTCCAAACTTAATCCCGCTACCTCTGCGCTTCCGCCATCCGGATGCTGCATGGTGGGGCTCATGGCGGCCTTGACTTGTGTTTCCCTGACAACTCGTGAGGCTGTGCCCCTCTGCAGATGGTTAGGGGCCATTTTGAAGACCCTTGTGAAGCACTCTTCAGGTCTTTCATCTATTTCTCTGGGAAAAGAGCTGTCCTCTTTCAGTTCATTTGTGGAACCTCTTGTATTGTTGGCATAGAAAGGTAACAATATATTGTAAATATGTCATCCACTGCTGATTTGCATTTTCTTTCTCCTAATAGTATTTTGGAGGAACAGAGATTCTTACTTTTTCTGAATTTGGGTTTTTCTTTATTTACTTTATGACTTTTGCTTTTCATTTTCCTTCTGTAAATTGGTTCCTGTGCCAAATTTATGCTGATATTTCCCTACTCCTAAATGCTTTGTAGTTTTGACCTTTTACATTTAATTCACAGTCCATCTGGAATGGATTTTTCTGCATGGTGGAAGGTAAAGTAAAATTTGTTTCTCCGGGGCCTCCCTCATGGCATAAGGGGTTAAGTCTCAGCACTATGGAGCTATCAGCAGCCACTGCAGCACTAGTTCGATCCCCAGCCAGGGAGCTGACCCACAGGGTGCAGCAGACCTCTCTTAACCCACCCGCTTCTCCCTCAGCAGTGTATCTTGGTAGATCAGCCTGTTCTGCTCCCCCACTCTGTCTCTGGTGAATCCTCTCACCTCTGGCCTACACACCAGCTCTTGTATGCATAAATAAATAAAATAAATTTTTTAAAAAATTCATTTTTCCCATTTGGCTGTGTAATTAAGCCAACACCACACCCTGAAAGGGCCAGCCTGCAACTGTGCTGTATGGTCACCACTGTCATAGATCAAGCCACGACCTAAGAGGGGGTCTATTTCTGGGCACTACTCTGTGTGGTTTATCTTTGTATCAATACCTGGAGCTTCATTACCATTACTTTATCATAAGACTCAATATACAGCCATGTGAGGGCTCAACTTTGCTCTTCCTCCAAGTGACTTTTTTTTAAAAATTTATTTATATATGCACACAGAAGTGGGGTACAGAGGTGCAGGGGTGGTGAGAGGATTCACCAGAGACAGAGTGAAGGAGCAGAATGGGCAGATCGTGGAAATACACTGCTGAGGGGAGCAGCAGGCGGGCTAGGAGAGGTCTGCCGCACCATGTGGATCACCTCCAGGGCGGGGATTGAACCCATGCTGAAGTGGCTTTAGCTTCTTAGTGCTGTGCTCTAACCTGCTGCGCCACCAGGGAGGGCCCGACTTGTCTTTTTTAATCCTTATCCACAGCCTCATTAATCCTGGCATGAGTTTGCCAGTTTAGAGAGTTGTACGTACACACACACACACACACACACACACACACATGCAATTTGCTGGCTTCAACTGTGACTATATTGAACCTATAGCTCAATTTAGAGGGAATTTACATTTTCCAAGATGGCAATACCTTCTATTGTATATAGCATTTCATTTGATTAGGTCTCTCAATTTGTCTCAATAATGTTTTAGAGTCTTATAGTATGAAGGGATGGCATAATTTCCTAAGATTTAATGACAGGCATTTATGATTTTGATGCTTTAAAATCATAACTGTTTTTAAATGAGTTCTGTTTAAAAAACTGTGGGAAATATATAAAATAAAGTACAGATCATTTTATATTGATTATGAGCCAAGCACTCTTGCTGGTGCAGCTTATTAATTCAAACAGTTTATCTAAATAAAATCTGGGTTTTTTACAATAACTGTAATGCCACCTGCAAATAATGATAACTTAATTTCATCCTTTTCAATCTTATTCTTCCTGGCGTGTCACCCTGGCCAGGGCCTGCAAAATACCAGACATCGTGGCTCTCACACTATTCCTGGGATCAGAGAGCCTTGCCCGAATTGTCAACCACTGGAGTTACAGCAAGACACCTTTCTCCAGGCCCAGACAGCTTGACTTTTGATACGTTTTGAAACCATATTAGGGGATGGATGCAGAAGGGGTGAGTTTACCTCAGGAAAAAAATGCAAAAGGAAATTAACAACAGAAGAAATGGCCACAATGCCCTGCATGCCCGTATCTTGCCCCCTCTGCAGCCAGCTGGTACCGTTGTGTGCCAATATGCTGAAGACCATGGTGTCCTGTGGGGAGACAGCTGGTCTTAAGCCTCTGTAAAACCTCCCACTGTTGAGGGGAGAGGGGATAATCTCGCTGACTCAGCAAAATCACTAAATATTAGAGTTGGGGAATACCTCACATAACTTTCGCCCCGAAGCATGAATCACTGGAAAGCTGATGACCTTGATCCTACTGAGTTACCCATTTCTCCCCACCACCCCACCACTCCCAGCCCAAGACGGTTCTCACATTCCATTTCACTTGGCTGAGTTTCCGTGGGTTATATTCGGGAATGACCCTTGAGTGAGTGTACTCCCATGAGCTGCCACTTTTCATCCAACAATGTTATGTACAGTTGAAAAGGCATGTTCTGATGATGCTCAGCTAGGAGCTCTGGCCCTGGATCAGAGGGACCCATAGGGAACCCTCCTTGGGGCAGGTGGGGGTCAGGACCTAATGTCCTATGGAGGAAATTCTAGATCCCAACCCTGCAACTTATAGCGAGTTTCTGCTCCAACCTTCCTACTTGCGTAGATGGGCTGCGTAGGTCTCCAAGCCTGCTCTATGATCACACCTGGGCTTTGGAGGAGTTGTTTTGTTTAGTCACTTCAGTGTTTGCAAGTCCACTCCTTTTTTCTGGCCCAATGTGGTGAATGGCCTACAGGGTGAGATGCTTGCACCTTGTTTCTCTCTGGCATCTGTCTGAACTTTCACCAGGGAGACTGGTCCACCTTGACACCCTGCTCTGACTCTGTAGCATCTACGGATTCCAGCACAGAAAAGGAGGATGCTCTATAGGGGGTCCAGCCATGTTATGTAAGTGGCATCGCCTGCCCCTAGAGTTTACCCTGGGGCCAGAACACAGAGACCTCAGTCTGCACACTCCCTCCTGCAGCAGGCAGGCTCAAATTCCCTATCAGTGAGCATTCTTCCTCAGGGAAGAAAAAGAGATTGACCAAGCATGACAGATCACAGGTTTGTGCTCTCCTTTCCTGCCTTGACTCCTCTCTCGTCTCTCCCAGTCCTGACTACGGCTGCTTCCAATTTCCCAGACCCTGAAGAAGCAAGAAAAGCAGAAGTCACAGGCTGCAGGGAGCCAGGCTTACTCCTACTCAGAGGAGGGAGGGAGGCTCTGTGGGGGTTTCACATGAATGGAGATGGGGGCTGCACAGCAGGAGCCGGGGGAGGGGGAACCTCCCCCCCCCCCCCCCACGCCTTCATAAGCATTCCCCACATCACCTCCTGGACTGGGGTACGAGCTGCAAAGAATTAATTTTTATTGAAAGAGGGCTTTTTTCGTCTGCAGACACTGTGTTCTGCTTTTGCCATGACTATAAAGTCTCCAGTACAATTTTGGATTTAATTACAGCCCTATTTCGAGGGAATAAAAAAAAACCCTATGTCAGAGCACAGATAATTGTTGATGCCAGGTGGAACTGAGACATGGTTCCGCGGCTCCAAGCAGTTGCTTCCTTCCGGCTGATTCAGATCTCACCAACCGTTCAGCTGGGCTTTGCCTGGGCCCCCTCGCCCCCAGTTCCAGAAACACGGATAGTGAGTGCCCCGCAGGACAGAGATGGGAAGAGGAAACTGCTCAGTCCTGCAGCAGACCAGCTGCTAAGCCTGCTCCTCAGCCCCCCTGCCACCCCCAGCCCCCAGTATTCTGGCAACCCCAAGTCAGGCCAAGACTTTTCTCTCTAGCATTGCCGTCGGATTTCTCAGGTCTGGGCAGGGCCCTGGAGCCCCGGGTTTAAACATCTCCTCTGATTCTCATGGTCAAGTGTGTCCAGAAACCCTTCCTGGGCCAAAGGGGTGTGCTGTCTAAGGTGAGCTGCTGCTTCTGAGTAAGAGTCCCAGGTGGGGACCAGCAGGGCAGGCGGGAGGGGAGGGGGTCTGGCTCCGGGGAGCTGGCCCAGGTGCGTGTGTTGCCAACATGCAGGGAGCAGAAAGGGAAGGAAGACAGGTGGGGAAGAGGAGACCACTGGAGGCGCTTACACAGCCAGGTCAGCAGAAGCAGCTGGCCCCAAGCAGCACACACTGTGGGTGGAGTGTCTCTGGGGTCGGGTGTCTGTTGCGTCCAGATAGTCGAGCACCTCCCTGACCGCGCCACCTGGCCAGCAAAGGGGTTTAGGGTGACATGGGTCAGAACTTGAGATGTCCAAGAGAAATTCTCCCAGCAAGAGGAGATAGTTTTTTTTGTTTTGTTTTGTTTTAATAATACAATAGTTCATTTTTACATCATTTTGTGCATTTTTTCATCTCAGTTGTAATCCCCAGGGGCTTCCCATCACCAAATCACCTGTGTGCTATCCCCATAGTCCAGTGCATTTCCCTCCCCCCACTGTTTTCGATCCCATTCCCCACTCCACCGCCGTAAAATGTCTCTGGTCTATGGCTATTCATCATTATCATTATTTTCTTGCCTGGTCCTTTATGTTCCTGCTATGACTGAAACCATCCGGTATTTTTCCTTTTCTTTCTGGCTTATCTCTCTAAGCATGATCTTTTCCACCTCCATCCATGTTGCTGCAAAAGGCATGTGTGTATTTTTTTTTTGGTTGCTGAATAATATTCCATTGTATATATGTACCACACCTTCTTAATCCAGTCATCCACTTTTGGGCATTTGGGCTGTTTCCATGATTTTCTAATTGTAAACAAAGCAGCAATAAATATGGGGTGCAGGTACCCCATTGAATCAGTGTTTTTGTGTCTTTTGGGAAGGTACCTGTGGAAGCTAAGAGAAGCTAGTTTTTTTATGGAGAGGCTCCATTGGGCTAGTTTGACATTTTTACGTGAGGTCTCATCATTTATATCCTTCTTTTGCAATGAGGGATAATTTGTTACTCAAAAATTGAAAACCATAAGGAGACTGAAGGAAGTAACAAAGCTAACAGCACTGGGGCCAGAGGGAGCAGCGTACTAGACGCTGAGAAACCTGTGACAAGACTGCTGGGAAAGAGAAGCAGAGAGTGGCAGCCAGAGGAACAGGGTTCCTAGAAAGGCAGAGACAGAACAAAAAAAAGATGAAACAACATGTCCCTTTCCAAACTACCTGCCCTTGCATCCTCGTTGGTCAAGTTCACTATCATCCTCTCTGAGCCCCACAGCTGGCCTGACCCAGCCAGCCGCCCACTCCGCAGCCATCACCGTGTTTTATATTATATTCTTTGGGAATGGCGCCCCCTGGAGGCGGGTGCTGTGT
The DNA here is from genome assembly GCF_000260355.1 of Condylura cristata. Classification (NCBI taxonomy): domain Eukaryota; kingdom Metazoa; phylum Chordata; class Mammalia; order Eulipotyphla; family Talpidae; genus Condylura; species Condylura cristata. The sequence continues at coordinate 12,846,566 of NW_004567137.1, forward strand.
TGCTCTGCTTCCCTCCCAACTGTTCCCCTTTATTCAGTCACTCCCTCCACGTGTCCGTGCCAAAGTCGTGTGCCCAGGACAATGAGTATCCCAGAGCTGGCTGTGGTGGTCAGAGTAAGGGACTGGACAAGCTGTGACAGGAGCATCCTGGGTCATGGTAGTGGGGGCCGACTGCAGTTACACCTGTGTCACGAGTGCTAAATCCATCTGCATATACCTGGAGCTACAGAGCTTAGTGAGTGCAGGTGAGAGTGGTTTCAGGAGTGAGCCTTGGGGAACAGTATCAGGCAGTTGTCATGACTTCTGGTGTAGTTCATGATTTCAGGTGCAAATCACTGTAATGATTTCATTTCAAATCATCATTTTGATGAATATGTAAACTAATCCAGAATCAGGCTCTACCATGCGCTCTTTTCAGTTACAAAGTTTTTATTCATGTGGCTAAGAAGCTTTGAATACAAAAAATATATCACAAGAACCACGGTGTCCATGGGAAAAAACTGGTGAGGAGCTGGAGAAATACAGCCTTTTGATTAAAAAGTTGAATTTTCCAACCGTAATTTCAAAAGCAGAGCATTTTATAGCACTAAGTGTAGCAAATCCAGCTTCTGACCCTATGGAGCTGTTGACAAATACATATTCTCTGCCTTCCCTCTCGTGGGCCATGATCCTGAATGCAGGCTTTCACACACTGTCCTCACCTTGGCCCCCTGTGAACGTCCCATAGCACCTGGCGGCGGGGTCTACCTTACCGATATGGTACAATCTGTAGCACCTAGAAAATGGGTCTCTTCCTCCCCGACCTGCGCTCCCCCCAAAGGAGTACAGCCAGGCCCCGACTTACTATGGCTTGACTTAATGATTTTTCAGCTTTATGATGGTGCAACAGCAATATGCATTCAGTAGAAATGGTACTTAATTTTAGTTCAATGCTTCAAACATTCTTCGGAGCCAGTGTGCTTTGGGCTGTGTACAGTAAGGAGAAGCCCTTGCGACCACTTTGGCTTTTCACTTTCAGCACAGTATCAAAGAAGTTGCACAAACTATTTAACCTTTTTTTTTTTTAAATAAAACAGGCTTATGTTAGATGATTGTGCTCAACTGTTGGTGCATGTAAGTGCTCTGAGCATGCTTGAGGGAAGCTTGACTAAGCTATGATGCTTGCTAGCTTAGAGATATTAGTGCATTTCTGACGTAGACTATGTCCTGCTTTGACTGACGTAACTCCATCATAAGTCAAGGCAGATCTGTACTTTAGATTTCTGTACAGTGTGTTTGGTTTCTTTTCTTGAGATAGAACTTGAAAAATAAAAAAAAAAAATTGAAAAAAAAAACTTTAAAAAAATAAAAAACTTGGCATGGCAGGAAGTGAGACTAAAAAGCAACCAGATCTTAATGTCCTCAAGAGCATCAGGAAGGTGAGCTCACAGCACCCTGTACCTGGGAGCACCTGCCTTGGCCCCTCCTCGGTCTCCCCAACTACAAAACCTCTCCTCCTGACCCCAAGCTCTCAACTGGGTGAACTCATACTTAACCCAGCACTGTGTTCAGATAGCTTCCCTCTGAGGTGGGCTATCCTTGGCTCCTTTGCTCCCAATGCTGCTGCTGTTGTCCTCATCACACACAAGGAATTCTCTAGGGTACGCCCCCCCTCGCACTGCCCCCCCCCATGCCCAGTGTGAGATGAGTGAGCGACACAGGCCAAAACTGAGCAATCTTTATCTCCACTTCCTGCTTCTGAGCCTCATACTCTGTGGGCACTTAATAAATGCCTCTTTTGAGCTGCGCTCAGGCATGCTATAGCTGAAAGAGAATGGACCTGGGTGGCTTTGACGGATAGAACTTACTAGCTCTGTGACCTCAAGCAAAGAACTCTGAGCCCCATCAGCAAAAATGGTCATATGAAACTACCAAGTGTGGCTGTGAGGATTTCAGGAGCTTATCGTGCTCATCGTCTTCCAGCAGCAAGGGTGTATCCTGGCTGTCTGTCATACTGAAGGGAACCAATGCGGGGCGGGGGGTGGGGGCCCTCAGGGTGATCACCCATTGGTTTCTACACCCTGGGCAGCGCACCTTGGACACGCAGCTGTTTCTATACCCTGGGCAGCGCACCTTGGATACCTCTCAGCAAATACTCAAGAGCACTGCACAGAACAGAGGAACTAACTGACAGTCACAATCAGAAATAAGAACCAAATGTCGCCAGCTTAAGGACAAGCTCCACCTGCCAGATACCAACTGCTTTGTGCCTGATGTTTCCTTCATCTGGGTGGATCTTCTTCCTTCTCAGGTTTTAAAAAATCAGCTGCACCGAAAATGATTTTGTATCTTCCCATCTCCCTAGGAGACCTGAGGTCAGGGACTGCCTCCCACCACCCAAATTCACATGTCAAACCCTAACACCCAAAGTGATGGCTTTAGTCATGAGGATAGGGCCTCAGAAACAGGATTAGGGCCTTACCAGAGGGACCCCAGAGAGTTCCCTTGTGTCTTCCAACCATGTGAGGTGACAGAAAAACACAACTGTCCATGCATGAGTCAGGAAATGGACTCTTGCAGGCCCCCTGGACTTGCAGCCTGCAGACACGGAGGAGTCAGGTTTATTTCCTAAGTCACCCAGTCTATGGTATTTTTGGTAGATCACCCTGAAGAGGCTAAGAGGGAGGTGGAAGGTTCTACTCCACCTTGCTCAAGAACAGTTTGGAGTGCAGAGGAGCACTGTCTAAATCGGGAACAGACCCACCCTGCCCCTCCTTCCAAAGTCTCGCTCCTCTCCGGGGGTGGGGGTAGCCCAGGATCTCAGGAAGAAAGGAAAGGCATCAGCTGGTATCCGACTGCTGGGTTGGTGAGAAAGACGCCCCTGGCCTTGGTCTGAAAAGCTGGTGCTAAAAGTCTGAGTGGTACCCAGGCAACCAGGGCTTTGTGCAGGTGTGGACCAGAGACCCCTGAAGCCAGGCCTGCTCTGCGGCAGACGAGTGCAGTGAGTGTTACGGATGGGTGGAACAGGCAGAGGCCAAGTCAAGGAAAAGCCCTTTCTTGCTAGCCAAATAAGCTGGGTTTTACCCAGCAATGATGGGGAACCACTGAAGGACACCACCTTGCTGAGGCTTAGTGGGGCCCTCCCACCCTCCAGGTTCCGGCCACGTCCCCTGCCCCACCCCTGAGGCCTTCTGACCAAAGCTACCAAGGACAGGTGGGCCAGGGAAGGTGCCGAAGCAGGAGGGAGGCAGCTCTGGCTGCCGCAGGGGAAGGAGGCCTTCCTTATATGGATTCTTCCTTGACAACAGCTCTTAGATCCTCGCTTAGTAACGGAAGATGCCACTCCCGCTTTCAAGTTCTCCCCACAGGAGCTCCCACACTGGTCTCAACAATTCTCAGCTTGTCAATGGCACCCCCTACTGAGGCTGCAGAAGGAACTCGGGTAGGCCACACACACACACACACACACACAATCACACTCACACACTTATATACAACCACACACTGATACTCACATACTTACAGGAAGCATGATGCTACCTCTGCTGAGGGAGTGAAATGCATCTTGGGAGCCCAGGGGACTGCACTGGACCCCTGTGCTGAAAGGTGATGGCGAGAGCCCTGGAGTCACACACAAACAGGGAATCCAAGACTTCTGCTCCACCTCAAGCCTACTCGGTGAATTGGGCAGATGACTTAACCTCTCAACTTCAGTTTCAGTTTCCCAGGCCATAGGGAAAAAGAGACATGCCTACCTTTTTATAGAACTAGAGACAGTGTTTATCATGTGGATACAGAGTCAGAGGATCAGTAAGCAGTTGTAATGCTGTAACTACCCCTGCCCACCTTATCATCTGAGGCTCCCCAAGAAGACTCCCACCTCACCTTCCAACCTAAGATGTCACCTGTTGAATCTAACAAATTTATAGCACTGTCATAAACATTATAGAAAAAAACCCTATAGATTATAACCCTATCTTGAGATTGTTTACAAAGGACAACAAAGGGGAATGTTTTGTTTAGAGGGTAGATTTTAACAGTAAATTTTATTTATACCTTCCGTAATAGATTTTCTCAGACTTGATTTTTAGAGAAGGGGAAGAGAACATATTTGTTTGACTTTACCCTAAATCAGAAATTCTTAACGCATAATGTGTTGCTTCTGTGCATCCAAATGCATAGATGAGAGCAAAAGAGAGGTTCAAGTTCTGTAAAGAACACAGAAGGAAAAAGGCCCCTCTCCCCTCCTTAGGATTAAGAAGGCAACTGGTAAACACAGAATCCTAGACAAGCCATTTGATGTCTCTGCAAATGGCGCTCTGCAAATCTGCCCTCAGACCATGGGAGAATCACATAATCCAATAAAATAAGAGTTATAAATATTCTGTAAGAGAGAATGTCAAATCTAGCAAAAGGAAATTGCGAGTTGGGAGGGCTGGGATGTTGATGGGGAAGATGTCTCAGACTACAGACTGGGGCAGGTGGTCTCTCCTGGCACACAGCAGAAGCTCAGATGGATGCCCCTGAGGTCTGTGGAGAGAGGAGGAAGACACAGACCTGGGGTATTCCTGTCAAGTGGCAGGCGAAAATCCGACCACTGACTAACCAGTGCCTTTCCAATCAAATGGAAAGTCTCTGGACTCTTCCACCATCCCACCTACCATCGTCTTTCCATCATCAGCCTGCCCAGGAAAATCCTTTAAGCAGAGGGGGCCACTGCATTTGAGATTCACTCAAAGCGCTTCTCCTTGGTGTCAGCTTTTCTCAGTGAAAGGGACACTATGACAATAAGAAAAACAATTCACTGAGGACCTCCTACATTTCATCCCTCTGCTAAATGATTGACATGGATGCCTCAGTCAACCTCCACTACACACCAGTGAGAGACGTGCTGACTATTCTCATTCTAGTGAGAAGGAAACAGTAGTCTTAAGATTGAATAAAGTATCTGAAGTCAGTAACCAGAAGACCAGGATCTGCCACCAAAGCCCACATTCTAAACCACTATCAGTTGTCAGGAACTTAGAAAATTCCTTTACCTGAAGGTCATCTCAAGGTCACCTGGGAATTCGGACAATTCTCTGAAAAGATGAGATTAAAGGAAAAATCAAAGTGAACCTTTGTGCTTCACATCCATGTGAGCATCCCGGAGCTGGAAGACGAGCTGTGGCTGGTGAGTGGGGAGACCAGGGTAGACGGAGCACTGGGGTGAACTAACAGATGCGGGTCACCACTGGCTGGGGGCCTTGGAGTCTCAGTGTCAGCCTCTGAGATCTAATCTCCTTTCTGACTGAGTGGCAAAGGATGTGACCTGGGGGTCATATCATTCTCAGGAAGTCAGGGAAGCCCTCTCTCCTGAAGATCATCAACAATACCCTTCTCTTCTCTTTAGGGCCCAGCTCCCTATCACAGAGTTGACAGTTGTCATTAGCCATGAGAAGACAGACCAAGAAGATGAGCCATGGGAAGAAAGACATCTACAAGTCCTCCCTTTTCGTGGTGGTGTTTTTTTTTTTTTTTCTTCTTCAACTTTTCCTTCTGGCAGCCAAATAACACATCTTTTCTCAGAGAGGCTTTCATGGTGTATAATTTGAGGCCTATAAATAGATGACTGTTATTAACAAACACACACACTCACACACATACATTTTTCTCTCTATTCAGACATCAGCAGAAATACTGCAGCTAGAGGAGATAAGCTCTTTAGGCTGGGAGGTACCTTTTTCTCTCTTCCACCAGCTGGATGATCACTGCTTCTGTCTCTTCCTCCGCCTTGTGCTCTCAACTCATTCTATTCTTCTAGATTTTATTTCCATCCTATTCCTCTTAACCTGCTAAGTCCCACCCTCCACATTCCTGCTTTTTTTTTTTTTTTCTAACACTTGGCTCTCCCCTCCAAATCTTTATGCCTGAATTTTCCCCTCACAAATGATCAGCCCTTTGCAGACACATACGAGAACCTTGTTGGTCTTCCCATCTGACACAGGACATACCACACAGGCATGGGTATAAGCCACAGAGGATAAGGAACTAGATGAAGGCTGCAAAGTTTCACATGAGAAAGAACCTTATATCAACAAACAAGAATGTAATGCACCGGAAGGTGACTCTTGTTTACTATACTATATTGTATGAAAGTTGCTAAGGGAATAGATCTTGAAAGTCCTCATTACAAGAAAAACAACTCATATCTATGCATAGTGACAGAGAAGGGAGATAGGCTTATCCTAGTGGCAATATATATAAATATCCAACCAGTATGCTGTACTCCTGAAGCTGATATAGTGTTACATATCAATTGTATCTCAACTTGGAAAACAAAAAAGCTAGGAAAGACAATAAAATTAGCTCATCAGCTACTATTACAGAAAAATTAAAAGGCGGGTCCAATTTGATGAGTTAATGTAAAATGAAGGGTTCACTGATGATCACAATATAAAAGCTCATACTTCTATAGCAAGACAGATTCTCAAAAGTGTTTAAGCATATTTTTTCAATTGATCCTCAAAACAATAAAGTAGAAGGAGTGAACAGAGGAAGAATGGATGGATGGCAGGAAAGGTGGATCGAAAGGATGGTGAATGGACAAATGGATGGAAGGAAAGAAGGAAGGAAGGAAGGAAACTTGCTCCCCGAAACCCAGTGTTAACTGAGTGGTAAGAGCAAAGCTAAATAAACTGAGTGGTAAGAAGTTTTACTTGTGACCCTCCTCTCCTGCTACCATCCTGTTGGCTCCTGGACCACCCAGAAGGTGCAGGAGATCAGGAGCAGGAGATCAGGATTCAGTCCCCATGGGCTCTACCCTTCAACAAACTCTCTGTCCGTCCAGACAATCACCACCCATTTATATCTGGTCCCAAACATTGGGAGCTGTATTCTGTTCTGCGTCAATTCTAACACGTGAACAACTTAGGAAATCATCAATGAATTGAAAAATCAACTCAAGTCTCCAGGCAAATGTAATCATAATAATAATTCTTTGAAACTATTTTTTTCTTCCAGAGCACATAAGGAATAATATGCAGAGTGTTTATCCCTGATGCGTTTTTATTTACACACAAGGGGAACTCTTATTAGTTCCATTTTTCAGACTGAGGCAGGGAATGATTTCCTGTGTGACCCTTGCTTACCAGTGAGTGAAATAGCCTGGGGGGAGGAGGGGAGAAGGGGGATACAAGAGAGGCGAAGTCTCCTCCAGTTGGTGAATCATCTGGTCCTTCACCAACCCCAGATGTAAAGTACCGGTCCCTCTTCCTAGGTTTCTTTTCTTGGATTTTTAAAATTTGTCAGTTTCACATCTCCAGAGGAGACCCCAAAGTCTGCAGTGAAGGAAGGACGGTATCAGCAATCTCTTCCATCAGATGCTCCCTATCAGCTGGCTCCTCTGACCATCAAAGCCCCTGTAGCTGCCTCCCGTGATGCAGAAGGACCCTGGCATTCTCCAAGGTAGTGGACCTCTGAGCAAGTAAAGAAACAAGCCATTATTTTCTCTTTTGTTTTGGTGTTAACTGTGTTCTCAGTTCAGTTCCCTGCTCATTTCTGTTGTCCCTCAGGCCCAGGGACATGGGCCGCTTCTCCTGCAGAGCCCCAGGGAGACCTCACCTCCTCCAGAAATCACCTCCAACAGCAGCACCTTCTTTCATTATCTTCTCTGAACCTGTCTCCCCAGGGTTCAAGTCTTCTTAATTGTTTCACGTGTTCAGATTTTAAACCTATTTAAGATATGAACCTGAACACTAGAAACACAGTGAGTAAATAGTAAGTAAATTTCAATCCCTTAAAGACTGGAAATGTACAAATGCTATATAGGATACACCTCTATTAATAGATTAGTCTAAGCCTCTATTAATCTAAATTAACCAGAAAGAACTCTCCATTACTCAAACTTAGCAGACAACAGACTTTTGGCCTGCTGCCAACTAGGCCAGTGTCTCTTTGAAAGCATTCATTAGTGACAAGAGGTCAGGATAGCGAGACCTCGATCTGACACGAGGGTATGTGAACGGGTGACACACCCAGCCTTCCAGCACCGCACAGCTTCTATGCTGAGGAGGAGGCCTGGTGCTGACTCAGAGCTGGCAGGACTCTCCGAACCAAAACACGTGTAGGTCGGTGCCCAGCAAGGCAGGAAACTCACTGCCTCCTCCACGTCCAGCCTGCCCAGCGCCTGAGGTCTGACCAGCCCCACTCCAGGACTGTGCCTGCTGCATCAGGCCTGGGGTCTCCAGTGCACTCACCTCTGCCATGTGGGCAAGTTTCACTTCCAACTCAAGCAGAATGCATAACCTCATCATTAACTCATGGCGGGGGAGGGAGACACCGGAGAGGGAGACGCTCGTTAAATCACATTAGTGCACCATTCAAGTAGCATCAAAAAGGGAAGAGAAACCTGGCTCTTGGCAAAGCTCACTCTTGGCCACACAGAGTGAGCGCGACCCCGTCTGCAGAGTTCCTGCTTCATCAGCTGCAGGGTGGAGGAGCCACATCAGGACAAGAGTCTCCAGCAGCTCTTGCCACACCTGGGAGAAGGCTCAGCCCTCTGGCATGGAGTCCATCAACATCCCAAGTTGCCTCAAGTTCGGTGTCTATATTATATCCATTTTCAGAGGCGCCTATAGTATTAGGACCACCTGTTAGCTTGCTTCAGGCAGAGCCTCTCAGCACAGGCAGTTTCTACCTGTCCTTTCCTTTCACGGGCTTGTTTCAGCATCTTCAAAGCCAGTGTTTTTTGTTTTTTGTTTTTTTAAGATTTATTTATTTATGCATACAGAACTGGGGTACAAGCCAGAGGTGCCGGGGCGGTGAGAGGAATCACCAGAGACAGAGTGGGGAGCAGAACAGGCCGACTGGCACTGCTGAGAGGAGCAGCGGGTGGGCCAGGAGAGGTCTGCTGTGTCAGGTGGGACAGCTCCGGAGCAGGGATCAAATTCGCTCCGAAGCGGCTGCAACGAGCTTGCAGTGCTGAGTCCTAACTTGCTGCACCACCAGGGAGGGCCCAGTGCTTGCTCTTTACCTGATACAGAAGTCACCTTTCACTTGCCTCCATCTTTCTACTATGAAGATGTCACTGTGGTACCAATACATGGAACACCTTGATTGGTCAGGACCACTGCAATATCACACATCTGCCAACTTCCCATTCCAGGAAAGATGTCATGTGGGGTGAGTTCCCTTGGATGGTCATGAACTCTGGTGAGTGCCAGGAGCTGGGTATATGGAGATGGAAATGGAGACCCTGATTACCTTTTCTCAAGTGGGGCTGATACAGGGAAAAGGGGACACTGAACTGGCTGAGGCCCCACTGCCCAAATACTTTACCAAATTGTCTGGGTTCTTCCCCCACAGGCAAAATTAATTACAGGATTGCTCAGGCTTAGAGAATAACAAAGGGATTCATTTAACAAACCAAAAAAATAAATAAATAAATAAGAGTCACGGGCCCTCCCTGGTAGTGCAGCGGGTTAAAGCACAGCACTAAGAAGCTTAAACCACTTCCGCATGAGTTCGATCCCCGCCTGCCCCGGAGGTGACCACATGGCGTGGCAGACCTCTCCTGACCCGCCCGCTGCTCCCCTCAGCAGTGTACTTCGTTGATCTGCCTGTTCTGCTCCCCACTCTGTCTCTGGTGAATCCTCTCACCCTCTGCATATCCAGCCTGTACCCCTGTTCTGTATGAATGAATAAATATTTAAAAAAATAAATAAAAAAAATAAGAGTCACGAGGCCAATAATGGTTGTTTCCATTACCCAAAGTCCAGTCCTGTCCAGTCCCGCACAAAGACCATTATAACGATGGCATCTTCCCGCCATGAGGACGCAGCTCCTCTCCCTCAGGCGCCGGGTCTGGGGTGGCATCTCCCTGCCAAACTACAGCCCAGGACCGATTCCAGACACAGCAAGGTCCCAGCAGGAGACGCTCCCTGGGCTGCCAACACGCGCCCGCACAGCACCAAACACGCCACACTCAGGCCACAGCTGAGCGGCCAAACGGCCCCACAAACGGCCACACTCACTCATTTTAGCCAGACGTCCGGCTCGGGTCTCCCTTTCTCAGACCACAGCTGTACCGGCAAAATGAGCCCATAAATAGCCACACGCACGCATTTTGGCGAGACGTCCGGCGAGGTCTCCCTTCCTCTTCAGGCCATGCATCAGCAAGGTACTTGCCTCTCCGCCAGGCCTAATAAAGCTTTTCCAAAACGACTACTCAGACAAGGCCACACACGATGGCCTGTGCTGTGCAGCTCACTTCCACAAAGCCCAGCTCCACAGAGCCCTCTCAGAGCTGCCGGAGTCCTCCACAACCATCACAATATCACACTGCTGTGGCCACTGTGTGGCCTCCCTCTCCCTGGTGTCTCCGCGGTTTTCTTTTCTTGCTGTGTCGGCAGCTTCCTTTCGCAGGTATTTGGGGCTCCCTGAAACACTTTATGTTACTTCACCCCACTTTTAGCACCTATCTGGGGTGCTCTATTTTTTACCAGCAAACCCCTCCAGGAGGCATCACCCATAACAATTTAAGTATCGGGGTCACATTTCATGTCCTGGGCTCCACGCTTCTGTCCACAGTGATGTTAGACACCAGCAGCCGACAGCAACACTCAGATGCAAGTCTAAGTTGCCCTCTTGGGTTTTAGAATTTAACGTAAGAAATTATGTACTTGTTAAAAATAACTTTTAATCAAATGTCCTGAACAGCAGTGGGGCTGTAACATAACAGAGAGAAAGGCAGCAAGGTGAGAATCTAGAATCAAAGTCCATGAGAATCTCCTGGTTTCCAGTTTTTAAACCTCGAGGGGACACATATCACTATCTGTCCTCTGACAAGACCATGGATGAAGTGGAGCCGTCTTCAGAAGCACTGTTGCGGGGGATGACAGTTTTCCTTACCAGCTGTCACACCCACACCTGGCTTTCCTACACAGGCGAGATACGATGTATGTAAAAATCACTGCCGAGGCCTAGTATGGATGAGCAACTTTCTAGATAGCCCTGTTTCTGTTCTCATTTCTTTTGTTCATATGCATTTCTTTTGCCTCGCCTGTATATGTTCATAAATTTAACAAAGAGAACTGCCCAGTCTAGGGAAGGGCGTGCCAGTGTTTTTCATAGCTGTTGTTTAAAGACTCTTTGGAAATGTGACAAGATTGCGAATTTTTTTTTTTTAAGATTTATTTATTTGTACATATAGAACTGGGGTACAGGCCAGAGGCTCAGGGGCGGCGAGAGGCTTCACCAGAGACAGAGTGGGGAACAGATCAGGCAGATCGACGAAGTACACTGCTGAGGGGAGCAGCGGGTGGGTCAGGAGAGGTCTGCCACGCCATGTGGTCACCTCCGGGGCAGGCAGAGATCGAACTCATGCGGAAGTGGCTTTAGCTTCTCAGTGCAGTGTTTTAACCCGCTGCGCCACCCGGGAGGGCCCAAGATTGCGAATTTTAAGTGAAGAGACTACTAGGTTGAGAATCTGAGAGTTAGACAACAAACAAACAATGGGACAATTTGCTCTTTGGTGGACAGTATAGGGAGCTACCTAGCAGGAGACAAAAAGGAAAGAAGAAACTATCTAACAGTGACCCTCCTGAGCAGATCCTACAAAAATGATTAAACCATAGTCTCATTTGAGGGAAGCTGATTTTTCAGTTCCCATCAACCTCCATAGACATGCATGCCATTTCATCATAATTGCTGAGGTGGGAAATTTTATAATGGAGAAAACTAAGTCTCACAGAGCGTCACCAGCTCACCTAGAGTCCAGTCAGCAGGGACCGAGCCAATGCAAATACCCATATTTTCACTCTGAACTCAGTGCTAGTCAGGACACCACTCAACAAAAAGGCAGGCTGTCCTTCCAACGGGCCTTTGTTTTTGTGTAAACCTAGTGGCATATCTTGTGCGGCCTTTATTTTCCTCATGGCTTCCTCAGCAAAAATGTAAATGAATTCCATTTATTGGATTATTAGTATGACTGATGTTCCCCTAGCAAAGTCTATTGAGGTATTGTTAGGGGAAAGGATGTCCTGAACAAACTCTACAGATACAGGCTTTATGGACTCCAACCCCAGTCCAGACACCAAAACTACAATTCCCAGCAACACCAAAGTGAGGACTGCAAGGACCCAAGGGCATAGCTAAGCAGCCATTTTGAGATTTTTGGTTATAAAGGCAGACATGTTGGGTTGAGGCTCTCTTCCTTGGCCTCCTGGCTGGAGGCTGGTCACTTGGCTCTTGATCAGCGTTCAGTGTGCTCCTGGGGTTCCAAGTCAGCAGAAATGGTAGGACACATTAGTTAATTTGTACCTCTCTCTCTCTTTCCCTGGGTTGTTCCTTGTCTTTTCCCCTTGTAAATAAACCCACTATTGACCTTTTTGTGTGCGTGTCTGCAGTGCAGCTGAATCTTAAGCGCACAGGTGAGGACCCACAGACAGGCAACCCAGTTCACAAAGAATTTCAGATCAACCCAGAATCAGGGGAAAACCCAGCCCATGAAGGCTAAAACATTGGATTCCAGGCCACATAGTAACACTATAAGAAGCGCCAAGTGTCTGGTCTTCCTCCTCCTGTACTAATCCCACACTAAGGGTCAGCAGCCATCAACAAAGATCAGTAGGCTGTGGTGTCAGTCAAAGTAGAACCAGCATCAGTCAAACCCCTGTCAGGATTTTTCGCTGTGTGGGGCCACAGATCACCACCCCAAGAGGTGCCAAAGTGATGCTTTGATTATTTCTAGCAAAAGAAACAGACAGGGACTGAATAATATCCTAAACTTTCCTTTCTCCTAAAACAAGCACTCATTGACTTTCCTCCTCTCCCCCACCCTAGAAAGTAGGAAATAAGTGTCCATGTAAACATCTCCCCCTGTACTGGATGGGGAGACACCCTTAACCTCGAGAAGGGGAGTGAAGTTGCACCAAAAATTACTGAAACTGCTGCCTTAGTCATTTACTCACTTTCTGATCTTCAAGATGTCCACGCACATGGGCCAAGTTAGTCTTTTCCTTGATGTGCTCTCTTGTGTTAACTTATTGGATCAACCAAAGAAAACAAAGAAAGTGAAGGAGATTCCCCCACAAAATTTTTCCATACCTCCACAATCCCCCAAATGAGATATGGGGGGAACGTTTAAAAATGGCAAAATAGTATATAAACATACAACCTACTGTCACTTTCCTGCTTTGTGAGTCGTGACAGACCCTTTATCTTATTTCCTCACATCCTACCTTCTGTATCTGCACGTCCAGTCCCTGCCTGGCACACAGGAGACTTGCAGTAAAAATGTAGTGATGTTTATACCTTCGGGATAGGATCTCCCTTCTAGGAATACTTTCAGGGGCTGTTAAAGCTGAAAAACTCTTCTAGATTTGATTGAGTGAAGCCACAAAGCCAGCATGCCAAGACAGCTTGCAGCCCAGAGTAAGCCTTGCTAAGCTCAACCCAACCTGCACACTCAAGGTCACGCCAGTGTTACTCCAACACAGAGCCAAGGGTTGCTTCTAGAACACAGCTGCTAGTTCTCACTTTGCCACAGATACTCCCTTTTCCTGAATTCTTCTTCACTAAACAATCGCCTGGCAACTGACCTTTAAGCAGAGCTCAAGTGTCATCTCTTCCGGGGAGACGTCCTGCCCTGAGATTGTCTCGCCCCCTCTGAATCATTCACGTCCTCCTCCTTCTCCCTGCAGGCGCTCAAGTCTGAAGCCACGTTATCAGGCCCTATATCACAGCACCTGGCACAAGGGTGATGTTCAGGCATATCTGCTAAACGGCTGGCGTCCAGGGCCATCATTAGGGAAGCTGAAAGGGTGAACAGAAATCAAGCCATCAGCTCCAAAAGTGTCATCACACTCTGGGTGTCTTCAGACTCCCCTGGGGTATTCCCCATGGACTCCTCACCAGGGGGTCTGTTAGACCACCCAGCCATGCCCAGGCCTAAGCTTCTCCCACAGCTATCAGCATGTGGAAACCACCAGTCGGTGATAATTTACTCTTTCCCTTGTTTTTTAAAAAAAAGGAGTCATGTCTGAGCATGAACGCAGAACAATACATAAAACACTTACATATAGTTTAACAAATAAATGAATAAAACCACAGCCACAGAGCCACCATCTGGAAAGAGAAAAGGAACACAGAAGGTCTAGTGAGGCCCTCTCCATGACAAGTTCACCCTGTCTTCCTTGTGGTAACCACTGTGCTGACTTCCAGGATCCCCATTCCTTTGCTTCTCTGTGCTTTTACCACTTGTGGATACTACTCAAACCAGTCCTATTTTGCTCCCTAGTTTTTGAGATCGGTAGTGTGTCGGTCTTCTTTCATTCAACAAGTGTTTGTGGAGGTCCTTCTGTACCTCCTTCTGTATCAAGGCCCAAACAAGTATCACGCATGTTCAGGCCTTGTCATTGCTGTCTACTATTCCATTGCAGATGTTGCAAAGTCCTTCATCTCTTCCAACCATCATATCTGACGATACAACACCTTTATCACAAAACCACTCACCAATGGACTAATAACCCTGTAACCACGATATTCAATGGACGTCCCATACCCGGCTCCACCCACAGACACCTGGGTTTATGGAGACTGGATGACCATCTCAAAAGTCAACTCAAAATGATTCTGATTTTCTTCTTCAGCTCCTCCTGGTCTGCACCATTGAGTTACAGAGTTTCATCACTGAATGCGGCGGTTCATTTCATTTGGCCACTTCCTGTAATGAAGGGCGGTTTATGGGCTATGGGTTATGTTCTTCCCTGCCCATTCCTATCACAAAGCAGGAGTTACTACCATCAGAGCTGTTATGAATAATCGTTTGTTACTTGGTACACACATGAGTACATTTGCTAGGGTGAATAACTACAGCATTCTGTTTCTGGCTATTTTATTTAGGGCTTATATATTTAATAATCCCAACCTCATTGCCATTATTTTCTCATTACTGATGGGAAACAACTCCCAAGACTCCATCACCCCCTCATTGTCAGACTTTCTAGCTTTTACCATCAAGCAGGGATGGAAGGAATTTGAGCTCATGGCAGCTGATTTCACTGATGACTCACCCTATGTTTGGTGGCAACGTCAAGTGTCCATTTAAGTCTTTTATCATTTTTCCTTTTACGTTGTCTGTATTTTTGTTCGTGATTTGGGGGACTTATTTAAATGCTTTAAATACTCGTCCTTTGTTGCTTGGATATGTTACAAATATGTTACCCCTCTCTGTAGTTTATGTGTTTACCTTTGATGCTATTTGATGAAGAGAATGTCTGCATTTTATTGTAGGAAAAAAATCGTTTTTTCTTCTTTGTAGTTGGCAGGGATTTTTGTGTATATTTTTATTGTTTTTTTTCCAGAAATCCTTACCCCCCAGGTCATGACATTATTTTTCCTTATTGATTTTCTCTTCGGGTACAGTCTTTTAATCCATTCAAATAAACTTTTCTAGGATCATATGAGGTAAAGAAATTCAACTTCATTCTCCCACGTGGATATCTAATTGTCTCAGCAATTTGTTGAAAATCATTGTTTTCCCATTGATCTGGATATATGGTAGCACCAGTGACTGCACTGCTTTAACAGTCTTGAGTTTTCTCATTAACCCTTTCCCTGGGCATTTTAAGACCAGCCTGCCAAGTCAAACAAACAAATTCATGGTGGTTTGCTTGGGTTAGCACTAAATTTATGACTCAATTTAAGGACAAGGGAGATCTTTACAGAAATTGATTGTTCTGACTCATCAACTTGGTATGTCACTCCTCTTATTTAACACTCTCTTTTCTTAACATCTCTCATGACACTTTATAATTTTCTCTGTGGACATCTGGGACAAAATATTTTGTTAGCTTTATTCCCAAAGAGATCATCTTGTTTTATGCTACTGTAAGTGGTAGTTCCTTTACCTCATTTTCAATGTGTTGCTCCACTATATCAATTAAACTTATTGTTTAAGTATTGAATGTGAATACTATAACCATGTCAACCCTCGGGATAATTATTATAATCTCTCTGTGGATTCCGTTGGATTTTCTATGCATAATTATATCAGCTGTGAATAGTGACAGTTATTTTTCCCTACTTTTCAATTTTTATACCTTTTATTTCTTTTTACTGTTTGACTGAGCTGTCAGGAAAAGCCAGAGCAAGGTTGAAAAGAAGTGGCAGTAGTGGTGATTCTTGTTTTATTCTAAATTTCAAAATAAGAATTCTCAAAGTTTCAGTGTTTGGTGGGTCGGTCACAATAAGATTGCAGCAGTTACCATGTTAGAGTTAAGGAAATTTCCTTCTATTCCTCTCTTGGCATAAGTACTGTCATGAATGCATGTTGACTTTTACCAAACCCCTTCTTTGTGTCTCTGTTACAATCACACTGTTTTTTTCTGTTTATGTGTGAATGACATGAATTGCTTTTCCAAAGTTATACTAATCTTATATTCCTAAGAAAAACCCCCATTAGTTAGTCATAATGTATTTTTTATGTATATTGTTAAATTCAGTTTACTAATTGTAGTTCGTGTTTTGCATTTACATTCATGAGTAAGATTAAGCTCTAATTTTCCTTTCTCGTTTTGCCTTTGTTGAATGTTAGAATCAAGATTATGGGTCGTATCATAAAGCAAAATGGAAGATGTGCCCTTTTATATCCTATTGTCTGAAGGAATGTGTATGAATTGGAAATATTTCTCCCTTGAACATTTATAGAACTTACTGGCAAAGCCAACTGGGTCCAGAGAGTTCCAGATAAGAGCTTTTAGTAATTGTTTTTACCAGAGGAAATTCTTATTTCTTCCTGAGAGGAATTTTGGTATAATTATATTTTTCCAGGAATATATTCATTTCACATTTATTTTCAAAAAAACTGGTGTATAGTTTCTCAGATTATTCTATTTTCCATATGCCATATCTATGGCAATATCTACTTTTTCATCATTTGTGCATTTATCTTCTTGATCCATTTTACCAGGTTTGTCAATTTCATCACGTATTTCCAAGGAACCAACTTTTGGCTTTGTTTGTTCTCCGTATGCTATTTCTGTTTTGTATAATATTTTCCATTAATTTTTCTTCTTATGTTATTTGTTTTATTTCTCCTACTTTTTTTGACTGTATGTTATTTTTCCCTTAGTTCCTGCAGTTGGAATTCCCAGCCTTTGTTTTTTTTTTTTCAAATCCATGTTTGTGTGGCTATAAATCTCCCTTAATATAGTGTTTTAAGTGTCTTTCTTGTTGTACCTGTAACTCATTTGCAAAAAGAAAAAGGGAGGGAGGGAGATTAGTGAAAGCAAAGGAAGGAAACAGGAAAGAGGAGGAAAGAGGAGTTCTCATTTGTAGTATGTCCATTCCATCTCCACCATGGCTGACTTCAAGTTACTAGAGAGTTAACAACCAGCTAGAATGTTTCCTGAATATTTAAGTCAGCTTAGCAAACTGTTATAAATCTAGCACAACACTGACTTTATCTCTCAGATTTTAAAAGGTATTTTCACTATTATTTAATTCCAATACATTCTAATTAACATTATATATTAATAATTAACATTATACTTCATTTTTGTGCTACACTCTTTCATTATCCAGAAGTGTGCATGCAAATGTCCATTTATAAAGAATATTTTAGTGACGTTTTGTTTCCTCATTTCTAGTGTAACTGTGTTTTTTTTTGATAATAGTGCTTGATATAATTTCAATTCAGTAAAAATTGTTGCAATTGACTCAAGGTCCAGGAAGAATTGATTCTTTAAAATATGAGTACCTGAAAAAAGTATGCTTTCTGCAACTGTTCGATGCAATGTTTGATAGTATTCTCTTAGGTCAAATATTTTATGTGGTTTGAATCTGCTAGATCATTTTGGTTTTTCCCAGCAAGATTTATCTATGACTGAAAGAAGTTTATTAAAAATTTCCACTCTGATCATCATGTTTCCTCTTGTGTTCCTGTCAATTTTTATTTTACATATTCTGAAGCTTTATTTTAAAGGTCTATTAATATATTTTAAATTCTAATATTTTCATCAAGTGAAATGTGCCCCTGTAAAATTATACTCTTAATCTCTAGTAATATTCACTCTATTTTGAACATATTTATGGAACCTTCTATGGTAGCTGTTAATTAGCACTTGCCTGGCCTATTTTCCATCTTTTTATCTTTTACCTTTTGTGGTCTTATATGCTAGAGTTGTCCTTGAAAATAGTATATACAATATACGTTGCATATTATTTTGCCTGAAAAATCACTGAGGTTTGCTGTTGTTTTATTGTTTAATGGAGACCTTAATCCATTTAAATCTTAGCAAGTTTTAATATTTTGGGTTAAAAAAAAATCTACCAGCTTACTTTGTGCTTATATTAATTCTACTAGTGTTTCTTTAGCTTTTCTTTATTGCTTTCTTTTGATTTTTTAACATTTCTCTTTTCTATCATTTATGGAGTTACATATTCTGATTCTATGTTTAACGATATCTACCCTAAGAACTGTACTAAACAAACTTCACTTATAAACATTTTTAATGAATCGATACCCCTGTGCTCATGACAGATAGTATAAAGACCTTAGAACACGTAATTCCATTTTTCCTCAGTGACCTATGTATGTTTTTCTGGCTGGATATTTTCATTAATTTCTTTCCTTCTTAATCTGGTAAAACTTCATCATGGCTGTTTCAACAGTTAAGAACACGTATACCACAGTACATATTCATGATTTTGTGCTTCCTGTCTTAACAAAAGTTGTGTATCATAAAGCCTGGCCATCCAGGACAGAGGTGATGAAAAAGACATTTATAGTAAACCCCAGGGGACTGGCCTGATGGAGCAGATTCAAGGAACATCTGAGATAATCAGTCAAGGCAGAGCTGGGGACAGGGGAATGTAACCAATACAAGAAGCCAAATCTTGGCACACAGCTGAGAACCAGAGACGTGGGCTAGCAAGAAACTGGCAGGTTCCAGCAGGCAGTCTGGGCCACGGATAGAAAGGACCACAGGAGACCAAAACACAGAGGCCATCCCAGCACTACCAGGACGCATCTTATGCATCTGTTGCTGAGTGGCCAGGAGCCCAAGGACCTGGCTATTAGTGCAGCTGGCAAGATGAAGAGATACCGGGGTCAGGACGCAAAGTCACATTACCTGAATCTGTGGGATTTTTCTGTTCCGGGTCTTGCTCTACAGTGCATGAAGTATTGCCAGCACCTTACAGGCATCTGATAGAGTCAGCTGTCAACTTATTTGACTGTTATGAAGCAAATGGAAAGCTATGCCAGTCTTGAGAATGATAAAACCAAGAAATAGACATGTTTCCTAACTTCAAGGCACTTACATCTAGGGACTGAGATCAATATATAACTAGGCCATAAAGCAAGACGACATAAGATCTCAGCAGAGGTAATGCCAGGGTGGGGCCATTAGATCTATCGGGGATGGTTTCATGGAGAAGGTGGCAAGTTTGTTTGGAGCTTGACTAAGGGGCATTGCCATGAGAATGACAGTCCCAGGGGGCATCACCGGTATTCTGAACGTGTGCTTCCTGAGCCACCAGCACTGGCGGTCAGAGCAAGGGCCTGTTCACAGTGCACACAGTGCCAGAGAAAAGTGTGGCCAACACAGGAAAAGGACTCATGCACACCTCTTTCCACCTGTGCCCCTTCCTCCTCAGCCATGTGGGAGTGCTGTTGTTCCTGCTTCTAACTTGTTTCCATCCGTTTTTATGATGCTAGTGTCATTCTACCTTAGCTTCTGGATGTACATGTCCTGGGCCCACTCTAAGCTTCTGAGACTTGGAAATGGACCAAAGCAGATTCATGGGGATCCCAAAGCTCTCGATGGCAAACATGCCTGGCATCCAGCAGAAGGGGAGGGTCACTAGTGGCCTACAGCACTTTCCACTCCCAATTACGCTGTGATGGTGACATTTTCACTGCAGCAAAGCAAGAAAGTGACAGGTGTGCCGTGCAGCTCCTCATTCTGTACGAAGGAAGCCCCGGGCCTGCTCGGACACTCAGCTTACTCATCCAGTCATGTTAGCTGAGCCCAACTTTCCCTTTTATGTGTGGACACCAGTCATAAGGTAGGAGGGTCCATCCTAATGCCCTCATCTTAACATGATCGCCTGCAAAGACTTCTAAATAAGGTCACATTCATTAGGATTTCAACATCTGGGAGAGGAGGGGACACAAATGAACCCACAGCAGTTATATGGACACTTGCTGATTCACAGGAAGGGCATTCCAGGTTGGAGACAGAAAATAAGCTAAGGCTTGGAGATGGGAGAGTAAGAGGTTTCATAAGCCTGAAAGAGTGATTGGTTTCATTTGGCTCTATGATTAAGGCAACATAATGAATAAAAACGCATCTGAATTGTGTGCCCACGTGCACTGAATTTATTTACTCCTAAATCCCCACTGTGGACTGACTCACTTGATCTCTCCAGTTCTGTATTTGTCATTTTTGTTTTGGGGGTGTTTATCCCCGGCACACAATGCTGCTTTGGGGAGTTCAGCGTCTCCTCCAGTCTTGCAGAGGGAGGAACTTGCTGATGTGCCAAGAAGTCAGCCCAGATGGACTCTGAGAACAGGAGGCCACAGCCTCAGCCATTGACTCCTCCTCCCACATTCTATCCACCACACCGCTTTCATGTATGACATGCCCTGGACTGACAGCTCCAGAAGCCTGGAACCTAAGGTTGCTGGGGCTAAGGGGAGCCTGTCACATGTCAAGACACCACCCAGTCCTTTGGCATAGCCCAGATGCCACTTTGGAGGTCACACAGTCACACGTCAACAACAGATGCTTGACAAATGTTTGCTGCTGAGATAATGGCAGAGGTGATGGCTAGGATGCAGGTGAGGCCAGTAGTGGGACAATGACACTGGGCAGTGTAGTATCTCACTCCATTATTTCCTCAGAGTCATGAGCTTGAAATAGATGAGGAACGAGACCCTAATGGAGAACTTTCTTATGGTCCTCCCAATACCAAAGACTTTTCGTACCTAGTATATCAATATCTAGCAACTGGATACTCATTCAGATCACGTCTTGTCAAGCTTATATGTCCATGTATAGGACCTGAATCCTCCCTCTGCCCACTTATGTGGCCCTACAGATTCTACACGGACAAATCCTGACCCTTTCTGGATACAGCAGGATGCCTGTGAGTGAACATTATTGGCACAATCACTGTGAATTTGGATTTTATTTTTTAATAAAAGCTTTATTGATTTAGCATCGACTTACAATAGTAAGTCTGAAGAGCACAGAGTCCTACCACAATCGACCACAGGCACCCACCTCCACAGTACTGGTACCATTCCTATTCCTAATTTGGAATGAAAAGGAAAACAGAAGCACCAGCCTGAAGTCGGCACAGGTTCATCAGCGACCGTGATAACCGGCAGATCTGAGCAGGCGCTGACACGCTCCACAAGCCCCACCCTCCCGCTTCCAGCCCTGCTCAGTGCACCGGGACTACGTGAGGAGGCAAGCTTATAAACCACCACCAGGCCAGTAAGCAATAAGGAAAGGACTGAACTTGTCGTTATTGATGTTGTAAATCACACCTCATTAGCTGTGACTGAGAATTCTCAGGCCTCTGTCCTAGGGAAGGAGGGACTCGGGCCCTGACCTCAGGCCCATCTTCACCTCCGTCCTGCAGCCTCTTCGAGAGCGGGGTCGCCGACGGCTCAGTGTCCCATCTGCATGTAGATTCTCGAGCCAGGAGAGCGTGGCCTTCCCCTCTGCTTCTGGTCAATTTATTTCCCTTTTCCACTGATTGTCTGACCCGATACATCCTGCTCTCATTCCCTTGGTGAGGCATTAAACTCAGTCATCTCATCCTTGCCCAAATGAGAAGGGGGACCGTATTCTGGAAAAGGCCAAGTCCATTTAAAAAATTCCTCACAGAGGTGTTTTGTATCTTTCAAGAAGGCGGTAAGTAGCTAGCTCAGAGGGGAAACAGTGACCATCCTTTGCATCAGGTTAGAAATAACTCATCAAGATTGGAGGTCAGGAAGGAAAGGAGGACTACAGGGATGGAGGAAGGGGGGGGAGGGGCGGGCGAAGGGGACAGCTCTTCCGATGGAGCATTTCTGAGGCAGCGCTGGAGGCTGAGGCGACACCGGGAATCAGATCAGGTGCCCGGGCCAGTATGGAGCCCAGGTCAGGGTGATGCGTACTGGGGAGATGCAGCCATTGCTGTGGGCACCAAATGAGTCCAGCTGGGAGACGGGCCAAGTCAGCTGTAGCCCCTTTCAGTCAGGGCTTTGTCCCTCAGGCTTTGTTAGTAGCTGATTGTCTCCATTTCGGTGAGGTCTGAATCAGCTGTCAGCACTGTGGTGCTCACCAGCCCCGGCTGCGGCTGTCTATTCACAGTAGCTGCGCTCATCCGGGCAGCTCCTCCCCCAGCCACGGCCACAGACGCCCTTCTCGCATCCTTCTTTGTGGACTGGATCTGGCCGAACGTGACACGTTTGTGTTTTCTTAAATGGGTTGGCTGACCAGCTGGATGACACAAGTTACCTACTTAGGTACCAAAACTGGGAACAGAATCCCTCCTTTCCACGTATCTGTCGAGCCTCGCTCACACTCTCCCTCACAGACTCAGACCCAGCGTTCTCCTGTTGGGTGAATGTCTCTCACTGGCTCTCTCCCTCACAGACCCAAATCTGACATGCCCTCCTTCCTCAAGGTCTCAACACCTACTGACGTTGGCATGTTTTCCCTAAGGGCCCCATGGTCACTTTCAATATTCTCTTGTAGGCTTCAAGGGAACAAAACCTTCTTTTGTTTGAGGGTTTATCCGTACCAGGGTCAAAACTCATTAGGTAAGAGTGTGAGAGAACCAGGACAGGTGCAGTCACTAAAGTCAACCTTTTCACGTCCGCTCTTCTGTCAGATAGATGACTTACTACTACGGTCCAACCAGCATACCAGATAGAACCTACATCGTTTTATACTAATTATATTTTTATTCAAAAGATGGGACAGCCACAACTTTAAAGATAAAACGAAAAGCCCACTCACACCCCCGCTTGGTAATAGCTTCATGCTTTGCACAACATCTTCCCAGCTTTGCCCCAGTGCAATGATGTTACAATGACAGCTTCAGACGATCCTTATCTTTCGCCTGCTTGCTGTCTGTCATCACCATGTTCCATGTCACTCCACCGTAGGGTTAAGTGAAATGGTCAGGCTTTGGCACCACCAGCCTCTGTGACTGTCACCTGCAGCCTTGATTGTACTAATGCAGGAGGCTCTTGGGAGTGTGGACGCCGGGCACGTGTGCCTCGGTGTGGACACCTGGAGTGTGGCATGGGCCCACGGGAGTGGGCCCATCTGAGCCTGGAAGCTGAGGCTGTAAGGGCAATGTCACTCAAACAGCTGCAGCAGAGAAGGGCTAAGAGTAATACGAGTGATGGCTGCGAGAGGGAGAGCCCACTGGAGCATGCCAGAGAGAGCCCAGAGGAAAGAGCATATAGAGATTGGCAGGGCCTGTGTTGCTGTCTCCCTGCTGGTGTGGTACCCCTGTGCGCTATTAAGTAAACCTGTGGGGAGGATGCCAAGGGCCTCAAGATTCCCTTTTAAGCTACCTGAACTGAAGGTGACCCTACCCATCTGGGATGGTTGCAGAACATCCGCAAACATTATAATCGCCATTTTAATAACTGCTTAATAGCCCATCACAGTGATGCACCCTCATTTACTGCACCTTACACCTCGGTGTTGGACACCAAGCTGTGCTTTCAGTTACTTGTCGCCTGAAGAGATTTTAATTGACATGGATGCCCATGATGTGTGAGGATGCTTGGGTTGGGAGCTTGATTTATAAAACTCAACAATGTTTATGGCTAGTTATTATGCATGTTATGGATACTAGAACATTACAGAGCATGATTCTTGCCCAAAAAATATACAATTTTGCTGGGAATGAGATAACTGGGCACGAGGCGATGGCAGAGATCATATTGCATAAGAGCTCTGAGATCTCTAAACAGTCTGAAAAATGAGCACGTCAAAGGAAATGATTAGAACACAGAGAGGATGAAGGCAAGCCATGTCTCAGCCTCCTTGCCTCCCCTGGGGCCTGGGTGCCTCTCCTACCTCCTTTAGGAGGAGGCTGCTCTTCACTTGACTGCTGAGAGCTGACTGAGTCCAAAGAGATTAGTGATGGGGAACCAGTGGGCCCCAAACTGTCACAGGGAAGGATGAGATGAGGGAGTCAGGGAGAGAGACAACTCACAGAACTGGGTCTCAGACCTCTGTAATGCACCCAGTCACTGAGCAGGGGCCCAGCCAGGGACACCTGATTGAGGTGTCTGTGTTCACCAGGGCAGAACCCCCTCAGGCTCAGGACATGGGGGAGATGCCCCAGCTGTGCAGAAAAACTGCCTGGGACCAAGTTAATCTCACTGAAGGGGGCCCAGGGCAGGGCGATGTAATACTCAGCTACTCATTTGACAAACAGTTATTTGACATTTATGAGGCTACTGCTGCGGAGCGGGAATAAGCTCTGGGGAAGCCCACCTGGATAAAATTTGGCTATATTGAAGAATCTTATGGTCCATGAAGGGGAAGATTTATTGACACTGAATTATCTGTAAGAGGGAGCATGCTAAAATAAGTGCCGAAAGCTAAGGAATGGAAGGTTCATTTGGTGCGGGGAATCCAAGGAGAGAGTTGGCATAGGCTGGCACTTGAATAGGGCAAGACTCGGGGACCTGAATGAGCAGCGTGGTTTGAGTCACACAAGTGGTCTTAGATACAGGAGAGGCCTTAGCCAGTGGGGACATTATAGAGGATCCATCAAAATCAAGTCAATGTAGACTGAACTTTCCATCCATGGAATGCTACTGAGGCAGCCAGTGAAGTTCTCCCACCCTTTGGAAGCCCTGTGCCCAGCTTAGACTCGGCCCTGCATTCTGTTATCCACCATTTGCCCTCGGTCCCTCTGGGGTCCCACTGGACTTGGCTGTCCTGGAGTGATCATAACCACTGATGGGCAGTGTCCACCCAGCCAGAGGCCATCTACCCTCACATGCAAGGCTGCAGCATCTATCCCAGCTCAACTGTGACCCTACAGAGAAACAAAAACCTGCCACCCCAATATATGTCTTTGGCAAAAGGCTGACTTCATCAGAAGAGCTCTGAAGGCTGGCTAGAGGTTGCTTTTGAAAAAGATATGTATGTATAAACTTCTCTCTGCAAGGGCATGTACCCAGAAGAACTCATCTCCTTATCTCCTTTCATGGAGAAGGCAAATCTGTATACCTTATCCCCTGTGCCGTCTCTAGTAACCTCCCTAACTGACCTCCCCTTTTTCTCCCACAGAGTTCTTCTGTCTTAGCTAAGCTATTTGAGATGGCATCTGAAGCCATGTGGGCAAGTGACTTATGCTTCAGTGTCTACAAGAAGTACAAGTGTTCTTATTAAACTTCCGTTTGGCTTTTTCTCTCATGGATCTGTCTTGTTTGATTATTTTCCAGAGACATACAAGATTGTAGCACACCGATGCTCCCTTCTGCTAACTCCATGCCAGTTTTGTCTTTACCTTGCAGTACTAGTGCAGACACTCCCAAGATGGCAGAGCCCAGCACGTCTCCAAGAGAGCACAGAGTAAGCCCTGCACATTCTAGGTCATCCAGAAACCAAGCCACTGTGTGGCTCTCAAGCAGCACCTCCCCAGGAATGCATTGTCAGGAGACCGCTAAAGGAACACAATTGGCCCTCTGCATTGATGTCTGCAGTCCACGTGGCATTGGGCACGATGCCCAGGACAAAAAAGAGCATGGGGAATGAAAAGGCCAAAGTCTTCTGGACAATCAGGCTCAAAGAACGCAGAAAAGGATGTTTTCCACTTCCAGAATCTAATACTAAGAAGGGCCTCATTTACATGTAGCATCTCTGAGAGATTTGTTCACTCAACTAAATTAACTGAATAATTAATATTTTCACGACATTGTATTCACTGACACAGGTCCTTCTCTTAGGTACATAAAAGTTTTCAGTGGAAAGTGAGAGCCAGCCTTCACAGAATGCAGGTGATGTGCTATAACCTTTGAGAGGAGGAATTGATTTCTTCCAGCTTGGAGAGAAAGAGGCGGGCAGAAAGAGGCTTCAGGATGAAGGTCATATTGGAGTCAGGGAAAAGAGAGCACTGAGACATGGGTGGACATTGGACAGGTGTAGACTGGTGGTGGAGGAAAGAACAGTCCAGGTGATGGGGGCAGAAAGGTTAAAGTCCAGGGCAGGGAAGGGTAGAACCTGTGAGCTGCTTGAGATCAAAAGTGTTGCCTTTCAGGCCCTTCCTGGTGGCACAGCAGGTCAAAGCACAGCACTAAGAAGCTAAAGCTACTTCAGCATGAGTTCGATCCCCAGCCCCAGAGGTGACCCATATGGTGCGGCAGACCTTCCCTGACTTACCCGCTGCTCCCCTCAGCAGTGTACTTCATTAATCTGTCTGTTCTGCTCCCCGCTCTGTCTCTGGTGAATCCTATTACTGCCCCTGCACCTCTGGCCTGTACCCCAGTTCTGTGTGCATAAATAAATAAATCATTTTTTAAAAATGTTGCCTTTCATTTCTGTATCCTCAATATCCTGCCCAGCAGTTCAATAAATACCGACTGCGTAAATGAATCTGTGAATGAATAAGGAAAAAGGAGTTTGATTTAGTTGAAGCATAGGGAGCATGAATGAGAAATCATGTTGCAAAGGCCACAACTTGAATGTTGGACTTTATCCTGTGGGGAACAGAAGAGCCACTGAGAGGTTTTTAGCAGGGTTAGGATGAGATGAGAGCTCTGCTTCAGACAGATTAACCTGATACGTCAGACTGATTTGAGGGGGGCAGAGAGCCCATTTGGAAAGTTATTGCTGCTGTCCAGGCAGAAGGTAATAAGCCCCTGAATTAGGACAGCAGCGCTGGGAACAGGGGAAGGGACAGATGTGAGAGATAACAGGAAGGCAGAATTGACACCAGACAGGTTGGCGGGACAAGGGCGGGAGACAGAAGCAAAAATAATAGATTTGGGGTCTGGGTAGCAGGGAGGATGGGGGTGCCGTTAACACAAAAACAGACAACACAGGAGGTAGTGCTGGGTGGTGGGGAGACAATGACGGTTCTGCCTTGCACACGCAAGGACATGGAGCTGTCTTCCCTGCTGGGAACATGGATCACCCCTCCATCAGGAAAATCCATGGGGCTGGGGAAGGGGCTCCTCAGGGTAAGCAGCAGCCTGGTCCCATGTTATGGAGCAGTCAAGACCCAAGCCCACCCCTCTGGGCTGCCTTTAGAAACCCAATCATGTTTCACAGAGTATTCTGGGGGAAAATATCCACTTTAATAATGATTTGTGATTTTTAAAAAACTGCCAATGTTCTTCCTTTTCCTCATAATGAATGGATTAGGAGACACTCAGACCTAATAAAAAGCTCATAAGAGGCTCACAAGCATCCTTCAGATCCTCTTCACCAGTCAGTCCCTTTCATTTTAAAAGGCTAGAACTTCCAATTTTTTAAATATTGCATAAAAGCTGGATTAGATTCGAGTTTTAACATTCTATTTCAACAACAACAAAAAATTGCTGAATAAGCATTTTCTGGACTGGTACTGCAAAAATCATGATGAAAAGAGAAGAAAAGGTTCCCACCAACAGGGAAGCCGCCATCTGCTGGGTGGAATGGATGAGCGAAGCAGTGCGCATGCGCCGTGTAAGGTACAGCGCAGACGTGTAAGCGACACGTGAGCGCTATTTATTCTTTGCAGAAGGAGCTAGGGAAGACGTCACAAGGGAGGCGTCGACACCTGACGATGCATTACTGTGGGATGTTGATGGGCACGGTCAGAGGACGGGTGAAGAGTGGGGCGAAGGTGAAGGGGTGAAGAGTGGGGCGAAGGTGAAGGGGTGCCGGACAGAAAATGGGGTGGCAGATAGTGAAGGGCTACTAGGTAGAGGCTTTGTATGAGGTGATTAGACTAGCACTCTGGCTGGGGCTATGGCAGAAATGTCAAAGCTGTCCTTGAGGGCTATGAGAAGGGATGAGGACGCAGCCAGGGACAGTGATGACAAACGGTAATGGTTGGAGGAGGTAGGGAAGCAAAAGTAAAACACAGAGAATGGTTTTAGGAAAGAAAGCCAATTGGATTTGTTGATTGATTAAAGAAGGCGAGGAGCTGAGGATAAATCTCAATTTCTAGATGTTGATCCCACTCATAGGAAAATAAAGTACAGGCACAGAAACATTTGAGGATGAAAAAAGATTCTGGGCTCAGATTTGGAGTTAAATATCTTTGAAACTGTCCAGGGTAACAGTCCAGCAGTAACTTCTAGATACATCTATGACTGACACATGGGGGCAAGTTTCCAGCTTCCATTAAGCATAGGATGAAAACCAGAGCATCCATAAATTGATTCAGCAAAACAGTAAGAGTGAGAAAAGGCTCAAGGACAGAACCTGAGAATAGCCAACCTGAAGGAGCAGGAGAGTATTGGCCGCAAGGGGGAAGACTGTGGATGGATGTTAGTAAGTTGAGCAGAGTTTTAGCATTCATTCCAACAATGTCCTGTATAAGACTTGTTTCTAGGTCCCAGATCACACACTGCACTTGGTGGATACACCTCTTTATCTCTTCATCTCGCCTCTTTATCTCTTCATCTCACCTCTTTATCTCTTCATCTGACACAGCTCCTCTGCTTTTCATTTTTCTTGACCTTGATGTTTTCTTCATAGGTCAGACTAGCCATTTTGTAGAATGTCACATCTTTTGCAGTGGTCTGGTATGTCCTCATGAGCAGGCCCTGTTTAGGCAGGCGGATTCTGTCAATCTCGGGTAGACTGAGGACACTGTGGCTCTTTAGGTACCTCTGGTAAATAATGTATCCTACCCTGTCCCTATGCCTATCTTTCCTGCCCTCTGACCCTAAATTCCAGATGCATTTAGTTCACTCAGTGTATCCTTCTCTCTCTTCTCCCCTGTCACTACTAGGTCTCTTCCTGATTTCTCAAACCATACCTTCCTCCATCACCACACTTCTCTGCCAGCCCCCTCTTCTCTTTGGCTCTGATTCAGTCTCCTGGTTGTGCCCAGTTCCACCTAAACCTGATTTCTCTCAAGGGAGGGGTCCCTCTGAGTGGGGTAGCCTCCTCTCATGCTAGCCCCCTAAGGGCCAATTCAAATATGTGTCTCAGCAAAACAAAAAGCTAGCACATGGTACCCTTTGGGGTCTCTGGCAGAGAGTTCAGTCTGCAAAAGTGTTGATAAAACCTTGATTGAGTTTTTCTGATTATAAAAGTGATATGTGCACATTTAAAAAAATTAAATGTTCAAAACCCATAAAGCAGGTCATAAAAAAATACCCATAAACCATGGTTAGTATTTTGCTTCCAATCTCTCTATATGTAAATAAGATAATGGGATCACATTTTGTGAATCCAATTTTGCAGCTTACTTTTTATACCTTATATTATCCTGTGAGCATTTTCCAGGGCTATTAAATATTCCTCAGAAACATGATTTGTAATAGTTCCATAAAATTCCTTCCTATGTGTACAACATAATTTATTTAACCTTCACCCATTTGGGGACATTTATGCTTACTGTTCCTATTTTTCCCTCTAATAAATAATGGTAGACATAGGTTTTTTGTTGTTTTTTTTTTTTTGGTATGAATTTACGATTATTTCATTAGGATAGATTCCTAAAAGTGAAACTATTGTATCAAAGTTCAGAGGCTTTCAGTGGCCAATAGCAGAAAAAAAAAAAAAGAAAAAGAAAAACTGGTTTATAAATAAAGGGCTTCTGAGTCATGTGTGAGTTGCAGAAGCAGACAGATTAGAGCTTGACTGATGCAACAATGTGAGGAGGTAGTCAGGGATCCTTCTTTCTCTCTAGTTTGACGGTAACAAAGGCAACTGCAGCCTGAAGCTGACACCCCTCCTAGCCAGGGGCTGGCTCCCAGCCAAATGTGTGGCTCTGGGTCTTTTCAGGCACATCTAATGGGAAAGAGCACATTTCTCTGTCCACATTTCAAGGCAGACGTTTGAGATTCGCCCTGATGGACCCGAGCTCTGTGTCTGGCCACACATGGACCATGGACCAGGATTTTGACGTTCTGACT
>NW_004567137.1:12876738-12905042 GCF_000260355.1 Condylura cristata
GGGGGGGGGGGGGGGGGGGAGTCAAATTCCCTTAAAACACATGGTCTCTAAGAGAATGACAAATGTCCAAATACAAGCGTCAACAGTATTAGGAAAGAGAAAGGCAGAAAGGAGGAAGAAATAAGCACCCCAAGAACACTAATTCAAAGGGATAGCACCTCTATGTTCACTGCAGCCCTTTTTTGCAAAAAGTCAAATTATGGAAGCAACTTATGTGCTCAAGGACAGATGAGTGGACACTGCAAATGCAGTATAGATATACAATGGACTATCACTCAGCTATTTAAAAAGAAAACAAAACAAAGAGAATCTTATCATTTGTGACAAGACGGGTGACACTGAAGGGAACTGTGCTAAAAGCAAAATAAGCCAGAAGGAAAAAGACAAACACTAGATAGTTTCACTCATATGTGGAATAGAGAGAAATTAAGAATCGCACAAACAAACCTGAAAAAGAGGACCAGAAAATTGAGGCTACCAGAGGGATGGAGGAACAAAGGGGAGAGCACAATGCACTGTGGTGGACTGTGGTTCTTCGGTGGGGAGGTGGGGGGGTGGGAGGGGTAACACACACCTAAAGGGGTATATATTTGTAATTTATATATGTAAATAACACAGTCTTATAAACCAATGTTAACCCCCCAAAAAATGAATGAAACTGAATCCCCCCAAAGTTAAATTTAATTTTTTTAAAGATTTATTTATTCATACAGAACTGGGGTACCGGCCAGAGATGTGGAGGGTGAGAGAACCCACCAGAGACAGAGTGGGGAGCAGAACAGGCAGATGGATGAAATATACTGCTGAGGGGAGCAGGGGAGGGTCAGGAGGGGCCTGCCGTACCATGTGGGTCACCTCCTGGTCAGGCAGAGATCGAACTCGTGCTGAGGTGGTTTAAGCTTCTTAGTGTTGTGCTTTAACCCACTGTGCCACCAGAGAGGGCCCTAAATTTAAAATTTTTTAGAAAATAATTTTTAAGGCACTCACATGAATATTCTAATCATTTTCCATTAGAGGTCTACCAATGTGAAACCAATAGTATCTTAGAAGATCTAACTATAATCTCACCTGTCCTGATTATTTTATGTAAAAAAAAAAAAAAATTAACTTCAAACTGATGGACCCACCTAACTGCTGCATCCTTAAAGGAACTTATTTTTATTTGTTTATTATTATGTGCTTGTGGTCATATAAGATGCCAAAACCATGAAAGTTCATTTTGATTATAAATAAACCAAACACTTCCAAAGGCTGGACATCTCCTGAACCATAAACTGCTACTTGGTTTCCTTTGGAACCCTCCACCTCCAGGCTTCCTCCTTCCAGGAAGATGGGAGTGAAAAGAAGAAAGGATAGTCTATCATTACAAAGCAAAGCAGGCTTCAGAAGCCACTCTACCTCTACATCAAATAGGCTAAATGATCAACCGCATCAACAGCCATGCTGAGCTCAGACCCAGGAGGCCTGGGTTTAGACACAGGAAAAAGGAGTTCACAGTAACTTCAGAAAAATCCCCCAGGATGGTAGTTCATGGGCTGAAAACCTTGGCTCGGTTCCTTAGGGGATGGAATATTGTAGCTTGCCAGAACTTTAGAGATCACCTCCACTTGTTCCAGTTTTCAGCAAAAAGTAACAACCTTGGCCGAGTTGCCGGGACCCTAAAAGTACATCAGACATGTCCTCTGTTCCCAAGAGTGGGAAAGGACAGGACAAACAAATGCATGGGGGAAAGTGACATTGGTGCTCGATAAACATTTATTCATCTGGGGCAGAGAGAAAGCAGCGTTCAGAACGACTCCACAGAAGATGCACCCCAGCAACTGAGTCCTGAAAAGTGCACACATTTTCTCCAGATGCGCAGGATGTAGTAGGATGTGCTAGCATGGAGAAGCTAGGGGTAACTGGAAAACTGTAGGAAGCAAAGACATGCCGCCCTGAAATCGTATTTTTCAAAATGTTGATTTCATGGGAGAAGCACTGAAGGCTGGATAGAGGTTGCTTTGGAAAAAAAAAAAAATTGTGTATGTGTGAATTTCCATAAGTATGTATATTGAGGAGAGTTAACATCCTTACTTCTTTTTAATGGAGAAGGCAGAGCTTCAATCTTTATCTACTGTCTTTATCTATCTTTATCTACTGTCCCTTCCCGTCCTCCCACCCAAAGTCCTCCTGTCTCAGTGAAGCTGAGACTGAAGCCTCATGGGCCAGGAACTCAGTCATGCTGGGCAAAGTCCAAGGACAAGATATAAGAGAGAAAGTACATGAGAGATGGTGAACATTAGAATGTACCAGTGTGGGTTAAATGTGGAGACTGGGGAAAATGAGTAGTGTGGGGGTTGGGGGCTGCTAACTCATTCATTCATACATTTGTGTATCCATGCAATGATTTATTTATCTACTTGATAAATATTTGAGTGCTTGCTAAATGCTAGTTAGGCTTGAAAGCTACACGCTAGTCCTGGTCTCTGCGTTTGTGAAATTTAAAAATTATAAAACAGTAAGAAGAAGATTCATTGCAGTTATGATAAGGGAAGAATAGGGCAATCAGAGGTGACTAGTCTTATCTAGGGGACAGATGAGCCTGGCCTGGAAAGCCATGTATACAATCATACATGAAGGATGAGTCGCCTTGTAAAGACCAGGGTAAAAAAGAGGTTTTCTGCACAGAAAAATAATTTGTAAAACTCCAAAAGAAAAGAGCATGGCACATCTGGAAATTAAAAAAAAGGAGAAATATGGCTGGACTATAGAAAAGGAGGGTGAGAGGCAGGGTATGAGGCCCAAACACAAGGCTGAATGTGGAAAGTAAATGCTAGGTAAGTTGTGTGGAGAGTTTAGACTAGACCCTGAAAGGCTGATAAACAATAGTGCAGGGTTCAGAATATACTGCAAATTCTCTACGTCTGCAACATGGCAGACGTAAGGGGCGTGATGTGTCCTTGGAAAGGGTGCTCCTATCTGCTTTGTGGAGATGGTTTGCAGAGGAGTGACACTTGAGGCAGGAAGACCAACAGGAGGTCCAGGAAACACACTAGTGATGTCAGCACCAAATCAAGGGAAGACAGACAGTGCCTGAGGCATCAGTCTATAGAGGTAAATGAAACCTCTGCCGAGTTTCTCAAACATCAATGGAATGTATCAAGATAGATAGAAACGGCTATCTCTGGCAGACCCAGGCAAAACACTGTGTGTGACTGGGAAAGAAACTTATCAGTGTTTGCGAGTGTGGGGAACAGTCTCAACCACCTCTCCCAACCCTGACAAGGGAAATGATACACTTCAGACAACATGATTTCTAAATTATTTGATAATGAAGAAAGTGCAAGTACAGGGCCAGATCTGAACTGTTAACAACCCCAGAACAGGGGCAGTAACTACTTTCCATGAAGAGTCAGTGAGTAGATATTTTAGACTTTGCTGGCCAGCTATAGTGTACTGTAATTACAAAACCCACTTTGCACATGAAATTAACATACAAGTAAATGAGCATGGATGCGTTCTAATAAAACTTTATTTATAAAATAGGTGGGCCAGCTCAGTGACCTTAGTTTGCTAATCCCTGCAACAGAAGGTAATTTGAGTGCACTGCCTTTGTGCTTTCTCTCTAAATAACTAGTGAATATACATTTGAACAATGTCGTTTTAAAGGTACACAGAAAAAATACCCCACTGGAGAACCTATGTGTCTTCCACCTACCCTTAAAGGGTAGATGGTGGTGACCTGAACTATGGTATGGAGAAGGAGAGAAATGAATGGAGCCCAAGTTAGATGGTGGTATTACTGGGAATTGGTGACTGGATGGATGTGGTGTGAGGCAGAGAATGAAGTTAAGACTTCTGTGTCTCTAGTTTTGTCAACCGGTAGAGTCTGCGGTAACAGAAGAGAGTGATCTTTTTGGCGAATGGGACTGCATGAAGATGTTAAGTGTTTCCTATTTGACATGTCTGTATGGCCTACAAGTTAGGATATCTCTTCAGTAAGAAATGAGAGCCTGGGCCTGGAGCCCAGGAAATGTGTCCTGGGCTGAAGAGTATCATCTGTGAGGAAATGAGTGAAATAACTTAGAACAGCAAAGGACTAAAAACAAGCTCTGAGAAATACTAGCATTTAAGGAACAGATAGGGGAAGAGGAACAGGAGAAGGAAATGGCAAGGAATCAGCTCAAGAGAAGACAGCAAAATCAGCAAAGGTGGTACTTATTCTTCACAAAGAAAAACAAAGTGATTTTTTTAGGAAAAATAAGCAAGGTCAACAAGGTCAATTTCCAAAGGGAAAAAGGCTGGAGCTGTAGAAAAGTGGTGATCAAGAGGATCTTTGGGACTGTACAGAGATTTAAGCACCTAGCAATGCCCCTCTCCACTTCGCGGCAGCTGACTTTGCATAAAGAAAAAGGCCTCCTTAATCCTGGGGCTGTCTTTCCTCTCTCCCAATGGAAGACTAAACATCCCAGAATCAATGGCCAGGGCGCAATTACAATGGGCAGGAGCGGGGAGATATGGAGAGAGACATTTGATTTCCCATTACAATAGCTAGGGTGCTGAGAAACAACTATTAAAATGGGGCAGACCTCTGAGGAGGAGAGCCTTCCTCCCCCTACTCAGACCCCTCAACACATCCTCCAAAAAGCAATGCTGGTCACACCAACAGGCATTTTTCATTTATCAAAGAAGCAGGAAATAATGAATTCCTGCTCCCCATAAAGTGAAGAAAATGAAAATTGTAATGAGGAAGCTTGAGCTGAGCTGCCGCCACAGTCCCCCAAGAAAGGAGGTGCTAATTGCAGCAATAAGCCCCCACTGGGGGCTGCAGGTCTACCAGCCAACCTGTGAAGACTCCACCCTCCGGCCTTCTCTCTACAGGAGGGAGAAAGGACGAAATCCTGGGTGAAGTCCACTCCGTCCACTCCATCCTCTCAGGATGAAGCCCACAACCTCAGGGGAGTGTGCATAAACATAATGGAGCTGCTCTGTGGGGCGTAGCGGGGATGCAGCACAAAGCCCATTACCCCACTAGAGCTTGATGGCAGCCACTGGGAATTTGACTACACTAGGCAGCCTCTCGGGGATGGAGGCACAGGAAGGACGTGAAAAAGGGGCTTTCCCTAGGTGGCCTGTGAAGCAGAGCTCACGTGGAAAGAGCTCCATTACTGCCCTCGGAGCTCCCTTCAATCTCAGGGATTTATAGTCCCGAAGGTTCATCATTAAACAGCAGATTTAATCACAAAACATTAATGCTTAGAGCATTTAGAAGTACCGCTGGTCCTAGTCTCTAAGCTGGGGAAGTTATAGGATTGTTTCTTACCTACATTGTCATGGCAACCAGCCTGCAGCCCGAGAGTACTGCTGGCAAACTTCCCGAGCATCTGGTGGGCAGAGAGCGTCTGAATCTGTGTGTAACTGGTTTATTGAGCAGTCAGAACTCAGTGGGGTGTGTGCATAAAATAATTGTATTTTTTCCACTCAGTGCTTCAACCTATGCTTTGTAGAACCTCTGCTTCCTCATGCATCCTTCAATAGGATCTTGAGCAAATGCCACAATTTTCTAATCATTTTTTGGTTCTTCAAGTCCAGCTCAGATTAAAGTTCCCATGGGCTTAATTCATGTCTCCTCCCCTCCACAACGCTTTGAGCTGGGGCTGCCACATCAAACTAGCTGCAACTGGGTAGCTGAGAACAACAGAAACATGTGGTCTGAGGTTCTAGAGACAGAAGCCAACATGGTAGCCAGGCAAGAAGTGCTTTGAAAGTGCTGGGCAGGACTTTCCACCTCTTCCAGTTAGTTCCCTGACTCGGGAAGTTTGGCCCCAGCCTTTGCATGCCCCCTACCTCTGGATGTCTCCAAATTTCCTCTTTCCATGGGGCCACCAGTCATGATTTTAGAGCCCACCCTACTGACCTCACCTTCACTTGGTAACTTCCCTAAAGTCTCAACTTCCAAATAAGGTCACAGCCAGAGGTACTGGGGGCTGGCATTACACAACGTATCTTTGGGAGAGGACACAACTTAATCTGTCATAAGCTGGGACCTGGGACTGGCACTGGGCTCTGGAGCATTTCTGTGCCCACACTCTGCAAATTGTGCCTCTTCCAGAAACATTGGGGAGTGGAGAAAGAAGACAAGAGTCTCTCTCCTTGGATGTGCACAGCTGTGATGCTCTCCAGCCGGCCCAGATGTGAGCTGTCCCCCAACAGATACATGTGAGTGCTGAAAAGCACCCTCTGGCATCCCCATAGCGCATCCTTTTGATACAAAAGATTCTGCTCAGGCTAGATCTCTGCCACCCTCAGCCCTCCCGCTCTAGAGGTCTGGATACCAGAAGGCTTTGTGCCCACATGCCAATGCCAAAGCACCAAAGAACAACCACTCACTGGCCTGTTACACACCTTCCATAGTCATGATATATGCACATGCTACATCCACGTGTGACTGTTACACCTGTATGCCTGTCCATCTGTATACATATACATACACATACACATAGATATATATGGCAACTAAGCTGTAACTATGTATTACATACGTAACTACATACATAACCATAGGCAGGTAAGCACATAGATGATGGATGGATGAACAGATGGATGGATGGGTAGACAGGTAGATGGATGACGGACAGGCAGCCAGAAAGGACACTAAACTCTAACTGAGACAAATTAATAGCAGATGAAGGTCTTGAACATTGTAGAAAACTTAGTATGTTGTTTTGCTCCCGAATTATTAGAATTGTCTAAGGATAAGCTCCTTGTCATTACTCCTTTTTTTCCCACAGCTAATGGTCATTTATTTCCATGAAGCAAGAGCATCTCACAGAGACACTTGAGTGACTAGTAGTCATAGTTGATGATGGGTGGATTCCAGGACACGAATCCAGGGAGAGCGCACGGATGTGGCTGCTTCCTGACCACCTTCTAGATGCCAGGAGTCGTGCTGGGGGCTTCTGTAAGTACCACCTCCTTCCCTGCCCCAGCCTTGGCAGGGAGCAACTGTGACTAGTGCTATTTTAGAGGAAACCGCTTAGATCCCTTAAGGGAGCCCAAGATCAAGCGGCTCATAAGATCTGCAGCTGGAAGAGGAACAGAGGTTGCATTTCCATTCTTACCCGACAGCTTCCTTGGAATCCACAACATGCACATCCAACCCTGAGTCCTGCTGACCTAGGGGAGTCCTGGGGATCCTTTCTCCAAATTACCCCTTCTGGATCTCCCTGATGGGGCAGGGGTTAAAGTCTCAGCACTATCAAGTTGTCGCCAGCCACTATGATGTACATTTGATCCCCGGCCAGGGAGCTGACCCACATGGTACAGCAGACCTCTCCTGTCCTGACCTTTCCTGTCCTGCCCACTGCTTCTCTCAGCAATGTATTTCAGTAGACCTACCTGTTCTTCTCCCACCCTGTCTCTGGTGAATTCTCTCACACACCCCACCCCCATACACAAACACCTCTGGCCTACACCCTAGTTCTTGTATGCATAAGTAAATAAAAAAAAATAAAAATAAATAAATCCAATTCACCCCGTTCCCCCTCACACGACTAGCCCCCAGGCCCATAGCACATTCAAATCAGTGCTTATATATCATTTTGTCTCTCCCACAGGAGCCTCTGCATCACCCTGCCTCTAGCCTCTGAGGAATCGTAGGGATTTGTATCCACCTGCACTGAACCAAGCTGTAGTTTCTGCTAATGAATGCTGAGGCTGGAGTAGAGTTCATCAATATTTTATGTTTAAGTAAGGGTATAGGGGACAGAGAATAAAAACAGATACAAGAGGAGGTAGAAAATATTGTTCCCCTCTATAGAAACCAAAGGGGGACGGCGGTGGGGAAAGGCTGGGAAAGTTATCATGTTCATTCTTTTTAGCTCTTACAGGTCGTTTTGAAACATTCAAACTAGGAGAAAATCTGTGTC
This sequence comes from Condylura cristata, assembly GCF_000260355.1. Classification (NCBI taxonomy): domain Eukaryota; kingdom Metazoa; phylum Chordata; class Mammalia; order Eulipotyphla; family Talpidae; genus Condylura; species Condylura cristata. The sequence continues at coordinate 12,884,646 of NW_004567137.1, forward strand.
ACATAACAAAATCCATGTGCAATTATAATTAGCACTGGCAGAATTTTTGTTATGTTCAAAGCATCTTTGAATACAAATTTAGGAGTAACAATGAAATGGAAGAGAGCGGGAAGCTGACAGAAGGTGAGAGGAAGGTCCAGACTGAGGCCAAACAGGGGGTGGAGGTGTCAGAGGCAACCAGCGTTGAAGTCTCCAGCGAGGCCTCCAGCAAATGTCTGCTCGCCGTGCAATAGATGAACGTTAACACAGAGGAGAGAAGAGAGCTGGGTGATCTGAAATACAATGTGCTCCACGCACTGTGCCTGCTTCCTGCTCCTGGGGTATGTGGGTGGAAGAACTCAGCATTCACAGGAAACGGACACCGTGTAAGGATCGGGGGGGCAATCACATTTTCTCTCTGAATGGGAGGCGGGCTGAAGTAATCACACAAAAAACATGTGCGTGTGTGCATACACACTCTGGCAGTGGCATCTAACGCCCTGCCCTTCACAGTTGAATATCAATGCAGCTGCACTAACTCATTTCCATTTTCTAGGAGACGAAAATCTGACTCAGGTCCCTAAGGGAGGTCAGTAGGTTATTTGTATCAAAACTCTTACAAATAGAAAATTCACTCAAACACAGGTTGGGAGCTTGTATTGGCTCTGGAGTCCCAGCTTGCCTGGTCACTGAGGGAGAGGAAGAGGGCTGAAACCCTGGGTACGAGCACTTTCATTTTTCTACCAGTCACATCCTTTTGGATATTCCTGATTCGGTATCTCTCCATGCCAACTGCCAGGAAGGGCTTTTATAAGCCTAAGAACCCAGGGCATTCTCATCAAAGTACAGAGGTAAGTCCTCATCAATGACGAGTCACAGATATGTACTATCATGAAAGTCTCCCCTTCCATTATATATAACCTCTATTTTCCAATCTCTGAATCATCTTCCCTCTGGATACTGAACAGTTCTTCCTACTCCACCCGGATACCATCAGCAGTTCATATACACGGGAAACTAGGACATACAAGTGTATCAGCTCTCATACAGGAGATGAGAGCAGGTATCATGCATGTTTCCCACCTTCCAGAAACTCACAAGACTGCGGCCTCAGTTGCCAATGAACCTGTAGTTCATTGAACCCACCCAGCACTTTTTAATCACCCCCCAGTGCTGCTAAACGCACATGAGCCCATGGTCTCAGCTAGCATGCCATCCACTGGGGGCAATGTCCAGTTCCCAGGTATGTTCCCTTCCTTTCCCACTCAAGGGACCTTATCTAAACGCAAGTCAGTGAATACTAAAATATTCTTTGGAGAAATTAATGTACTTCAGTTTATTATTATAAAAAAGCGAACCATTCATAAACCTCCCTACTTTGCAATCATCACTAACAACACTTTTGACGTTCCATAATTGAAAAGCATCCATCAAACCCCATTTCCTACCAAGTTTGGGGGTTTTCTCTATGATATCCATGTCCTGGTCATCTAGTCTTTGGTCAAAACCTCCTGGGACGTGAGGATTCTTTGCCTATTGGGACCCCCTGTGGCCTTAATCCCCCACCCTAATCTCTGCAAACAACTGACTCTATTGAAAAGTCAAAGTCCCTCTGTGTCCCAGGAGTGAGCAACTCTCAGCCCCGTTTTGATCATATTTACCTCAACTTAGTCGATATCTAACTTCCAACTCTATGTAATCATAGCCCAAGGTTCAGACTTCAGCCTGTCTCCTCTTTCAATTCTCGCTTTCAAAATCATCTATTCCTCCTCCTCCTCCTCCTCCTCAAATCTACATTTTTCTCCCCAGCTCTGCTCTGAAGTTGCCTTTGCTTGTGAACACTTCCAGAAAATCCCTCTCCTATCTTGAATTCTATGCATTCAAGTGACACTGTTATCTAGAGTTGTCCTTCCTGGTACCTAAACTTTGTTACATGAATAAATACCTGCTCTTCTCCCCTAAGATATTTGGCACCCCAAAATTGCTTTCTGAATACAGTTTTTAGCCTTAAATGGTAAGAAAGTTGAAACCAGGGATCTTATTTATGTTTGTATTTTCAACATCTAAGCCCAGCAAACATGCGGCAAATACAGTGTGCAGTGGGCATGTGGTGTGCAGGGGTGAGAGCCCTGTAGCCTCCTGAATCAGGCATGGTACACGCCAGCCCACATTTAGCCCAGCTCCTTATTCACCTAGATATGAGCCCATGTTGTTCTCTCTCTGGTAGTTTCTCTCTTTTGACATCTACTTTCCCCAAAAGTGGCCAGCATTGCCCTTGCTAAATCCTTCCAGTCTCAGGCTTGGAGTCCCGTGACAGGCTCCCAACAGCTGCTTTCTGCAAATTCACCCTGGTGCCTGACGAGTTATGCTAAAACATCAGCTCCCAATGCATACCCTCTACTGGCTCCTAATTGCCCGTGGGCGATATGGAGTCTTCATGAACTGGTCTTAATCTTTGTCCCAGTTGTATTTCTAACTATTCATTTCTCTAATGTTTTATCTGGTTCATTCATTCTCCTCTGACACATTTCTCCTTTCCTTCCTCTACACTGTTCTTATGGCACCTTCTGCTCCTATTCCCAGACAATGCCTTCCTTCGCCTTCCTTCACCTTCCATCATCTTGTTAGCCAGCCCCACCCATCCTTCAAACACAAACTGAAGTCCTGGCGCTTCTGAGAAGCCTTCCACCCACCTTCGTTGAACTGTCTGTGTCATTGCTGGGGTGATTAATCACACAATGTCTTTCTGTCACCTCCTGCGCGTCTGTTGTCTTAAGCAGAGATAAAGTTGGCTATTTATCTCGCACGATGTAATTTAACTTTTCACAAATTTATGTCTCGTCTCTGCAGCTAGATCACAAACTTGTCAAGGGCAGAGACCCTGTCTTATCATCTTTGCACCCCCCCCCCCAGTATTTAGTACACCATTTTATACACAGTAGATACTCAAATACGTGATTTAGTCACCCCCTTCTAAGAACAGGAAAATGCAACCTCATCGACAAACGCTTCCCTCTACATAGGACATCTGTTGCCCTCCTTCTGAATCCCATTTTACTTACTGTCTATCCCACTCATTCAATGTCCTCATCATGGAGCAATACTGTTTCTGATGCTTGTGTATAAAATGAAAATTTACCCTACCAATTAGACTGTTTCTTGAAACCAGGGCCCCTATTACAGGACTCCCCAATATTCTTGTCAGGGTTAGGCTCTACAGACATTCTTGATGAATATTTATTCATTCATCTAAAATAGTTTCAAATTCCAATTCATTATGAACTAACAAGACCAGACATTAGACAAGGTACCCCAATAAGGCCTGAACTGGATATTAATGAGTGTTACCACAGCTTGCTAGAACTTGGCAGGTACCCACCCTGTTATGCACATGGCGTGCACACACACATGAGCACATGTATTATACACACACACATAGACATGGTGGTGCCTAGTACATCTACACACACCTACACACATGGCGTTTGTATATTCACAGACACATGTGTAGTACACACACACACACACACACACGATATGACAAGTTCAATGTCTGGGTTTCTCTATGGTGAAAGTATATCAAGCCATTTTGCCTCGGATCTATTTGACAAGTTAGGACTAGACTTATTTCAACACCATCAACTCTAGAATGTATCGTGAGGGCTCCTCAGACAACCTGTGGTTGGTTGTAGGCCAGTTACTATTGAAAACTGTGCCCACAGAGGTCAAGTGTTCAAACAGAGGCTATGCTGACTAAAATGAAGAAATGACTAACCCTCAAACCTTCTGCACTTTATGTGCTAATAGATTTCCTCATTAATTCATTACAGGTCCTATGTTAGCACTGGTTGGTTGTACAAAGGTAGACCAAACAGAAGTGACCCCTGCTACAGAAATAACCACAAACACAGCAGTTAATAAAATGAACAAAAGAACGGAAACTTCCTTGATATGGGTAGCAAGGGATAGATTCTTTAGAAAATACATTTAAATGGATGCTTCAAAGATGAAAAAGGAGCTAACCATAGCCCTTTGGCTATATGTGAAGCAAACAGCTTTCCAGGGGACAGCATGTGCAAAGGTCCTGCGGTAGATTTGAACAACTGAAGGCAGAGCAGCTCAGCTACAACACAAGATCATGGAGCAGCTTTTATAAAGACCCACACTGGAGACATTAGTGATATTGCACCTGCTGATCCTTGCTGAGGGTCAGGTCCCAGTCTCCCCTAGCTGTGCTCTAAAAGGAGACACACTGAGCTAGGCGCTGTGGGTAATCATGGGGTAGCTCGAGGCAGAGGGTAGGGAGACAAGTTAACTTCCTAGTTCTACACCTAGATAACAGTGCGGCCCTGGACAATTCATTTCACCTCTGGAACCATCCATTGTTTGAAGTAAGAGATTCATTCATTAACTCAATTCAACAAAGTGCCTACTATGTGCTTCAGTATATTCTAGATAAAGAATATATAAGGATGAGCTTTCAAGGCAAACCCTATGTAATACAAGGGATACTCAATGAAAAACAGGACAAATCCCTGCCCTTGTGGAGCTTACAGATTAGGAAACTGAAGTTCAAGGTGTGTTTGCTGCTTGCACTTCCTGGAGTCACACTGGAGCAAGCTGCCAAGGTTTCCCCACTCCCCAAGCCCCAATTTGTTCTGCTCCAGCATGCAAAGTCGCTGGGTACCTTAGGATGGGGACTTGGCGTTTACTCCCGAGATTCTTGTCTTGAAATATTGTGTGGCTTTTCCCAGCAATCCAACCACTAGATGAAAGCAACATCTGCAAATCCTTTTTTTCCGGTTTGAACACTGAGAGAAAGTTGGAAACAGAAAAGGAAGTATAATAAGCCAAAGTATGGAAACCCTGTGTGCATATAACTGGAGCTAGGAAGAACCATGGATCAATGATAAAGCCAGGAGGCTGCTTGGCTACAAATCAGAAGAGAGAGAGAACGAGCAGCCTCCCATTGTCTGTCACTGAAGGACTGAGGACACACAGTTCTGAGTGCTGGTAAATGAGCACCCTAGCAAATCAGAAAATACAGATTTCTGGGGTGAGACTATTCAGTGATAGAAACAAATTATTATCACTGCTGTTTTTCAAGTCAGCATTGCTAAAATCACGCCTGAGGACCAGGCAGACCTCAGGCGCAAGCTGCCTCTCCAGGCAGACCTCTCCTCCAGCTTCTCCGGACAGGGCTTATCCATCACTGTGCAGCAAGCAGCTTACCCAAGGGAGCAGTTTCTGCAGCTGCTGGCTGAGACTTTTTCTCTGTACTGCTTACCTAGAGGTGCAAGGAGGCATTGACAATGCTGAGAAGAGCCCGTGTGGACAGCAGTGTGTCCTAACATTGTTTCTGGACTGAAGTAGTTGCAGAGAGCTTAAAAAAAAACAAAAACATACTTTATTATAAAGTCACACATGCATAGAAGGTTTGTGTATAAGAGGTCAAGGAATAGGAATGGCATGAGGTGGCCGAGGAGAGAACTCCTGAGATCCCCGGGGCAGGGCTTCTGGAGACTACTTGGAACTCCTGCATCCTAAGAGACACTGACCCAATGAAAAACGCAGCCAGTTCCCTGCCCACCCCAGACTCACCGAAGAAGAATCCACATCTGATGCCAGGGCCTGCCTTGCCTCCCACTCTCCCGGTGATTCTTGGGCACAATATAGCTGAAGAACCTGGCACTAGCATGTCTGTGAATGTAAATCAGGTTGCAAACTCCGGATTTAGAACCACGTAAGAATGCTTGTATAAAAGGCAGGTTCCTACTTGGAAACTGTGATGGAGAAGTCGACGGTGGGCTGAGCCATACACGTCGCAGAACTGTGATTCTGGCACAGGGGTACTGGGGCTTTGAGCCCAGGGTACAGCACCAGGGAAGCTGGCCTGGGGACTTTCCACTTAGTTTCGGGTCCCCCATATGCCTGGTGCTGGAGCTGATTCAAACACCCAGCCACCTCCATTCAAGGTTCTTTTTTAAGATTTATTTATTTGTGCATATAGAATTGGGGTACAGTCCAAAGGTGCACGGGCAGTGAGAGGATTCACCAGAGACAGATCAGGGAGCAGAACAGGCAGATTGGTGAAGTACACTGCTGAGGGGAGCAGTAGGCAAGACAGGAGAGATCTGCTGTGCCACCTCCCTGGCTGGGGGATCGAACCAGTGCTAAAGCAGCTGTGGCTGGGCTTTCAACTGTTGGGCCACCACAAAGGGCCCCAATCGAGAATCTCACTTAAGTGACCATCCAAGAAAAGGCCCTGGCCTATAGCTCATTCCCTGACAACCCAACCTAGCTCACTCACAAAATGGTAATGATGCATAACATACGTTTTGTCACTTGAGGTAATGTGATTTCCAGTGTTTCCTCTGATAACAAAAGCCCCAGTGAGTTTCCAGGCAAGACATGAGACACACATCAGCTGGTTGTTGATTTCTACAAACCCGTCAGATTGAAATCGTCTGAGGGTAAGAGTTGGGGCACAATCTGTAAAACCTCATCAGGACTCCAAAATTTTGATTTGACTCTGAGTTTCACTGAACAAAAGCCACTCCCCAGTTTTACTTTTGTTGGACCCTTACAGAGAATCCTGCCCCTGGCTATGTCTGGGAGGCAGACCAAGGCCTTGCTCCTCCTGCCAACCACATTTTGGCAAAAATCAGTCTCCAGTAATATAAAAGGGAGCAGTCCCCAACGATTTCATTCTCTTTAGACTTCTTTTCTCCAGACAGGAAGGTTGTTGGAAGTAAAAGAGAAGAATGTTACCACCCTGAGCAATTCTTAGAGCCAAATAAATGCTCTGGCAGGTTTCTGTGCTCCAAGCTGAGCATCTGGAGGAGAGTAGACAGTTTTGGACAAGCTATTGGTCTCAAGAAAGCTACCTTGGAAACTAAGTTTAAAATTGGCTTGGACCAGAACCCAGTCTCATTGATTAAACAGCGGCTGAAAGACAAAGGGTGATGGTAAATTGCCAAGTAGTCCATATGGGGTAAGTTTCTAATTGGTGCCACAAGGTTTGGGGTAAGAACTTGTCTTCCTTCACAGCTTTATTACTGATCTGAAAGGGGTTGGGATGGTATATTCATGCCCAATTGGGAGCAAGTACAAGCAAAAGAACAGAAGAATAATAATACAAATAGACTAAACCAAGTGGAAATGGCCCCATGACACTCAGCTTAGAAAAACAAACTTGAAGGTTTTTTGTTTTTTTTTAAATAGGGGGATAAAGGAAAGCAAGAGAATGGGGAGGGACATAGTTCATGGGTACAGCAAACCTAGAGCTACACAGGTAGAAAAGGAAGCCTACAGATATTTGGGGTACGGGACATGTAGAGGTCAGAAATCCTTTAAGAAGCCAGAAATGAGGGTGGGAATGGGTCAGAGACACCCGCACACACCTTACCTTAGCAGCCCTGTGCATCTGTGGGACTCCTGAATGTGTCCCAGTAGAAGTCTGGAAGGATGCTGACACCTCAACACGCATCCAGGTTCCTCATGTGTGTGAGTCCCTGGTCCTCGTGAGTTTAGAAAAGGATCCTTGGAGGAAAAGGCCAGAATGAAGGAATCACCAGGTGGATGGTCAAAGAAGAACTCTGAATGGAGCCCAAAACTGGGGGACCTAGGGCGAAAACAGTGAGACCCGGACACCCAGGCCTAGGGGGAAGACCTTGCCATTGTGAAGAAGGACAGTCTTCCACAGAGAATACTGCAGGGTCTGCTAACACTACAGGGAAAATCCAAGGCAATGTTACATGAAATTTGGTGGAAATCACTGGATAAAATCCAAAAAGCAAACATAGAATACTATAAGCTGAATATCTGTGGTCCCCCAACTGATACATTGCAACCTAATGTATCATTGGGAGATGGGGATGACTGACTGAGTCATGAGGATAGGATCCTCTGGAATGAGATTAGCACCCTGTGAAGAGAATTTAGAGAGATGCCTGTCCCCTTTTCATCATGGGACATTACAGCAAGTAGGCAGTTAACTACAAACCAGGAAGTGGGTCTTCATCATACCCTGATTTTGCCAGGACCTTCCTGCAGAGCTCTGATGAACAAACTTATGTTATTTCTAAGCACAGTCTGTGGTGTCCTATTACAGCAGCCCTCACATGCTGAGTACCTAGCAATGCACAGGAGAAATAGCACTCAGGCCCTCCCTGGTGGCACAACGGGGTAAAGCCCAGCACTATGAAGCTATCCACAGCCACTGCAGCACGAGTTTGATCTCCGGCCAGGGAGGCGACCCACATAGCATAGCAGACCTCTCCTGTCTTGCCCACTGCTCCCCTCATTTCAGTCCATCTGCCTGTTCTGCTCCCCACTCTGTCTCTGGTGAATCCTCCCACCCCCCACACCTCTCGTCTGTACTCTAGTTCTTATATGCACAAATAAGTAAATCTTTTTAAAAATGATGGAGAGACCCCAGTCCCCGTTATCATCTGACTGCCATTTTCAGTGATTGGCTCTCAAGGTTACGCTGCCCACCTTAATCTAGCAGGTCCTGCAAGCAGGGATCAAGGACCGCTCCTGGGAATGGCATGTATAATACCTGTTCAGGTTCTTTATATTAGAACCTGGCTGTGGGTCGCATGACTCGCAAGGGTGACTGGGAGATATTCAAGTTTTGTAATCAGCTTAATGAAGGAAAACCATTTTACCAAAGCGCCAGTCACTCTCTGCCCTAGTTCTTTCTGGCCAAAAGATTTTCAGTCCCTGTGCTGCAAAGAGCAGAATAAGAATGTTTTACTTTAGTTGGAAACACCTTAAGGTCACTAGCAAAAGGAAGTGAGTCAGAAAGTAGGAACTAGAGACTGACAAACATAGAGTTCACACTGAGAATCTGAGTCCTGAGCCATCGGGGGGCAAAGTCAGGAGGAGAGAGAAGTCCAGAAGACTTCTGCCATGTGGCGCTCAAGAATTTCAGGTGCATGCTAGCTGAGAGAACCCCAGCCAAACCCATTTCAGTGGTGACCATGTCTGTCTTGCCTCGGTTTACTTCCTAAGCCACTTGTCTCAGAAATACAGGAAGCCATGAATGCCACCAGTTATTTATATCATGGGATTTTTAAAATTGTTTTTCCCCTTTCTACTTACAGTCTGTTCTCTCATTTTTGTGACAAAGAAAGAACAGACACCTCTCCATAGCAGGTGCACCCTCAGCCCCCCCCTATCTCAGCCCAAACTTGAGCGGTTTCTTTGTAGATGAACTTGAACTACCCAATGGTGGATATTATGGGTTCTTGGTCCCAGTTCCAGATTATAATCTCCAACAATCCAGGGCTAGAAATGCAGCACAGGATTTGGGGAGCAGAGAAGAGGAGGGTCGGATATGTCCAGTTGCCCCCACAGAATGTTCACATGGTCAGAGTTCAGCTCCTCACAATGGACAGCTGCCTGCACGATGCTGACCCAGCAATCAAGCAGGTTGTATGTTCATAGAATCAGTTCTGGAGGGAGCGCCACTCCAGCCTGCTACATTAGACACTCAAAGGGAGAAACCTGTGTGTCAGCATCCAGCAAGTCTGGACAGAGGTGGCCCTGAGCATATGACCCATGGGCACCAGGGGGCGTGGAGAGGTTGGGAAGCAGCCTCTGTGGGAGACCATCAGATTGGAATTTCTTAGCATCGTCTGGAAGGTGGCAGGAGGAAGGTGTGGGAGTGGACTGTTTCCATAATGCAGGAGGAAAAAAAGAGGTGCGTCTGAACTCAGGGAAAAAAACAGTGGGAGGCAGAGGAGCATAAAGACGTTAGAATCTACAGGACTTAGTAAATGAGCAGGTAGCTCAGAGGTCCAACCTGCTCACGCTGGGCACCTTGCACAGAAAGTCTTGATCTACTGGGTTCATTAAAATAAAAACCTGTGGGAAGCAAGGGGCTTCACGGGCCTCTGCCAGAAGTCTAAATGTGCCAAAACCTGTTAACTTCCCACCCCATGTCCCATCAGCCATCCTCTGCGTGGCCAGCCAGACTTAGCCCGGCCAGTCCCTCAGTTCCTTCCCTCTCGCTGGCCTTTACTCCAACTTTCCGCTACTGCTTCTGCACAATGGGGCTTCCCTAGTGCACACAGTCAGACCTGCGTGCACCGAGGCCACAAGACTAATAAGACAACTCAGGGCTTCCCCAGCGCACCCCGGGTGCCTTCCACTTGGGGCACACGTGTCTCCTGCTGAACCCCATGGTCCCCCAGGGCCTCTAGTTTAACAACACAGCCCCTTCCAATCTTCTCCAGATGCTTTCTTTCCTCCCAATCTTTTGTGGCTTTTGTTATTGACTCTGTGACGGAATGTTTTCATTAAAGCCCCATAAAATCCTTTGTGAGGTTGTTTTCCTTAAATCCCACATTCACTGGCCACCATATGTGCTATATAAACCTCACCATGCTCCACTCAGCTGCTGAAGGTGGTCTGACCAAGAGAATGGGCGCCCCCTGGGTTTGTTCCACAGGGACCCTGCCGTGCCAGGGATGGGGGTCGTGCCTGGCATCTGCACCCCAAGAAGACAGATGTGCCAGTGTGACTTTTACAGGACAGAAGGGCACGTGGAAGGAGTGGGGGATTTTTCTCCACCTCCTCTTCTCTGTTACTTGCTTTTCCTGGTTTTGTTGTTGACCTGTCTTGCTACTTTAGCCAGGTGTGACAGGAGTGTTAAGAATCGACCTGAGCACTATGCGAGTGTTCAGGGAACATGGGTGAAAAGATCTTTTCAATGCTCTGAGAAGATCAGGGAATGGTGCAGGGTTTAGGGACAACTGCAGGAAGGCGGGTGGGAAGAAGAGGGGCAGAGGAGGCAACTGTCCATCTGGCAGATGTGGGTGTGGGGAGGGTGACCGCCAGCACCTTGCGGGAGACGTGTCCTCCAAGACCGAGCGTGTCCTTCGGTGCAGGGAGAGTTACTGTGCTCCAGGGGTCACTGACTCGCCTCATGGCTATGCCCACCCTTCCGGGCACCAGAGCAAGCACATCTGCTGAACTGGGCTCCCCCCTGCCCCCCCAGACCCCAGCACACTCAGGCCTCCTTTTGCCATGAACACCATTTGGTAATGACCCGTTCCTGTAAGGCAATAAATAAATAAATAAACACACACATATACTTATGTGTGTGTACACATACAGTTTACAAAAAGAGAGATAAGGGCCTTTTCTTGCTTTCTGTTGTCTTCCAACTCATTTTTCTTCCCAGTCTCAGATAACGGAGGTAGAGCTGTTCTAATTACCTTTTCAATGTAAGAATAGACTCTTCTTTCATGTGATGCCCAGGTTTTCCTTGAGGGCAACTGAGCTCCTTCTGGGGCCTGTTTTCTTGGAATGAAAAGCAGCGCTTCTCTGTGGCTGGAATGGCCTCAGCAGAGTGGGTGGCTGAGCGCAAGCGCCCGGCACGGGCAGAGCTAGTGTCCTTGCTCAACTTGGCTTTGGAAGGGGGACGTGTAGCTGTGAGGGGAGATGCTGGACAGGTGCAGCTCACACCTGAGACTGTCCTCCCGGGGCGAGGCACCATCCTGGCCCAGGGGTCTGGCTGTCTCAACAGAGTGGACAATTTCAACTGCTTATTGCACGTGCACAACCTTTCATCTTCCAAGGTACCTTCACACCTATGGCCTCAGGAACCACCCGGGCATTCATGTGAGATGGGAGGGAGGGCACAATTGTCCCCACTGACACATAAAGACACGGGGAGTGAAGCGACCACACACATGCACACTTGCACACATATGCCCATGTATACACACAAACAAGCACCAAGCATGAGCGCGAAACAGTCATCAGACCAGTCTCAAACGTCACCTTCCAAATCCCCCCTGCGTCAGCTGCCATTCCACCAAACCCTTTGCTTTTCTCCTCCCTCTCCCCATGGGCAGCCAGTGAGGGCCAGGCCTCCCAAAGCTCCCTCTGTATGATCTCCTTCCCTTACCCATCCTCACACCTTGCTCACCCCAGCACAGACCTGCAACCTCAGCATTCAGAATAAAACTCCAACTGCTTAGTGTGGTCTACGTGCAGGACCCCATCCACAGTACAGTTGCCATCTCATCTCCTACGGCACCATTTATCTGCCTTCTGTGGCTCTCTCTTACGTAAAGAATAAAACCAGGATGTCCAGGGCCAGCAGGGGCCCCTTCTGACTCCCAATCTGGAGTTCCTCCAACAACCTTCTGCTTCAACTAAAGAACTATCCTTGATTCTCTTCTGACACACGTGTGTTTCTCATTATTCAGTGTGCTTGCTTAACATACATGACTCTGGTTTGCACCCTGCTTCGCCTCTTCATCACTGCATAAGTTGGGCTCCTAAACCTTCTAGACATAAGTTTCTAAATCTGTAAAGTGAGACTAACACTGTCCCTGCTATAATAGTAGGTGCTTATCCACAAGCAGTGACTAGTAAGTTGTAGTTCTTTTTCTTTTCTTTTATTGATGTATAGAAGAACTGGAGTGTAGGCCAGAGGTGCAGGGGAGTGAGAGGATTCACCAGAGACAGAATGGGCTGCAGAACAAGTGAACTGACTGACACACATTATTTATTAAGGGGAGAAGCAAGCGAGACAGAAGAGATCTGCTGTAACATATGTGGGTTCACTCCCTCACCTGGGGATGAAATTCATATGGTAGTGGTGACAGTGCTGAGACTTAACCCCTAGGCTACCAGGAAGGCCCCTATTTTTATTTTCTAACTTTCCTCCCTTGAAGCCTACTTGGTGCCTGAAGAGTCCCTGAAAGTCCAGGAATGATAATAATAGTAATGAGGACACTAACTGACACATGGTCTTTCTCACCTATAGCACTGTTCTGTGCTCTGCAAATTCGAACTCATTCATTCTTCACATTAACAGTAATATGATCTTATTATGATATCCATTATAATGAGGGGAAGTGGGAGCTGGAGAGACATTAAATGACTTTCTCACACTTATACAACTACAGCTCACCCGGACTGGCTTCATTCTACGAACTCTGGAAGCTGTGTCTGCAGACCCTCACTCAGCACCTAGCTATGCCCACCCCCTTGGGTTTCTGGAAGGCAAGGACCTCACAATGTCCCAGCACATCACCTTGCACCTGGCAGATACTTGGGGATAAATGTTTCTGCTGGCGATGCTGATGCAGCCCCACCACCCTCTCCTCTCCTAATCTAGACAGGACCTGGACTTGCTCCCAACCCTGATGGAACAGGTCACTGTGAATTTGGTGTAAAATAGTACAGATTTGTTATCTCAAGTCTGTAGATTTGAAATCCAACAAAGGTCTCAGGGGTCTAAAGTCAAGGTGTCCTCAGGGTTGTGCACCTTTCTAGATTCTTCTGTGGAGAATCCATCTCCTCATCTTTTTCAGTTTCCAGAGGCTGCTAGCATTCCTTGGCTCGTGGCCCATTCTTCCATTTTCAACACTGGAAACAGCAGGTCACAGTGTACCACCTTGGCCTTGTCCTCTGTCCTTTCTTCCATGTTCAAGTACCCTTATACCACTGGACTCACTGGGTAATCCAGCTAATCTCCCTATTTTTTAAAACTATTTATTTATATGTTGCATCACTGTTCATTTTTGTACAACGTATGCTTTCTCCTCTCAGGTGTAGAGCTGTAAAATTCCCACCACCAATTCACCTGTGCACCGTCAACATAGTCCCTTGTGTTCTTCCCTCCCCTATTTTGATCCCTCTGCCTCCCCCTCCCCTGCAGAATGTCTCTGAATTATAGTTGCCTGTTACTCTGGTTTTTTATGTATTCTTCTTATTATTAATTTCCTGATCTCTTATTTGGTTCCCCTACATTCCTCCTAGAAGTGAAACTATCCCATATTTTTCTTTTTTTCCTTCTGGCTTATTCCCTCCTGATTTATGCTCATGGGAATGAGCATATTCCCTCCAGCTCCCTATTGTAAGGTCAGCTGCTTTGCAGCCCTCATTTCCCTTTACCATATTATATAATAGAGTCACAGGACCCAAGACTAAGGCATGGGTATGTTTGGGGGTGGGGGTTGGCGGGGAGGGGGTGCTCTGTCTACCCACCACAATACCATAGGAATTAAAAGTAAAGCAATGTCAATGTCCACTAAATCTTTCCCATAACAACTCCCTTGGTGACTTCTGAAGAAACACAATCTAACACTTCGTATCCAAATTCACAGACTTGGCTTCCCTGTTGTGTGGTGCTCTCTGTGTGCATCTGGTCCAGGACAGGCCAACACAGACTGAGGCCCTGTCAAAGGGTTAGCTGCAGGGCCACCACACCATGCAGGCCACCACATCATGTCCCACATGGCCTCAACTAATCCGTGGGTCGAGATGAGAAGAAGGGAATGGAAAAGACAGGAAAGTGGAGTGCAGTCAAGGAGATGACATGAGACCACCCAGATGGGCTGAGGCCCATAGCAACAGCAGGGAGAGAGGACATCCCACCTCCCCACCCCTGTGATGGGGACACAGGAGCTGACCACCGCTCGTGGGAATGCCCAGAGCAGGAGACTCCCTTACAGCAGGCCACAGACAGCAAGGAGAGAGAAATTGGTGCAATGAACGTATGGAGAAGATAAAGCCACGGTCCGGGCCTATTCCCATTAAATGCTTTTCAGTTTTTATCGTAATTAAATGTTTTAAAAATGTTAATGGAATAAATTGAACTTGACTTCCCCATTTTCTCCAGATCCTGCAATTATGCTCGAGGCCTGTCTTGAAAGGATGCCAGAGGGTGATGGATTAACTCTAAAATAAATCAAATTTCCTTTGCTACAGAGTTAAGGAAATAGAATAAGCATTCCATTCTGCCTCTGAAGATGGAAGAGTTGCCTCGCCTATTCCCTGGCCATTGGGGCCAACAACTGCCTGAGGAATCAGCTTGCTGATGTCGTGTCATAAACCAAACTCCATCAGGACAGTAAACCGCCACTGCCACAGCACAGCGGGTGAAGGGGCCCGGGCAAGGTTCCTGTGGAGCTGCCTGTGCTTGCCAAGGTTCCCTCCCAGTAAATATCTAGCTAGCAAGCTCTTGGAAATGAGCTGGGCGTGATGCCAGCCAGACTTCCAGCTTGCCAGGGCTGGGGGTGCCGAGGGCCAGGCACCTGCTCCCTCTGCTCTTACTGGAGCGAGGTTTGCATGTGGGGTTTTACTGACTGGGGAGGGAAAGAGGGGGGTCCCAGGGAGCCAGCACTTGGTCTGCTTCCAGGCCTGAGTCACAGCAAAACTTCTGACTCCACCTGGGAATAGAGATTGCTCCCGACTTGGGGTAGATTTGGTTTACAATGAGAAAGCAATATGCATTCCATAGGAATCACACTTCAAAGTTTGACTTTCGATCATTTTCTCAGTTTATGATCCAGAGTATGATCCTCTCCCGTGATGTTAGATGTATTAAAGGCATCGCAATGCTTTCGAATGGTATTTTCAAACTACAATAGGTTTATCAGGAGTAACTCCTGAGTGGAGGAAGATCTGTACTGAAATCAGAACCTAGGCTGGGAGGGGTGCAGAATGGAGCCCGGGCCCCTTCTTGGTGTCAGTGAATATGGGATCATCTGAGTTTAACTACATGGGAACTTCCCTCCACTCCAGGATGTGGCCACACAAACAGAAAGTGTAGGGCTCTTACACTCAGAATACCCCTCTATTTACCTTTACTGTCTGCCTTTCACCTTCTCTAGCCCTCACCCCTTAACACTTTTCACACCTCTTCTTTCACATTTATCTATAATCTATTGATAGCACCTGCAGGTGGTGCATACACTAGGAATCAAAGTTTTACACTATAGAGACAGAGTGACAAGATGGAAATTTCCAGAATAACCAGGAAAGAGTTATCTGGCCATTAAAATCTTTCAGAGATTTCTGAAAACTGAGTGTAGAGTTCCTATGTCAGCCATTCCATCAGCTAGTGTTATCTGACTCCCCATCTGCTCCCCTGTGATGCTGAGATCAACTCTAGGGAGTTGTCATACGACTGCTAATAATCCTCCAAAACTTTCTCAGGTGAATATTCTTCCCAGGTTGTGGCATCTATGATGTCTAAGACAGACTTCACCCATCAAAGCTCTCTCAGGTGACCCCTGAAATTTCCCATCTACATCTCTCCCATCTGGCTCCAGAGAAAATGTGACAGCTCATTTTATTAAACTGCTTCTTTCCAGCTTTGCAACTATCCCAGCTCCTTCGCATGCAGTCCTGAAAGGAAAGCAAAACTCCTAATGTTGTCTGATCAGCACACTGAGGAAAAGAAAAGTCAGATCCTCAATCATTGTCTCTACTTTCCGTGGATAGCCCAAGCGCCCAGCTGCATCCTAAGAGAGCTCGCCATCCCCATGCAGACTCTGCTGATACAGCTGCTAAGACTTCCACGTGAGCTGCTACGTCATGTCCTCACTTACTTTTAGTCAAACTATTAAGTACACTTGCTAAATACCATCGCAACCAATTCTGCTCTTAATCCAGCAATTCGAAAGTCTAGGTATCCATCCATCCACCTACGCATCTACCCATCCTCCTTCCTCCTTTTCGCTCCCCCCTCCTCTCCTCTCCTTTCCTTATTTGTATAATTGACCCCTCTGTCTGTATAATCGACCCCTGACTGTCTGTCTGTCTGTCTATACATAGTTGCGGACCTGTCTATACATACTTGGCTTACATATATACACATGTATACAGTCAAAACTCCACACACAACCTTTTGACTCCCTAAATCTTAAGTATTAAGAGTTTGCTATTGAATAGAAGCATAAACAATTTAACACAGTTCATGTTATATGCATTCTGTATGGTATTCTTACAACAAACGAGGCAAAAGGAAAGAAAATGTTCTCAAGAAAATTATAGAAGAGGAGAAACTACACTTATAGTAGCATGTTGTACTTACTGACACTGTATGTTCACAGTGTCTATTTGCAAGAATGTTCCCACAAATGTGGACCCTCGAAGTCCAGCCCTGGGTTGGGCAAAGGTCAGTTATATGTAAGTAGGTAGCTGGCTAGGTAGGAAGACAGATACAGACAATACATGACTGACTGATAGCAAGACAGACAGACAGAGTTTTCTCAGCTCCCTATCTTTGAATATAGAAATTTCCATCTATGTCCTAAATGCTAACTTGAATGGAGAGCGAAATCAGACAGCCACCACCAGCTGTTCTTCAAGTTCACGAAGCAGGACCCTTGCACAAGGTGCTCCGCGAGCTTCCAACAGGCCAGGAGCCCTTGAAGACAGCCGTGTGTCCCTGCCCACGGCTAGACACCAGAGTCCCTGTGGCCCCACTGCTAAAGCTCACACATCCCATCTGACTTGTTCTACGTGTTCTCCTTGGACCTCCTGCCGTGACCTGGTCAAAGGAGGCTGTGGTTAGTCTGCTGACTGGCTCTCCATGGACTCACGCCACAGCCACAAGACCCCGCTTCTTTCTTGCGCTCTCAGTGGAGGCCCTGGGTAGCCGGGGGAGCTGTGATTGCGTTACACGTCACGCTCACAGACCTATAGCTTAGAGAATCTGTCTTCAGAAAATCAGAGTCCTGCCAGGGAGGCGGCTGAGGAGGCCAGGCCAGTGTGAGTGTTGCCCTCCCCACACGGCAGTGTGTGCTGCCCCTCAGTGACGTGCAGACACCTGGCCTGGCCTGCGCGCCCCATGGCAGCTTCTCTCCTTCACACCGAGACCTGGTGCTTGTACCCACACAAGTCAACCCTTTCCTCTGGAGCCAACACTAACTCGAAGTTGTGTGCCAGCGCTCAGCCTCATCAGGCCCAGCAGACAGCGGAAAGCAGAGGGGAACGTGTGAGAGAGCCGTGTCTGAGCGGTTCTTCAGGAGCCCGAGACCCACCGGTGGCCTGGGGCTCCTGAAGGTGAGTACGGGGCCAGGAGGCACCCCAGGGGAGGCCTAGAGTCTAGTGGTTGCCGTCACCTACCAGAGCCCTCTGCTATCCTTCCTAATCTCACCTCTGAAGCCTTGGGTCATTGTCCTCAGTAGTCATATGCTGGAAACCTGAGTCCCCAAGTTTATAAAATCACGGGGATGTGAGGAAGGGAACCATGCACCCCAGGAAAAAAAAAAAAACAACACTTGAAGTGGATCCGGTTAGGACTTGGATGGGAATAGTAATACCTGCCCCACGTTTATGTACTTGAAAGTGAGGGTTTTCACCGGACTGGGGGCAGCAGAGTGAGTGGGGAGGATCGTTCCGAGAATTTTTAAAAGTGTTTGGGCAATTATCTTACTGTGTTAAGGACCCAGCCTGGGGGGAAAAAGGGGGTAGAGGACAAAAGAGCTAGCTGCTTGCTGCTTCTAAGAAATACAAAAAAAAAAACAAACAAACAAAAAAAAAAACAAAAAAAGCAAAACCAGGCCTCCTGGCGGCAGGAAAACTGGCCCCAGAAGGGTCCTTGGGAGCTTGGGTGGAAGCAGTCCCCACTCGTGTTTCTCTACCTGGTTTGTGCACTGGAGTCACCAGGGAACTTCAGCCCCTATGCTGACGTCACACCCGCACCAATTAAAGCCAACCTGCGTGGGCTGGGACCCAGGCGTTCCTGGTTTTGAAAGCTCCCCAGGGGACCTCAGTGTTCAGCCAAGGCAGAGAACTGCTGTGCCTGAACCTCCCTCAAAACCAAAAGAATCAAGCTCTGCAGGCCCAGAGCCTCAAAATTAGTATGTGTGGACAGCACCTGCGTGACGCTGAGTTACATAACTGCCCTGTTGGGACCTTGCTCTCCTCTTAAAGCTGCCCCTCACGCTCCTCATTCCAACTTTGTTTCAGTGACCAGAAAACAAGGGTGGGAAGGTGGAGAGAGCTACTGTCCACACTTGGGGTGCCAGTGAGGGCTGAGGCTGTGGGGAGGCCTCAGGAATGCTAGAAGGGTAATTTAATTACTTAGGAGCCTGACACACTGACAAAGGAAGCAATTTCCATTTCAAACAGAAACCGGAGATGAGATCAGATGCCTTTCCAGCAACAGGCGGACACAGCCTGGTCTCAGTTTTGCAGGCTGCACACCCTGGCCCTACTACAGGCTGAGGAAGTGGAGGCTGGAGGTCCTTAGCCCACACCAGCTCCAACCGTCATCATGAGAGACTGTGGCTGTGGCCACCACAGTCCCCAGAATGAAAGTTTACCCCCAGCTCCAACAGGCATGCCCAGGCCCTGGTGCACACTTAACAGCCTGGTTCCACCCTCAGGCGCACACAGAGGCCCAAGGAAGTTCCAGAATGGGCCTGAGGTCATTTGGGCAGGGAATTCTGGGTTTCAGGTAAGGAACACAAGAGAAGCATGGTGGCTGGGGCGGCACAGAGGTCAGTGGCAATGGCGAAGACATGCACGGGCCAGGGCAGCCTCACCGTGGGAAAAGGGCCTAATGTGGATCCTTGGGAATCCTGGGGGCAAGGACAGATACCAGGGTTCCAAGCTCATGGGACAGCAGGCAGGCCCCTTCCAACAAAAAAGGCAAAGCTCTATGTCCAGAGATCTAACATGCTCACCTGGAGGCACAGAGCTTCTTTCCAGAGAGCCCAGTTCTCGGGCAGGAGGCCCACAGAAGACCCTCGGGCTCACATCCAAACCTCTGCAGAGGGAGCCAAGGCCAGCTCATCTTGTCCTCTTTCCCCTGCCCTGACACCCCACCTCTTCTGGGAGGAGCAGGCCATCTCACACTCAAAGAAGTCTCCTCCTCCCACTCTTCTGACAGTAGAAGATGCACTTCCCTCCTGCACCCCTGACCCAGATGCCAGCCACACTCGACCCAATTTTCCCTGCAATATACCACAATATACCACCTGTCCACCTTGTCTCTCCCCACCTTGGTCCAGTGGGGGACTGCTTCCTCTGTAGCACCCCTCAGTCCTCAGAGGGAGCTGAGTGCCTCAGGTCTGTACGCAAACCCCACCCCATGTCACTGGCTATGACCCTGCTTCCTACCACGCCCTTGTCCTGCCTTCTTCAACTCACCGCAGCCAACGAGAAGATGCTACCAAACAAGACATCTCATAAGTAAACCAGAACTGACAGCACCAGCTAATTGCAATGGCCAAACAGGTGACCTGCTACTTAGCTCCATAATGTGCTCGCTCATTGCCCCAAACGTTATTCAGCTTCTTGTTAAACTGCCTTCAGGAATGCAACACTTCCCAATAGCCTCGCCCTGGCCAGACTCTGTGCACTGCGCATGGATGTATTGTTTTGAAGCAACCCTCAGTTGTCTTTGGGGTAGAGCTCCCAGATGTAGTGAGCTCTGTGCAATCAAATTAAAAATTAACACAGTGTTATTGCTGCTTTATTATCAATTGGAAAAACATGGAAGCAGCCCAAATGCCCAAAAGTAGATGACTGGATTAAAAAGATGTGGTACATACATACGATGGAATATTACTCAGCAACCAAAAAAGAGAAACACATGTCTTTTGCAGCAAGTTGGATGGAGCTGGAAAAGATCATGCTTAGTGAGATAAG
>NW_004567137.1:12905142-12931619 GCF_000260355.1 Condylura cristata
AAAAATAATGAACAACCATATACCAGAGACATTTTGTGGGGGTGGAGTGGGGAATGGGATCAAAAATGGCAGGGTGAGGAGGGAAGTGCATAGGATTATGGTGAAGGCACACGGGTGACTTGGTGATGGGAAACCCATGGGGATTACAATTGAGATGGAAAAAAAATGTACAAAATGATGTAAAAATAAACTGTTATGAAATAATAAAAAAAATTAAAACAGTGAAGGGTGAATTCTCGGAACTTATCCTAGGGAAACAAGCTTGGAGACGTGAAAAGATTAAAGGAAGTGGAGTTCCGGGAGAGTTAAGCCCTCCCCCACCCAAAGAAGACATCCAACAGAAATATGCACCTGTCAGTATTTGGATAAATCCAATGAAATAACTGGAGTCTCAACTGTGGATGACCACAGAGGGCCATGGACATGGTGGGGGAGGGCTGTGTGATGCCTGCATGCATGAAGGGGGGCTCACTACTGCTCAGCATCTTACTTTGGGTGGAACTCAAGCTACATATGATCAAACTGTGCACAACTAAATGTGCACACGCGCAAACACACACTCACGCAAAAGAAGGACCAGAACAACTGGAAAGATCTGAACAAATTCTGTGAATTGAAGCAATGTCCATATTCTGGTTTTGATCCCGCTAGTTTTGCACGATGTTACCACCTGGGTGAAACTGGGTAAAGGACAAAGGAGACCCTTCCAGTACTTCCGAAAACTGCCTATAAGTCTGCAATTAGTGAATAAAATGTTCACTTAGAAAATGCATTTGGGGGCCCTCCCTGGTGTACAAGAGGTTAAGGCTCAGCACTTCAAGGGACCTGCAGCCGCTCCTGTGTGAGTTCAATCCCCGGCCAAGGAGGTGACCCACATGGCGTGGCAGACCTCTCCTGACCCGCCCGCCTCTCCCCTCAGCAGTGTACTTCATAGATCTGCCTGTTCCACTCCCCCACTCTGTCTCTGGTGAATTCTCCCACCCCCAACACCTCTGGCCTGTACCCCAGTTCTTGTATGCATAAATAAATCTTTGAAAAAAAGAAAAAGCATTTGGACAAACATTATTATGTAAGTGTTTACGTCTTTAGCTTCAAGAAAAACTTACTCATATCCTGTAAAAATAAATGACTTAAGACATGTTTCCTTTGACCCCCATTTATCTAAAGCTGATAGAATGAATTTACTTGAGACAATGGCCCCAAGAGAGAGGGGCTGCCTGACTGTACCCCTCTGAGCCTCTCTCAGCTCCACATTCCACCCATTTTGAAAATGTGTTTTGTAGTAAACGTGGGGACAAGCTCAGCGTGCGGGCAGCCCAGGGCCTCCCTCCCGTGGGCCCTGCATAGACCCCACTATGGATTTTCTCCCAGGGCTCACAGCTGAGGTCTTACGAGTATTCCCGGCACAAGCAGACCTGGAGAGGATGGTCGACATGGCCTCTGACCACTGCTGCTCCCATCATTTGCAGTCCTTTTGGGTAAATATTCATTAAGTGCTGAGTACGTGCTGGGCACGTTTCTAGATGCTGGGAAGACCTCCCTGAACAGCCGTCTCTGCCCTGACAGAGCTTAAATATCCTCATTTGGAGATTACAGGATTCAGCTTAAGAAGTCCGAAAGGGGTTGCTGACTGTGGGCGATGGCTCAATCTCCAATATTTCCACATTTTGTCCAATTTGAGGGGTGGTGATGTGTGGACAAGTCACAGCATTGTGAAGCGTGCACAGATGGAAGGGAAAGGAGGCAGCAGAAAGGGCTTCTCCCCCGATGGAGTGACTGATTTATATTAACCACACTCAGCCAGACAGCAGCCTGTCTCCGAGGGGGAGAGCCTGGAGCTGTGTGCTCTGGCAGGCAGACTCTGGCTAAGACTTGTCCTGCCTCTGAGTAATGTCTCTGGGCTTGGGTTTCCTCATGGACAGGCTGGGCACAAAGACTACACATTAGCTGAGGTTGTTGTGATGTTTAAGTGCATGCAAGCCACAGACTAAAGCTTTTAGCACAACCGAGACGATAATGTACTGATGCCTGAGGCCAACAGTGACCATCAGGGCACGGGCCAGGGCTGCTCTCATGAGGACACTAAGACTCAGGGAGGCCAAGCACCCTCTCACAAATGACATCCTGTTTGTGCTAGAAGCTTTGGTCTGTGACAATTTAGGAGCGGAGACCTGGGAAAATGTCTACATATATATAGTGGGTCAGTATCACAACTGGAGGAGCCTCCAAAGCAAGCACAACTCTTTAAGTCTTGACAACTTCACAAGCACCTTCTTCCAGGGTTTAACAGAAAGAGGGACTTGATAAGCACTAGTAGATTTTAATTCCATTCAATAAAATGCAATAATCTCAAGGCTGAGCCCTGAGCTACAGGGGTAAAGGATGGGAGTTCTAATGACTACGACATTTCTCTTTGGGTTCGAGAGAATTAGACTGTGAACAACTAATCATCCCACATAGAATAATAAAATATGTGTCACTATAGATCCACGAAACAAACTGTGAAAAAAAACATTATCAATTTTAATTCATTAATTAAGCACATCTATAGTGATGGTAGCTTACTGAATGGCTCTGACGGACCAGATAGGATGTACTAGATCTTAACTTTCAGAAATAAATACTGAAACTGATACGCCTGATTATCTCACAAGCTAGCAGCAGAGACAAATAAATTATTCTAATCCTAGTATAAATAGGTACCAGAAGCCAAATAAATATGTACAAGGCTCACGGGAAAGAGGGTGTACATTAGGAAAACTTCATTGTGGGCCATAAAGGCTAGGCACAGGTGTAGAGGGAAAAGCTCTCCAAGGATAGCCGTCTGCATACGGAAAGGGGGGTTGGCAGGAGAGCAAAGGGTAAGCATTTCACCATGACTCCTGCTAAATCTAGAAAGCAGAGAATGGTAGAAAATGAGAGGACAATGGAGGGAAGACCAGGATTGTGGAGGTTCAAGCAAATCCTGCTTAGGGAAATATATGTGTGTGTGTGTGTGTGTGTGTGTGTGTTTAAAGATTTATTATTTATTTATACATTCAGAAATGGGGTACAAGCTAGAGGTACAGGGGCGATGAGAGGATTCATCAGAGACAGAGCAGAGAGCAGAACAGGCAGATGGACAAACAGGCAGACTGACTGCTGAGGGGAGCAGTGGGTGGGTCAGGAGAGGTCTGCCATGCCATATGGGTCACCTCCGGGGCCAGGGATGGAACTCACTCTGAAGCGTCTGTGGCTAGCTTGTAGTGCTGTTTCCTTACCCGTTGTGCCACAAGGGAGGGCCCAGGAAATATACTTTATCCTGGAAGCAATAGAGGTTCCTGAAGAGGGTTAAGGGTAACAATCAAATTTACCTTTCAGAAAGAAAATGGACATTAGAAGTGGAATAGAGATGGAAAGCCCAATCTCCTCATTAGTCGAGGACCACGTTCACGATGACAAGAACTAGAACTGAAGCAGTAATAGAGAGGGGGGAGTCAGATATATTTAAAAGTTGAAATTCTAATGACTTTGTGACTGACAGGATGTGGTGGAGGGACTTGAGCATGGTTTTGGCTAAAGGCATTAAAGAAGAGCACAGATGAGATAGAAGACTTAGGGAAGGCAGAAGGGCAGAGGCAGAAAGAAAAAAAAAACAGCTGTGGAGACAAAGGAGGGTGTGAAGATCTGGGAGGGAAATGCTCTTTCCAGCTCCAGATGCCTGGGCTGCTCCAGGACCCACGCCTGGGGCCATGTGAGTGCATCCTGGGGCCAGCAGGCCACGACACAACAACACGCCTGCAGCCCTCCTGCCTCTCTGTCACATTTCCTAAAGACGTTCACAAGGGCCCACTGTTGGCAGAACCACACTCCAAAGTCAAACTTGATAATTGATGCTGTAATCCCCTGGATTCCCTCATTAGCAGCTGCTAATGGCTGGTGTGTTAACGATTCAATTAGGGCTCTAATAGGCCGGTTGTGAACGCACCCCTTCAAAGGGAGAGAGATTGCTGTGAGCTGTTGAGTGATGACCGGAAACCTCAGTGAAGGTCTCTGACAGACACACAGCACCCTCCCCATTGCCAGTGGTGGGTCCCCTGGGTCTGGATTAGCCTTCTCTGGAAACAGCCTGGTGGCAGGATACTGGATCGCAAAAGGGGGAAGGGGCCTCCAAGTGAATCCATCCAAAAATCCAAAGACCCTCATCCAAGTCCAGCACTATGTGTTGCATCTTTACTCAACCCCACCCTGAAGATCCAACTCAAAGGCATATTCAGGGACCCCAGAAAGGACAGCAGCCTCCTCCAGCACCTGCCCTGAGCCCCAGTCTATTTCTACCTCTGCATTTCCACCCCCCCAAGACCTTCTTTTGGAGAAGTTTGTTTGAGATTTGAAAGGTGGAGTGAGAGAGCTAGCCATGCCAGAATCTCACATAATTCAAAAGGGCATTTATGAAATTTTTTCTAGAAAGATCAGACTAAGTTGAGTCAAATTTCTCACAAAAACTCAGATATCACTGGGAGCAGGCATCCCTAACTAGGAGATTAGGGTGTCAGTTCCATGGCGACTGGAAGGATTGTCCAAAACTTCTGACTTTGGCTGATGAACAGAGTGCAGGCAGATGGTGCTGACTTAGCATCACACCTCTGCCAGCTGTCACCCCATCACCTCTCTTGTTCTCTTAAGCCTCACTTCCAGAAAAAAAAGAGGTAACATTAATGTTAGGGGGAAAGGATGTCTTGAACAAACTCTGCAGATATAGGTTTTGTGGACTCCACCCCCTACTCCAGTTATTGAAACTACAACTCCACCCCCTAGTCCAGTCACTGAAACTACAACTCCCAGCAACACCAAAGGGAGGACTGGGAGGACCCAAGGGTGGGCCTAAGCAATAATTTTTACATTTTTGGGATATATATGAGGAAACATGTTGAACTGAGGCTCTCCCTCTCACTTGGCCTCGTGGCTGGAGGCTGGTCACTTGGCTCTTGATCAGCTTTTAGTGTGCTACTGGGGTTCCAAATCAGTGGAACTGGTGGGTCGCTCTAGTTAACTTGTATCTCTCTTTCTCTTCCTCTCTCTCTTTCCCTGGGTTTTTCCTTTTCTTTCCCTGTGTAAACAAACCCATTATTGACCTTTCAATGTGTCTGCAGTGCAACTGAATCTTAAGTGTGTGGGTGAGGACCCACAGGCAGGCAACCCAGTTTACATTGGGTTGCTCTGTAACATTAATACCAATATTCCTTCAAGCATTAAATATTTTATCTCCACCCACCACCATTTTTGGTTCCTGCACTAAGCCTTCCTCTCCCCTCCACAAGCCATGGACCCTCCAGGGCCACACCTGGGGCTGGCCCTGTGGGTTGACATCACAGAACAGATGTCACAGAGAAGTAGGGCCCCAGAATATAGCTATGGCAGCTACTGTCCTCACATCTCCTTCCCCAGGCCTGATGGCACCGGAGCAGCTCTGGAAAAGGGGAGGGGCTTCACAGCCCTATTTTCCTCACCCCCACTTACACACAGCTGCCTTGGATTATAATTCCCAGCATGCCTTGCAGAATGAGGAGCTTGCAACTGGAAAGGAAGGTGGTGGGTGTGTAAGTTGAAGTGAGAGGAAAGGGAGAGGGTGAAACAGGTGGAGAAGACACCTGGAGGAGAGATGTGGGTGAGAGACACATGCAGAAGCTGCTCCTAGGACAAGAGCATTCTGGCAGAGACATCGGCAGGCAGTACCTTGACCTCATGGTGAATTAATATGCTACATTTTGAGGTCACAGTCTTTCTTCTGCCCCAGCTCTCTTGGACCTGCCTAACCCTTTATTTTGTGGTTCCCCTCCAGGAGGTGCCTTACATTTGTGGTAGCTTCTGGGCTTTAGCCACTGCTAGGCATTTGCCCATGTGAGGATGAGTAATTTTCAGACTTTGATCAGGAGTAGGTCTGTTTGAAATCCCTTTGTTGATATATCTCTCTCTCCCTAAAAGTCTGTTCTCTTTGTCTTTGTGTGCACAGAGGGTCAGACCCTAAGAAATGTGTAAACTGGGTTTTTCCCCTCCAGCAGTTTGGGGGTCCTGGGTCCCCCGTGGTCACACTACCTCCATTTTCTTCTATAGGTATAGGGAGACAGCCTCTCAAGGTGGCTCTGTCAGACTATGCCAGCAGAGGCTTAGGACATTCAACCAGAATATTCAACTATGCTTTCCAGGCCTGGATAATATAACCACCAATCCTATCCACCAGACCACAGGACAGGAAACACAAGGAAGATGCTGTGGAAGGCTCCTCTGAGATTGCCGGAACAAAGGACTAGCAGAAGAAATAGCTGGTCCTGGTACTAACCTGGAAAGAACATTGAATGAGGCTCTCTAACAAGGCCTGAAAATTCCAGTTCATCCCCAGACCCCTTTTCGGGTCCTCTGTCATGGAAGAGGCAGTTGTGCTAGTCATTCTGTGATGGCCACCCAAGAATGGAGGTGCTAGCATTCTCCCACCTGCCTCCCAGATCTGCTCACTGTCACCAACAAATACAGCCCGAAGTAACTGTAAGGTGCATGAGCCTGAGTGCACGCTGGCCAGGCAGTGACTGGAGCTCACCCTGCTGATCTCCGTAATGGCCCTGGTGCCACAGACCACGCTGAAGAAAACCCAGTGTGTCTCTGGGCTGTGAGGGAGCACAGGGGTGTCCTTGTCACATTATCCCAGAGACTCTGGAGAAGGTGATGAGGTTACAGAGTCACTGGGAGAAATTTGGGGGGGAGGGGAGGGAAGCCCAAAATGGAGTTCTTCAAGCTGGGGCCCCACCCATTCTTAATACCTACTGCAGCTTCAACCTCTCCCCAGGGTGCCACCATAAACCAGCCAATCTGTTGCCTCACAGGCATCAGTGAGGTCGCTCCCTTGAGGGTGGGTGGCTTTCACTGAAATGATCTTTTATTTTGCTAAGAAATGTGCCCCATTCTCTTTCTTTCCATAAATACCCTCCATTTTGTGCAAGTGGCAATTTCTAGACCGGATGTTACTCAACTGTTTAACAAAAGCAATCAGCTCTCTAAATTTGAGGCTTTTGTTTTTGAACTGTCTCCCCAACAAGTGTGGGAAGAAGATGTCTAAGACGGCAGCCCGGTGGCCTGGGCCCCTGGTGTCAGACTCAGGGTTCTGCTCTTTTTATGTCAAAGGAATTTGCAGTTGAAATTAAGATACAAATCAGTTGACTCTGAGTGGGAGATTATCGTGTGTGTCTAACCTAGTGACACAAGCCATTGCAAAACAGAAGCTCTCTCTAGCTGGGGGCAGGAGGGCCAGGAAAAGAGATGTGAAGGTGAGAAAGGTTTGATGAGAGGAGGGTCTCTTTGCTAAGATGGAGGCACTATAGACTGAGAAGACCTCAGTGCTAGACCAGGTTGAGAAACATGTGAACTGGACTTCTGAGTGTACCCAGAGGCTGAGACTGACAGTCAACAGCCAGCAAGATAAAGATACTTCAGTCTTGTAACCACTAGATCCCACCAGCTACTATGTGAGCTGTAAGCAGATTCTTCCCAGAAGCTTCCAGACAACTACGGAGCCTACCTGACACCTGATTTCAGTCTTTAAGAGACTAGAGTGAGAACCCAGCTGACTCTACCACAGAACTCAGAGATAACCATGGGTGTTGTTCGAGCCACCAAGTTTGTGGTAATTTGTTACACATATGTGTGACAAATACAGTAATTAATGCTGGCACTTCTGCCATCCTGTGCTTGCCAAATAAAAAGACTGAGCCCTGGGTATGGGTCAAGGGACGGTATCTCAAAAGAGGGTGCCCAGTGCTAGGCCAGGACACCACGTGTGAAAGTCAGGGTCCCTGTCCCTGCCCTGCCACATTAACACCTCTGAGACCCCAGTGAAGACAGGTAGCACCCCACTGTCTCCTTCTCCCCATCCTCATAGTGGGTCTGACGCTCTCAAGAGGGAGCCACAGGGCCAGTGTGGGTGGGAGGTGAGCAGGCCAGGCTCCAGCCCCCACTTCAAGGACACAAGCTCTGTTTTCATCTGTGCCACACACAAGGTTTCTGAGTCAGAGTTCAACAGAAGGGCTTCTGTTGCCAAAATGAAATTCAAAACCAACATAAGACAAGATCCTGGGGGCAGCAGGCGGAGCTGTGGGAAGGGGCTATGTGACTCTGGGCTTGAAGTGGTGGCCCCATTAGCCACCTCTATACTTCCTCTCATCCAAACCATCCAACTCTTCACCTCAGTGGGTGTAAACTCCTGGGAGGGAGAGTATAAGCCAGAGTCCAGTGCAGACCACACGGACACACTCAAGCCCTAACTTGAGTGAACAAAAAAAAAAAGTTTCTTAAATTCTCAGAGCTGCAAATTCCTAATCCATCATGTAGTGACTAGCCACTTTACAAGGTGGCTTGGATATTAACCAGGGGCTATGGACTGAACACATGTGTCACCCTAAAACTCCTACACTGAAGTCATAGCCCAATAGTGATGGCAGGAGGAGGTGAGGCCTGTGGAAGGCGCTCAGGTATGACGGCAGAACTCTCATGATGGGATCAGCAGCCAGAGAGCTGCTCCCTACCCACTTCCACTGTGTAAGGACACTATGGAGAGATGAGTGTCACCAGGTGGGCCCTCACCAACACGGAATCTGTGGCACCTTGATCGTGAATTTCCACCAGTCCCCAACCTATGAAAAATAAATTCCTATTGTTTATAAGCTATCAGTCTACGGTATTTTGTTACAGCAGCCTGAACAGGCTGAACAGCTACATCAGAAAGACCCCAAAATGCAATGGATCAAAAAAAATAGTAATAGGAACTTGTTCATTTTCAAGTCAGTCGAGAGCAGTCTAGCTGGTGGGCCTGCTCTCCAAACATTCTTTCGGGATACAGGCAGATGGTGACTCTGTCCTCTACCACTCATGACTCCAAGGTTATCAGGAGGTTGCCATTCCAGCCCTTGGGGCTGGGGCTGATGTGGGGGTGTGCACAGGAGCTCATAAAGAAGGTTCTAGGGACAGGTCTGAATGTGTCCCCATCACTTCCATTTGTAATCTAGTGCTGAGATCTTAGTCACATGGTCACACCCAGCTCCAGAAGGAGCCTAGAACTGGTCCTTGGCTGGACAGATACCTCTCAGCTAAAATTCTATCACTTGGGTTTGCTGAGATGGGACAGTGGTTTCCACCGTTTCATACACAGAACAGAGCCTGATGCCTAGGCAGCTGGTGCCTGCACCTCCCAGCAGACCCCGCTTGCTAATTAAGGGGTGTCATGTGTGGGGTAAAGCATCCCACTTGCTTATCTCATCCCATATTCTCAGTGCCATTTTTCAAAGCTGCTTTCCATCTACTTCTAAATGACTCTCTTGGGCTACCCCTCCCGCTGGCTTAGACTGCCCATCAGCTCAGTCTCCTCCAGGACCTCACTGGTTCCCTGGCGCACAGAGCATCGCCCCCTCTGGCCTCTCTGGAATCTCAACTGAATCTTGTCGGTCCTGCTCCCCATCTCCAAAGGCTTTGGCAGGGCTGTGTGAGGAAGGCTGTCAGCCACAGGCAAGTTTCTAAAAAAGATGTGCTAACTGTAGCAACAGAAAATGCAGTTTCCTTGAATAACTTTGCTAATATTTGAAAATTAGTTCCTTTGCTCTTTAGAGTGCTACTGGGTATTAGAATACAAGAGCAAGGATGGGGGCAGGGGCAAATTAAAATGATGTTCCACTCATAACTACTATGGAAGGGCAGATCCTATTACCTATAATCTTGGGGTTTCTGGGGGCCCACACTTTCATTGGCTCAGTGTTGCCTCAGGGAGTTAAAAGAAATTTTCTGGAATTTTTTTCCCATTGCATCCTGCAACTGCTGATCATGAATATTTAAATGAACATTCTTTGACTCCCAAACTCAGAGAACAGCTGCCCACCAGCCCAGTTCTGCAACATCGGCCTTGGACTCTATCATCTCCAACAGTGCTGGATGTACCCAACTCCAGGCCACAGGGCTGTCTATTCCCTCTGGGCTGCAAGCTAGCTTCAGAGCTGGGCCAGGGAGCACGCCAGGGCAGCAGCACCCCCACCACCAGCTGAGCAGCCCCTACAGCAGCTTCACGGGAAAAATTCCAAAGGATGGGGCCCTCCCTGGTAGCTCAATGGGTTAGGATGCAGCACTGCAATCCAGCCACAGCCTCTTCAGCGCAAGTTCGATCCTCTCCCAGGAGGTGACCTACATGGCGTGGCAGACCTCTCCTGACCCATCCGCTGCTCCCCTCAGCAGTGTCCCTTCATCAGTCGGCCTGTTCTGCTCCCCACTCTGTCTCTGGTGAATCCTCTCACTGCCCCTGCACCTCTGGCCTGTCCCCCAGTTCTGTATGCATCAATAAAAAAATCTTAAAAAAAAAAAAAGAAAATCCCAAAGGATGTTTCCCTTCAGTGGCTCTCTTCTCCCTCTGCCCTTCTCAAAACCTGCTATAGGGAAGAATTGATACACTTAAAGAGCCAGTGGCTGCTTAGACCCATGTTACTGCTATCAGGGTATCTAATATTTTTTCAAATGATCTTGAGGAGGAAGGAATGAGTAGTCACACTGGCAAAACTGTGGGCAGAGTATCCCAGCCTCCTCACACACTCTCACACACACATTCTCTCTCCCTCTCTCTCTCTCTCTCACTCGCTCCCCTTAGTCACACGGTGAGACCATGAACTACTCCATCCCGGCTCGGCCTCCTTTCACGGGACAGATGCGTCTCCTGCTACAGTAGTGTCTCAGGGGCCACTGAGGGCACGGACCAAGGCCATCCCCAGGGATAGCGTGATGGGGCGTGTAAGGTGTTAAGATTGGAAGAAGCTTCCTGCTCTCTTGGGAGAAGACTGGCAGCCCCATTCTCCCTGCACACCCTTGTCCTCCAGGTGAGGACGCCGAGGAGCCGAGAGGGTGGCTCATCCAGTCTGCGGGCAAGGTTGGGGTGCCCCCTCCAGATGTTTGAGTCCCCTGGCCCTTCTACCTCGAGGCCAACTCAATGGCATGAAAGCCCCGCCTCATGTCAGGCTATGGCTGGCATTTACACAGGTCATCAAGAATCTCCAGAGAGTTCCTCCGTCATGTAGGCAAACTTTTTTTTTTTAAAGATTCATTTATTGATGCATACAGAACTGGGGGACAGGCCAGAGGTGCAAAAGTGGTGAGGGGGTTCACCAGAGACAAAGTGGGGAGCAAAATAGGCAGACTGAATAAGTATACTGCTGAGGGGAGCAGTGGGCGGGTCAGGAGAGGTCTGCCGCACCATGTGGGTCACCTCCAGGGCCAGGGATCGAACTTGCACTGAAATAGCTGTGGCGAGCTTGCGGTGCTTCACCCTAACCTGTTCTGCCACCAGAGAGTGCCCAGGCAAACTTTCTTTACCTCTTAAGAGCACTTTTCTCTAGCCTTCATTCTAAATGCTCTGCTGGAAAGAGCTGGCACCTGCCAAAGTCCTCCATCCCCAGGTCCGGTCTCCTGATTCCAGCACCCGGCTTTTAATAAATACTGAGCACAAGTTACCGACCCGTTCTGACTCCTCCAAGATGCGTTCTGACTCCTCCAAGATGCGGACAACTTAAGGAATGTGCAAACTCTTGGCTCATTAGCAATCTGCAGACACCACAGGCAGCCAACCTGAGGGAGTCTGAAGAAAGGCTAAAAGGCCCTCACCTCAAGCTGTCCTTTGATTCACACCAAAGAAAGCAGAACATCCAGGCCCATCACAGCCTCTGCCCTGTGGCCTCCTAAGAGCTTTGGCAGGCAAACACAGAAGACCCTGGTCCTGTTTCCTAAGTGACCATCGGGATACTAGCAGCTAGGAGCAGCTTGGGAAGAAAAAGGGATTTAAACCGCCAGGAGCCCATCCGCGAGGCAAGCAACGGCCCTCTTTGCCTTTTTGCTGAGGAAGGAGACTAAAAGCCCCCAAATCCTACAAATGGATACACAGGACATTCCTTAAATTCTCTCTGTAATTATGTAGCAGTAGGAGAAAGAATCAAAAGGTAGATATTGGCTTAAACATTGGACATTTTCCCAAAGGGATCAGTGCTGCAGTTTCTCTTTCTCCTTAGAAAAAAAAAGCAACAAAAACCATATTAATATTGTACTTAAGACTTGGAGAATGAGGATATTCTGACTTAAAATAGCAAAACATGAGACAATCTTCCAAGGATCAGCAAAACTTTGCTAGAGAATATTTCTATTTCTGCTATTAAACATCGACTTTTTAAATCAGACAAGTAGCTCAGCCACTCATAGTAATTGGACTCTGGTCTTGAGAAGGTAGGTATCTTAGAAAGCAAAAGCCCCCCCCCCATTCTGATAAGAGCCTCTGCCCCGATGATGATGAAAGGGAAGATGGAACAAGACAGAGGGGTCAAAAGACGCCCCACCATCTCTGCACTCCTGTCACGAACTTAGGACACATGGGTGTCTTTGTTTTCTTGTGTTTTGAGGTCAGACACTCAATTCTGATGCATTTCCCTGCTAAATAAAAGCTGCAGGCTGCATGTCCCCTAGGGGCCCTGAAGCACAAGGGGTCCTACGCTCTGATATTGGGACCAGAGGGAAGAGGTTTGGGGGTAAGGCAGTGGGTGGTGATTACTGCTATTTCTTATGCATTTCTCCAACATAAAAATAATTAATCTGTGTTCTCTCTACGGTTCTGGAGTTTAAAGCATTAGATACAACTGAACACTGACAGGCTAGGGAAGATTTAGGTGAGTCAGTCCTTGATTCCTCAGGCTAATGCTGAGGTCACCTATAACTGAAGACACAGCCACAGGCTTTCCCTTCCCCTCCCACAGCTGGGCTCTCCCAGGGTGGGCCAGGGGGTGCACAGCAGAAGAAGAGCTGGGAGGTCTCTGAAGGCAACTCTTTTGGCAGGATCTACATGAAGAGTAACTCTAGACTCAAATATCTTCCGGTCTCAGGATACAGGCCAGAGCTCACTGGCCCCTCGGCGATGTCCACTCGAGGACACACCCACCGCACCCTTCCTTAGTATGGTCTCGCCTGTGGCTCGCACCCTCAGAACTGGCTCCAGATCAGATTAAAAGTACTTTCTTGGTGCCTGTGGGAGAGGTGAGCAAGCTGCGCTCCAGCCACCACCCCAGAGCAGGCACTGGCTCTGCCCTGACCAGGAGGTGACCCCAGGGCCCTGAGTTTTAGAGTCTTTTCCAGCACCCTGGCCCCACTACTGTAATTCCATCTTTGTGCTGAAAAATTTAGGAGGAAAGTGTTAACAGGGGCGTCCCCAGGGAAAGAAGCAGCTCCAGGTTCCCTGCCCACGCCAGAAGGAGGATGGAGCTGATAAGAGTAGAGAGCGATCTGGAGAGGAGACTGAAGAGGAAGCAAGCAGTTTGGAGAGCCAGAGGGAGACCTGAGGGAGGCACAGGGAGCAGACACATGTGAAGAAGCTGCTCTTGTTTCTTGGCCCTGGACTGGCTGAAACAGATGTGGGGGAGAGACCGGTAGGGAAACTGACTATGGCAATGTTTATTTGAGTTTGACTTTACTCTTTCCCTCCCAGGCTTGTCTGGCCATTTCTGACCCTTTTTTATGGGTCCCGGCCAGAAGGGGCTTTAGGCTTGTGGCGGGCTTTCAGGCCTCGCTTTGGGCCAGTCCCTTGAGGGTGGACTTTTACCCAGGAGGGGATGGGTAACTCTGGGTGTTTGATTTAGAAACGATATTCAATGTCTTTTGTGTACTGCACACTAATTGTATTGAAAATTCCTCTCTATGAACGGTCTTGGTATTCCGTCTTGATGTAGCGGTTGGAGAACCTATTTAGAGAGGACAGGAGTGTCCCTCTCACTGCCCTATAAACAGCAGGAGCAGAGAGGATCTTGGATCTTAGAAGACCAGCCCAATCTGCCCCGAAGGTGGTAATTTCCCCAATAATTCCATCAAAGAACACTACAAAAGAGCACCCCTTGCCCTGGCAAAAAGGAGCTCTTGTGCTTTAAGACCGTCTGCGTGGGTCTATGCTGGCACCTCTCTCTTCTCATTCTTCCTTCAAAAAACTTGCCTTGTGCTGATGAGTGGGAACCTTGGCAGAAGGAACCCATGAAGCCCTTGCAGCGCACCCATCACCTGAACTCCATCACTGGCATGGGGCAGTGCTAGGGGGTTCGCGTTAAAGGCTCCAAGTGAAGGTCTGTTAAATTTTCCTGCTTGGCTTTTAGTCAGGTCTTACCCACACCCAGCTGGAAAGCAGGCAGACGGCTGGGGCAGCAGAGTAGTGCACAGAGCAGAATATTATTAAAAGGACTTAGGAAGTCACTAATTAAGAAGGGGGCAGGCTAAAGCTTTTCCTCGGTATGAAGAAATAATGATGGAATATTCTCAAGGTAACTCAAGGTCTCTGGTATTTCACCCTGAAGACTATGCTAAAGCTCTAATTTGCATCATCACTCAAACCACAAATTCAGAAGAGCACGCAATTGTTTTCACAAGCCTGGAAGGTCACATTATTCTTTCTTGCTCTGGTGCCCCCTCACAATTATATACAGGCCAGCAGACAGAGAAATCTATATTAAAACCTCAAACCGAGAGGGACTTCCAGGCCCAGCAGCCTCTGGCCCAGCTACCACGGCAGACCCCAGGGGCTCCCAACATGGGACTCTCATCACGTGACCTGGAGATCCTGGAGTTGAAATAGAGGACTGACTTCAGGGCACTCTAGACTAGTACCAACACCTGAGAAAGGCTCTTTGGTTCTAGCTAATTTATCTTAAGCACAAATAAATTCCGGAGCCCAGCTGAGTTAATGTTTGCCTCAGGAGAGAAAGGAAAAAGAAAGGAGCTCATCTGTGTGCCTGTTGGGGGGGTTTAGGGGGGATGCCTTAGGATGGTGCCTAAAGCTCTTAACCCATTCAAGCTCAAACCTCCCACTCTTCCACCCTAGCTGATGCTGTCTTAGCCTCGTAGCAGCAAGGAGAATGTTCCTTTCCGTCTGGCTGTGAGTTAATGCGGATCTGTAGGCACAGTACCAAGTAAACAGCACATTGCACTCAGTTTTTTTTTTTGTTTGTTTGTTTGTTTTTAAACAGGGCTGCTCTCCTGGATGGTTGGGGGTGGGCTGTTGACCATCCATTTAAGAAACACGCATCAGGGCCTCGCGCTGCAGAGGTGGACAGCGCTGGAATTCTAAAATGCCTTCTAAAGTTCCTGCTTCACCCTTAGAGGGTTTGTGCCTCCCTGCATTCAGCAAATCCTCACTGGGGCCACCACAAAGGGGCAAAGCATCCCAGTGGTTAAGAATATGGATTGGAGCTGTACAGCCTGGGCCTGTACCCTGCTGAGCCACACCTTAAGTCCATGACTCTGGGCAGGTTGCTACATCCTCTGGGCCTCGATGGCCCTATCTATAAAATGGGGATAATAATAGGGCTGATTTTGGTAGATTTTTGGGAGAACTACAATCCCCTTATAGGTGTAAGTGCTGAGATAGCATTTAATAAAGGTCCAAGACCAAGCCGCAACTCCTTGCCCAGCAGTAAGATTTAGGAGGCTTGAATAGATAAAGGGAATTGATAAGGTTGCTATGGAAACCAAGTTCTGTAGGCACCAAATGTGGAAACAAGGCCAAGACACTTTCTGTGTCAAAGGCCAACACCCAAGACCTGCCATCCCAGCTAGTAAGTGGCACAAACCAGTCATGAAAAGCCTGTGGAAACAGGTTATAAAAGGGAGCCCCCAAATCCTGTGAGCACAGATTCTCTCATCTTGCCCCCGCCCCACTCCCCTGCAGGGTATTTCAATACATCTGCCTTTCCTGTTTTCCACTCTGTCACTGGTGAATTTTTTCACACCCACGTCTTTCACCCCCACGCTTCTGGCTTCATCCCCGTATTGCTCCCCACTACATAAAGCACTTAGACCGCCCTCCAACACGATGAGGGTTATAGAGGTTTTATTACCGTGGACCAGGTGCCGGAGCCACGCGAGCGCCCAGGCCATTACAGACTGTTGGAGGCGAGACACTGCAAGGTCTGGATGGAAAGGACACGGGGTATCTTCAGGCGAGTTTCAGAGAAGCTTGACAGTGAACCCAGAATTTGTCTAAGTTTGGTACAGGTATTTCAGCTGTTCAACCAGGGGGTTGTATGCAGTACAGGAAATAAGAATGTCCTGCAAATGTTAAGGAAAATGCAACGGACATATTAAATCTTTTATTTTATGAAAATAAGTAAAAAGGCCCACCCTGATGGTGCAGCGGGTTAAAGCACAGCACTAAGAAGCTTAAGCCACTTCCGCAGGAGTTCGATTCCCGCCTGCCCCGGAGGAGATCCACATGGCACGGCAGACCTCTCTTGACCCTCCCACTGCTCCCCTCAGCAGTGTACTTCATTGATCTGCCTCTTCTGCTCCCCGCTCTGTCCCTGGTGAATCCTCTCACCCTCCGCATCTCTGGCCTATACCCCAGTTCCGTACGAATAAATAAAATAAATCTTTTTTAAAAAAAAGAAAATAAGTAAAAAGTGGTTAAGTTGATTTAAACAGAACATCTAGATTTCTACAGAATCATGGCAGCAACTGAAGTCGAAATGTCCACATCTCCCCAAAAATGCACACAATGACCAATGAAACAAATAGAGGTCAACCTGAGCCGACGGTAATGCCCACAGGAGACAGCGGACCAGGTAGAGGCTTTGATTACCATTGAGTCACTATTCACTCTCTCCTTCCACCTAAGAATCACCACCCCACAACGACCTGGGCATAGGAGCCACTTGAGCCACCAATGACCATCTGAATGCACACGGTCTTGTTTTACTGACTATTCAGACCCATCTCCGCACTAAAGAGATGGCTGGCATTGAGGACTACAAGTCCCATCATGCAGGAAGTCTGACTTCCTGTCTGGGCCTGCTGGGAGCTAGGGGTAGAATTCAGTGTTTTGTCCCAACTTCTGTGACCGGCCGCAAGAAAGGAAGGCAGGAGGCAGAAAGGCCGAGCAGCTTATTGCTCTGGGA
The DNA here is from genome assembly GCF_000260355.1 of Condylura cristata. Lineage (NCBI taxonomy): Eukaryota > Metazoa > Chordata > Mammalia > Eulipotyphla > Talpidae > Condylura > Condylura cristata. The sequence continues at coordinate 12,922,110 of NW_004567137.1, forward strand.
CAGCAGCTGAGACGGAGCCCCTAGAGGGGGGTCCGCAGCTACTGCCAACTCAATAAGGGGGAAGGGTCTCTTATATAGATTCTAAGCTCAGATTTCAAAGGGGTGACTCATCGCTGTGTCCTTGATATAAGGCCCAGTTCGCTGTCACCTTCATCTAGTCCCATCCCGACGCAAGGACCCATTAATTAGATGCAAGGCCCAATTTATTATCACCTTATCACCTTTGGATGCAAGGCCTGCTTTATTATTGCCCTTATCCAGTCTCTCAGTAAATCTCTGCATTTGGTCACTCCCAACATTCAGCAGTCACGCTCAGCTCTGCCCTGAACACCTGTGCGCCCATGCTCCCTGGCCTTTGCAGTTTCAGCTTGAAATCATGAACTTGGAAGAGAGACATGGAGACATTTAGAAGAGACACATGGAAGAGACACTTGGGTGAGACACATGGAAGCTACTCCTGGTGCAGAGACAGTGGCCGTCATTATCTCGACTCCTTGTTGGATATGGGTATGTGTTGAGTCTTGAATCTCTTTCTGTCTGAGATCTCTGGGACTTAGCTAAAGCCTTTCTTATGGTTCTTTGCCAGAAAGTGCCTTAGAATTGTGGTTGACCCCTGTTTGGCTGGACATTTGCCCTTGGAGGAGGATGGGTAATGTGGGAGTTTTACTGGAACAGTCTTTATTCTCTTCCCTCTCTAAGCTATGCACACTTACTCTATTAAATATTTTTCACTCTAGGCCCTCTCTGGTGGTGCAAAGGGTTAGAACCCAGCACTACAAGCTAGCACAGTCACTTCAGTGTGACTTTGATCTTCAGCCCTGGAGGTGACCCACATGGCACAGCAGACCTCTCCTGACCCACTTGCTGTTCCCCTCAGCAATGTACTTCGACGATCTGCCTGTTCTGTCCCCACTCTGTCTCTAGTGAATCCTCTCACCACCCTTGCACCTCCTGCTTGTACCCCAGTTCTGCAAGCATAAATAATCTTTAAAAAAAAAAAAAAAGATTTTTCACTCTAAGTGTCTGTTTGCATTGCCTTTGCGAACATAGCTAGTCAAACTCCTTTCAGAATGGATGCCCCTTAATAGCTGGGGGTTCCTATGTACCCTTCAGTTGCATGCTAACATTGAGACATGACATAGGCAGAAGCCGGATATGTGTTTGTGTCACTGGGTTTGGCCTTTTGCATGTATGTCTGTTACCATGAAAAGGACACATTTAACAACTAGTCCAAGAAAAAATGAGAGACCCTTGAAAATGATCTGAATACAGCATGTAGCTGTAACCGAGCCCAGCCTAGATACTAATAGTAATAGTTACACACTTAAGTACTAAGATGGGGGTGACTAAATCCCAGGCAACTTGCAGTAAACAAGTGAAAAATGCTCCTGAGCTAAGACTGGCTGTTTTGCAGCTATAACTGACACAACAATTAGTACCAGAGTTGAGATACAATTGTAACAAAAACTTAAACTATTTGGAATTAATTTGGGGGCTACAGCCAATGAGGAAAGTGGCATTAAGGATCAAACACAGTGATCTACATTATGGTGGCAAACCATTTGATGAATACCACCTTCAGTAAAGAAGGCAGAAAATGTACCTAATGAGTACTTGGTGTTGGATAGTCTTGAAGCAGAACATTGAAGAATGAGCTGGTTGCTACTAATTGCATCTGATAGGGCACTACAGGAAAGTGATTGGATCAGGAAACACGAACAAGTTAGCAAGCAATTTTTAGAGGGAAATGACAGGGTTGGGAAATAGAAGTGCATATTACAAAATCAAGGGTGCCATGAGGATGACCTCAGAGGAAAGGCCCAAGCGAGCAGCCTTCCAGGGACACATGAGCCCAGAGTGAGGTGAAATCAAAGGTGGTAGCTGGATAGTTGCTCTGCTGTGAGGAGATGGAGGTAGAGACTGAAGATCCTTTCAACTAGGCAAAGGGACAAGTAGGAATGATCCCTTAGAAACATGGCTTGTGGGAAAATTTGCTCCAACTTGGAATCTGGAAACTATGTGTGACTTTGGGAACTTGTGTTCGTAGGAATGAAATCCCAGAAGCAGCGATTCCTAAAGGGTGGAGTCAATAGGAAAAATGGATTTAGGATGACAGCAGGTCTCCAGAGTCTAATGCAGGAATGCTTCTTCCTCCTCAGTGCTAATGTTACAGGCACCCCCAAAGTTCCCTGTGCACTGACATAATGAGACTCACCTACAGACATACCAGTTAATAAATTGTTTATCTACTAAAAAAAAGGGGGGGGGGATGAAGAAATAGAGCTTAGGGAGGAAGAGAGAGGAAAGAAATGGTGCATGTGTCCTACCAGTTTCGCTGAGCTGCAACCCCAATAGCACGCTGAAGCCAGTGAAAACCAAGGGCCTCCTAGACCCACATGTCTGGTTATACACCAAGATTGCTTCTTAATTCCACCCTCAGTTCCCAGCAGCCCTCCCTTTAGCGGTGATGACATGCTGGGATCTGTAGTCTGTGGTGTCATGGATCTCTTTGGTCTGGGGTGGGGGTGGATCCATAAAACCTGTTTGTGGAGTTTGTTCAGGACACCCTTCTCCCCAACAGTAAAATCTGCCAACGTTTGCCCAGGAGGATTTCAGAGTTTCTCTGGGCCAGTGACTACGTGCTGTTCTTGCCCTTTTTGACTGCTAGAGTCAAGTTAACCTTTTTCTGGCCCACCACACTAGGTATGTATAGAGCAATGGTCTGGGTCAAGGCAGTGACATCCAGATATGATGTGGTTCATGAGATACAGGCCTTCTAGAGGTATGCCATATTAACGGGGGGGGGCCCCAAGAAAACAGGAGGTTCCTAGTTCCCTGCTCCATCCAAAGGAGGGTGGAGCTAAGCCGAGAAGAAGCAAATCTGGAGACGAGACTGAAGAGGAAGGAAGCAGGATGGGGAGCCGGAAGGAGACCTGAGGGAGGCACATAGAACACAGACATGTGAAGAAGCGGCTCTTGTTTCTTGGGCTGGCTTGGGTGAAACAGATGTAGGGGAGAGACTCGTAGGGAGGTTAATTATAGCAGCTTTATCTTGATTCTTATTTTGCTCTTTTCCTCCCAGACTTGTCTGGCCATTTCTGACCCTTTTCTATGGGTCCCAGACAGAAGGTGCTTTAGGCTTGTGGTGAGATTTCAGGCCTTGCTCTGGGCCAATCCCTTTTGGGTGGACTTTCACCCACGAGAAGATGGGTAACTTCAGGGGTTTGATTTAGAAACTATATTCTTTGTCTTTTCTGTATTGCACACTCGTTGCATTAAAGTATCTCTCCATGAAAGGTATCATATGTTTTGTCTTGATGCGGCACATGGCAGAACCTATTGAGAGCGGGCAGGTTTGAGGGTTCAGGGGTGCCCCTCTCAATGCCCTGTAACAGCATGACTTTTGAATTAATGTTTTCGTGTCCTTGGGAGGGGACAAGTAAACATTGTTTTAAAATGAAACAGCCCCGGGCACAAAGCTTGACACCCCCAAACCCTCAGGGTAGCCAAGGCAAGATGTAGAGCAGAACTCTACCCAAGCAGGAAGGGACAATGCCTTGCTCCACCCCAATGTCCTGAACAAGGGGGAAGAGCTCAGTGACCATTTTGTGAGCTTTTTGAAAGGAGCAATGTGCTTTGCTTGTTTGCTTTTTTCTTACAGCTGCTATGGAAGGCAGCTACCCCACTGGGTGGTGGTGGACTTTCACCCATTGCTCATCCCTAGAGGTCCCCCCGCCCCAGCATGTCAGGCCCCTGCCACACTCAGCTGGCTCCCCTTGCTTCAGTCAACCTCACACCACTGTCCTCTGGCACGTCAGTAACTGCACCTTTCCCCTCGCTCACTACCCTGCCCGCTCTTTCTCTCTCTACCTTGCTGGTTAGAATTAACCAGCTTTTTTTCTTGCACAAAAGCCCTTTTGTTTGCATTTATGATGGTGAATGATGGGACTTAGAACTGGTCAGAGGATCTGACCCCATGAGAGTGTTTTACACCCTTTGCCCAGGAAAAATAGGACTCTGAGGATTGTTGGGATGTGAGTGAGTATGTTTTTAGGGAGGTACATAGACATTTATTTAGAAAAGGAGTGAAGTCTATGGTAAATTAGATTACTGTTCAGCAAATAGTCACTTCCTATTTCTTCCAACTTCCATGGGGAAAATAATTTTTCTGCCTCATTAATACTGGGCTCGTTCACGTGCCTTTCTTGGGTTAGTGGAATTCATTGCAAAGAGAGATTCTAAATGTATTCTCACAGAGGAGTTCGGTTTCTTATGCTCCTGTCTTTTGTCATGTAAATAATATGCCTCTGTAACTGCTAGTACAAGGAGGATGAAAGACATGTAGGGCACACCTACACCTGTCTACACCTATCCCAGTGGTTGTTCCTAACCCCAGTCAACCCTAGACTAGAGCAGCCAAATTCCAACAGAATATGAACAGGGATAAGCAAGACATAAAAGCTCTGTTATGTGTCAATTAAGTGTTACTTACAGAGTAACAACTTATTGATAAAAAAGAAAGCTACAATCATCCTATAAATGAGTAGGAAAATACACATCTGAAGCCAGCAGAGACACATCGAACGCTTATACCACAGCAGAGATTCAGGGAGTGTAATGTCCTGGAGATGGTGGAATACATACAAATTCACCTCCAGAAAGAGAGAGACCTAACCAGAGCAAAGAAATCCCAAGAAAAGGTCTGAGATAGCAGAGAAGACTACAGGAAGTTGGGACTTGAAAATAAAAAACTGGAAAGGGTGTGATAGTATTGGGAAGGCCACATTTCGAGGAGGAAAGAATCCAGGTTGGCAAAGAAGTTCTCTGCACTAGGTATCAATATATTATCTCCTGCCTCTAAATCCACCCTTCCCTGTCCTACTTTGTGATACTGAAGTTAGACTCCAGGACCCTGTAAAACGTCTCCTCTTCCAGACAGCACAATGTAGAGCTTTATCAAGGAGAATGCTGGCGTAACATGTCATGACAATCACCACACAAGCATGCCTCTTCCAGATTCCAGCCACCACGTCTACCAGCACCACAGTCTAGGCTCATGGACTTAATCTGTCTGAGCCCTGAGGCCTCTCTGTTGCCACCTAATGGCCACTTCTAACCCTTTCCAGAGGACTACTTCCTTGGCAGCTTCAATCTCATCCTCATATCATGGTTTCCCCACAGAGCAGCTGATTTGGGTACCTCCAGTGAGTCACTTCGCAGAAGTGCCAACTACACCCTCAGGCAACTACATGCCTTTTGAACTCACATCTTCCAACAAGTCTGTCATTATAGGCGGGCTGTATGTCCTTCCTTACATCAGTCTCAGTCCCAAGCTTGAGTGTGAGGGTATTCTTCTAAGTCCTGCATGGCTATTTTCCCTCACTTTAAAATAGTAACTGACTTATTTAAGACACTATTTCTGGAGCCCTTATCTCTTTTAGTAATCAATAACCTATTACTAGTAAGCAATTCTTTATATTAAGCTTTCAATTTACAATTACAGGTGCATTTTTTTTTTTAATCTTCTAACTGGACCCTGACTGGAATGGCTTAGCAGTAAAAGAAAGAGAGGAAACAAGTAGTGAAATGAGAATTCTACAAAAATAATAGCAGACATAATCACAAAACCAAGAGCCTCTCCTTCCCTAAATAGACACCATTTATTAAACAAAGCGCTCTTTACTAAACGAAAAAAAGTGAAAAGACTTACCAAGCCAACCAATTCTTGGCCCTCCAAAAAAAAAAAAAAGCACCTTCTATTGCTGGTCTAGGAATTTCTAAGACATTTTAAAATGCCTATCAAGAAATAACAAGCAAAATAGCTACCAGAAAAAAATTGGAAATTGAGAATCAAAACTTAAAGTGATTTAAAAAAAAATGTTCTCCCCTAAATCAACCATGAAGCAGAGGAAAACTGACACAGCACTCCAACATAAATTAAATATCTTTGAATATAATCTTCAGGGGGAAAAAAGATCAGTTTCAGCAAGAAATTCAAACATAAATTTCAGAAATGGGGGAAAAAAGAAAAAAATAAGATGAATGTTGGCTGAAGTTGGGAAAAACAAAAAATCTCAGAAGTCTATGTTACAAATTACTCAAGTTATGAAGATAAAGTGCTCAAGTTAAATTAAAATTTATTGCAAATGTATTAAGTGAAAGTGAGAAGAAAAGTGGAAAAAAGAGACTGAAGAGAAAATAAAGAACTAGGTAAAAAAGTATTAGAGAAAAAGTGATCTATAGAAGATAAGCAAGGAAGAGGCAATATATGTGTGACTGAAGATCTCAGAATAGAAAAACAGGACAGTAGAACAAAATGAAATTTGTCTAAAATATTATGCAGGGGAAAAAAATTAAGAAGAAAACTGAACCTACATATTGAAGAGTCTTCAGTTTACCACAAAATTGTTGATCCCAGGTAGCTAAGCCTAGGATATATAGCTCAGTAAAATTAATAAGACGCTTAATTAGTGGGAAAAAAAACCTCTGAGACTCCAGAGATAAAAGACTGTCATTTAGTATTAGTAGATGTCAAGATAGCTTCCAAATTCTCAAAATCAGTATGCAAAGCAACTCAAGTGACAACATTTGAAGAGATCTGAAAACTAAAGAAACAAAAATGTTGCATTTTTTACATACAAATTTCACCTAATATACCTGATTTTTAAAAAATAGAAGTGGAAAAAAAAGGACAAGATTTTAGGAATGTCAGAACATATAAACAACATAGATTTTTAGTCTTTCTGACACCCACCCTAAAAGAACTAAATAGCAAAACTCACAGACATTTCTATGAAGAGAATCCCAAAGTAGTTAATAAACTGATGGGAAGGCTTTGTGGGCTAATTTGACAAAAGCAATCAAAATGGAAACATTTTGTCCTCACTTGCAGGCAAGCACAAGTGAGATGCAGCAAGGTTGAAGGAAATTCAACCTTCGATATAAATTCTCAAAACTTACCACATAAGGATCCCTTCCAGGAAAAGGCCTCAGAGTGAGGAGAAATTGCTGGGATAAATTAAAAAAAGAATCATATTTTTTAAATGGAGACAAAAGATAAAAGATGAATTTAAGGAAGAGTAACAGACAGGAGACCTCAGAAATCAAACTGATATATACATATATATATATATATATATCATATATACAGCCATTTGATATGTATATATATATATATATACACACATATACATATACATGTGTGTACATATATATTTAATTATTACACAAGACCACCGAAGAAACCTATAAAGCTAGTTATTTTACCTTTAGGTCAAGTGTTCTTGACCTGAATACAACTTCTTTTGAAAATTCCAAAGAAACCAATTTCACATAAATAAGCATGAGAAAAATAGGTTAAATCCCACACAAAGTAATTATATGAAAAAATAAGAATAAAAAAAGCAAAATACTATCCCTTCCAGGAAAAAATAAGTGCTCACCAATGTATATTATATATAATGTATATAGTATACAATGTATATGTATATTGTATATATGTATACTGTATATTGTATACAAAACAAACTAAAGAATTCTAAAATGAAGGATGAATAAAAGCAAATCTACACAAAAGTCTCAGATATGGAATAACAGAACCCAGAAATTACAAATAAAAAAACAAGTCATCTCTAATGTAAGGACTAATAAAAAAGAACACAGGGGCTTTGATAGAGAATTCCTTAAAAGAAATAGGAGATGAAAAGGGGAGAGAATTGTTCAATCAGAGAGGAAAGAAAGCGTGGGTCTGCTAATCCTAAGCAGCCTATCCAGCCTCCACTCTGTTACCTATATTTCTGTATTCCTAAAGCAAGGTCAGAACTGCCGGGTCATAGGAGCCCAACCCTACAAGGTGACTTTCACATCAATTAAGAACATAAAGCTGGCCCTCTCTGCCCTGGTGGCGCAAAGGGTTAGGACAGAGCACTGCAAGCTAGCCACAGCTGCTTCACTGTGAGTTTGATTCCCGGCCCCAAAGGTGACCCACATGGCGCAGCAGACTTCTATCTCGCCTGCTGCTCCCCTCAGCAGTGTACTTCGTCGATCTGCCTGTCCTACTCCCCACTCTCTCTCTGGTGATTCCTCTCACTACCTCTGGCCTGTACCCTTGTTCTGTATGTATAAATAAATAAATCTTTAAAAAAAAAAAAAGAGCATAAAGCTGAATCACCCTGGGAAGGGTCTGCATCACGAGGTGTGAGTGGGAATGCCTGGGGGTCATTGACTGATGTATAATGAAGGACTCCAGAAGTTGATCAGTGGAACGCCCTATTGGTGAGATTGAAATCCTGACTGAGGAGTCGGGGCTTGATCTACAAACCAAGCCATCAGCAGCTGAGAAGTACAGTTCCACCCTTCCCCTGCTGCTTCTACCTCCCCTCTCCTTTTCTCCTTCCTCATAAGGCTAATGCTGTATGACTGGTTTACCAATGCAAAGGCCAGGATCTTGCTCTTTACAGCATCCTGCTTTAGGTAGCCTGCTCCAGACTCCCGTTTCTGTATCAGTGTGGTGTTGCCCAACGCAACAAGAAAGAAGAAAAAAAAATTGAGATGAGAAAAATATGAGACAGGCAAACAAAATCTAAATGCAGATACCAGGAATCCCTGAAAAAGCAACTCCAAGCGAGGGAACATATGCATACAAAAATACATAATCAAAGAACATTTTCCGGTAATTAGAAAAAGAAAAATTAACCAGCATGGCCAACATTTTATACAAATATCTTTAACTCTACATTTTTAGTAAACTCTACAATGATTATTTCTCCCTCTTCCTTGCCAAGACAAAGGCGTTAAGCATGCTTTCGCTATGAAATCACCCCCTCTGTTAGAATTTGTCCACCTTTTTATGCACTGTTATTGGTTCACTACCGGTCCAAAGTTAATCAGTCAACACATTTTACTAGTGCAGGCTGGTACTATTTCTTGCATTCCCCTAGCTCAGGGTTTCTCAACAACGAAATGATTCACATTTTGGCTGGATCATCTTGCCCCTGACAGGATGTCCTACGCTTGCAGCGTGTTCGTCGGTATCCTGGGCTGCACGCCAGCCACGTGGGACATGTGCCAAGTCACAGCCATCAAAAATGTCCCCAGAGACTGCCAAATGTCCCTTGAGAGGCAAAACCCCTTCCCCACCCCACAGCCCAGTTAAGAACCTCTATGCTAGCTGAGGTTTGTCTTTGATGCCAGCGCTCTAGCCAGCATTGGGGGAACAGAAGGGTGTAGCATAAATGCAGTTAATTATTATTTCTCCTGATATTACTTTCCTAAACTTTTTTTTTAAGATTTATTTATTTAGGATGACTAGATTAAAAAGATGTGGTACATATACACAATGGAACATTACTCAGCAACCAAAAAAAGGAAACACATGTCTTTTGCAGCAACATGGATGGAGCTGGAAAAGATCATGCTTAGTGAAGTAAGCCAGAAAGAAAAGGAAAAATACCGGATGGTTTCACTCATAGCAGGAGTATAATGGACCAGGTGAGAAAATAATGATAATGA
>NW_004567137.1:12932179-12971579 GCF_000260355.1 Condylura cristata
AGTGACCTGGATTTTATCCCTCTCTAGAAATGTTTCCTTATATTTTATGGTCTTCAATTTCACCATAGTATGTCCAGGTGTAGAGTTCGGTTTAGCAGGTTTCCTGTATTTTGAGACTAGGGGTGTATCATAATCTTCAATTCTGGGAAATATTTAGCCATTATCTATTTACATACTGGTTCTCTGCTCTCATACTGGTTATTTGCTCTTCTACGATTCCAGTTACATCTGATCCACATCTTTACTTGCCTCTTCATACTTTTATCTGTTCTGTTTTACCATCCAGTATTTTATCCTCATTAATATCTTCCAATTCACGAACTGACCATACTTTTTCTTCCAGTACATACTTTTTCTTGTCTGTGTAGATTTGTCCATTTCAATGTTTTTTGTTTAACTTCCAGGACTCCCAAGTTTTTCGTTTTTATGAACCGCTCTTGATTTATTTCTTACTCTATTACATCATAATTTGTTATTCTTTGGGGAATATTCTTGATTTACTTCTGTGAAAACTTTAAACACATATGTCTTAAGTCCTCTTTAGATTGCTCTATCATTTTAACTTAATCACTTTAACTTAATGGATGAATCCATCTCTCAACTACTGGTTTTGGTTTATCCATTTCTTAGCATTACCTTCCTTCCGTGATTTTGGAATTTTAGTTTACAGTAATATTTTCGGAGTTCTCCTCTCCCATTCTCCCCATTCTCCCCCATTTCTCCCTGTACCCTTCCTATTCTAGCACTTTCGTGTTACCTCCATGCAGTATCCCAGGGGTCCCGTATGGAAGCAGAGCTCACAGTGCATGTCCTGGGCTGGGGACTTTCTTGGGCTTGGTCCTCGGTGAATGTCTGGATGCTTCCTCTCACCTTGATGGAAACCAGAGCCCAGGAAGTGCACAGAAGACGCTTTAATAGTCCCTTTTCAGTGGGTGGCGGCCCCCCACCCCCAACCTGTGATTTCTCACCTGCTGTAGGGCCCTTTATTCTCAGGTTTCCCAGCACCAGCCAAGGCCCCCAACTGCCTCTGCCTATTTCTGGACCCAGAACTCAATAGGCTGCCAGTATTTATTTCAGTTTGTACTTTGTATTTATTTCATTGATGCTCCACAAAGCTGTTTACCTTGTGTTTGAACACCGCGTTACCTTTGAAATTGTTTCTTTTCAAAACTTTCTATATGTACAAAGCAACTGAGAAATGTCTCACTTGTCTGAGAGTGACCTTTCAATTACATCTTGACCAGGAATTTCTTAAATCCCTTATAGCCTAACCCTACTTATCAACTTAATCATGGGTCCTATTGTCCAGAATGAAATGTAGTCAGTCTTTCTGTATAGGTGAAGCCCTCGGGTTTGTTTGTTGTTGTTGCTGTTGTTGTTTTAAACTCTGAGGATACCTTTAGCTTCTTCTACATCCCAGGACTATGGGCCCAGTGAATGGAAACTGCCTTAACACACTAGCCGCCTTTCACTTCTCAGTCGCTCTACCAGCCAACTAATGCATTCCACTTGTCAAAATGTTGCTCTTTTAGGGTTGTGTCCAGATTCCCAGCTCTGTCCCAGACACAAATGCACCCTGCTAGGACACTAATCTGGCTGATAAACATTTTCCTTCTCTACTGCCTTCATACTTCTATGATGACCCAAAGATCTCCATGGAAGTTTCTTTAGAACCTTGACTTTAAGGTGCTCTTTTTTTATTTATTTATGCATACAAGAACTGGGGTACAGGCCAGAGGTTTGGTGGGGTGATAGGATTCAGCAGAGATAGAGTGGGAAGCAGAACAGGCAGATCCACTGAAATATACTGCTGAGGGGAGCAGCGGGCAGGATGGAAGAAGTCTGCTGGGCCATGTGGGTCAGCTCCCTGGCCAGGGATTGAACTCGTGTGCTGCTGTGGCTTCAGACAGCTTCATAGTGCTGCACTTTAACCCCTTAAGCCACCAGGAATACCTGTTAAGATGCTCATTCTTGATGACATCAATAATTTTTATGAAGTAGCATGACCCAATTCCCAGGCAATTTTCATCACTGAGCTCTGTCATCACCTCCACACCTTCAAGAGACTTCACAATCAGTCCCTTTTCCAAGGAGTGGCGACTCCTTTCTGACATCAGAGATTCCCTCCCTGCCTTTTCATCCTCTCCCCATTCCTACATCATCCTCAAAATTTGTTTTCTCTGTTAGTGTAATTGCATTGATTTGAATTTTTCATTAATTTAAAGATGACTGAGATCCTGCTATGTTCTAGGTTTACATGAGGTTCTAGGATAAGAAAATACAGCAACAAATTCAGATGCCAATGTTATTCTGAAGTAGTTTAGTACATAATTCATATATACAAACAACTGTAATACATTCTGGGAATTTGGAGGAGACAGAAACTTCATTAAATTTCTCCCTCGGAGCTCAGCAAGTTCCTGCGCCTGAGATAGGTTTTATCTCTGGCTCCCGAGATAAGTGTCCACTCCCTTAAGATGACCACGGCTCCTTCCCCTCAACCCCAATGGCCTTTGAGACATCCAACCATCAAGACCCCCCCCCCCCCGCCCAGCACTTTCTGTACCGCCCTCATGCTCTATCTATCTATGACAGTAACAAGTAACAAGAAAGTAGAAGAATAAAAGCTCTCCTTTGTAGAAAGATGTCTCTGCGTTTTTCCTCGGCTGTCCCTGGGGCTCTAAACCCCCTCGCCTTACTGGTCAAGGCCCCCCACAACAACTGAGATGAAAAAATAAACAAAATGATGTAAAAATAAACTATTTTTTTAAAAGAGGCATTATTTGAACAGTGTCTTGAAGAACAGAAAGAATCTAGCCATGTGATTAAAGGACTAGAATAAAAGTAAAGGGAATAGTATTCAGCTATCACGTACCTTCCCAGGTACGGTTTTCACACTCATTAGGTAGAGAGAAGAACCTTATGTTTTTATTTAGTTAGTTAGATATTTACTTGTTCATTCATTCATTCATTCATCCATTCCCTCGCAGTGCCTTACAAGGGCCAATAATAAATGGAGCTCACCAGATGCTGAATGAATAACGTGATTAAGGATGGTATGGAATGTTTTCCCATAACTTGCATTCTGTCCTTCTGCTTGGGGAATATGCACCAGTCCCCATTTATTAATTCATTCTAGCAATATTAATCATTCCCTAATGGGCGTCATACAAGTTAAGGGTAACGATGTAGAAATGAGCAAGCCAGCCATTCCTAGCAACCATTTCTGTGTTTGGAAATGTGTCTGGCCTGGAGGCTGCAAACCGGCTGTGTATTCAATGGTCAGTGTTCAGCATTCAGGCCCTTCCACATTAGCAAGCACAAACTTCAGACAAGCAATTCCAGGCCTCTGAGCACACAGCCCAGCCAGCACGGGCACTTCCAACTTACACAGAAGAATCTTTGTTAAAAAGGATTTTTCGGCCCTCCCTGGTGGCGCAGCCGGTTAAAGCACAGCACTGAGAAGCTTAAGACACTTCCGCATGAGTTCGATCCCCGCCTGCCCCAGAGGTGACCACATGGCGTGGCAGACCTCTCCTGACCCGCCCACTACTCCCCTCAGCAGTGTACTTCGTTGATCTGCTCCCCACTCTGTCTCTGGTGAAGCCTCTCACCGCCCCTGAGCCTCTGGCTGTACCCCAGTTCTGTATGCACAAATAATCTTTAAAAAAAAAAAAAGGATTTTTCTAGTAAAAAAGCACATTTGTCTTGTCTTGGCTCATCTCCCAGTAGGCTTCACCCAAGGAAACCACTTGATGAGCGCCTCCTAGTGGAGAGAGCCTGAGTGGCAGGCAAACCACCAGGGCTCCATGGACCTCACGATCCCTCCCCCTGCCAGTATGGCTGCCCTTTTCCTTCTATAAGCAGGGGGAGGGGAGCCTCCCAGAAGTGGCCTCTAGGCAACGTCTGCAGACATCTTGGGGGTGGCGAGTGTCCAGCCCTGTGCTCTCTGTCTCTGCCGAGGGGCAGACTCCAGAAACTAGAAGGTTCTGGCAGGACACAGTTCCAGGCTGCGGGACCAGCCTCACCAGCCCAGACAACTTCACTGCTGTAGAGCGTTCTGATGAGCAAGAGCTGTCCTAGTGGGAAGAATCTTCAGTTTTCATAAGCTAGAAAAGCTGTCCCCGTGTCTACACGCTAGCCACGCAGCTGCAACTCACCCGGAGTCTCGCAATCCCCACCTTCCAGAAAAGGGGTTTTGGATCCCACAGGGGATCCCCCACCCTTCCACCAGATGAAGACAGGACACCGCTCACCCAGCGCTGCTGCGGCAACCGCCCCGGGCAGAGCTTGCCACAGATGGGACGCACATCTGTCTGCCGCAGCCTGGACACCGTGTTCTCGACAAACCCAACGTGAATTGACAGCAGACCCACTCACACAACCTCTCCTTTGCCCACCCGCAGCTCTGACTGTCTCTCCACCCCCACCCCCACCCCTACCCCGACCCCCACCCGGGTATCTTCAGTCTGCCTGTTAAAGAGGAGCAAATCCACAAAACTGGCCTTGGGAACATCTGGAAAGCATCTGTCAGCCACCATGTAACTGACTACAGGTGGTGCTGGGGGGAGAGAGTTAATAACTCTAATGAACAAGCCTAATTGATTATTAAGCACTATTAGCCTGGCAAATGATACTGCCCTGGAATTCTGCCAGTCCTCGTGACTCAAAGGAAATCCTTACTATGTGGGGATCAGGGGCTACAGGGAGGTTCAGAATGTCTGAACAAGGAAACTGCAGGGGACCCTGGATACAGACAGTGCTACCGTAACAGAAGTGCTTCCAATGTGCACAGCCACCGCACCCCTGAAGGTTCCCACACACCTGCGCAGACTGAACCCCTCAATGCAGACTGAACCCCTCAGCGCAGACTGAACCGCCTCAGCATCACAGTGATAACCAGCACCTCCCACTCCCGTGTGGGAAGCAGGACCACCGGCCAAGAGCAGTGGTGTAGATCTAAAACAAATCCCAATCCTTTCTTCTCTTTTTGCCATAAAATGAGAAATTCAGAAATATAAAATTTAAAAGGCAACTTGCAGACTAAAGAGCCCAGTCTACATGTTGTGGGAGGGGAGGGCTTTTGCTAGTGGCTTAAAGGAGGGATATAGATACATTAAACATTTTCTTTTTGAGGACCTGTCATAGTCGAGACACTGAAAGATGCTGTATAGGAGCATATTTTGTTCTTTAGAAAACACATCATCTAGGAGGGAGAATTGTATGTGTAAAAGCCGCCTCTTCCTGCAATGTGGCCGGTTAGACAGCTTGGAAGGACCCACCTCCTACAAGCACCACACCCTGTGTACAATACACCTTACAGTTCACTGCTGAGCTCTCAAGAGATTGCCAAGAATTAGTCACACCAACCTTCTCCACTGCCCCCCAAAAGTAGCTGAACTGATTGCTGGGAGTAGAGAGCTCTAGAGAACGTTCCACTTGGGAAGATGGCGATGCCATAGTGCCATCTCTAATAGCGTTGCTGCCAGGATACTAGTGCTGGGCAGCAGCCAAAGGGAGAAATTAACCCAAGCCACTTCAGAGGGGGACCCCAGGGCCCCCAGGCTATAAAAGACTCTAACTCTCCATAGAATTAGATGCAGCACCTCACTGGTAGAAAATAGTCCTGATTTGGACCATCAGGATCCTCACACATCAAGAGCAAGTAAAAGTGAGCTCACCCTCAAAAGCCTCCATGCCTGCTTGAATCAGGCTTGTTTCACAAAATCAGGGTGCGGTAGAGGCTTTTGCAGTCACTGATGCAGGCTGGCACCATCACAGAGGGGCATGTGACATGGGTCCTCCAGGTGCCTGCCAGCTCAAAAAATGGGTGGGCTTGGCCAGTGCAAAGCTGGACTCACTGTGGGTCTAGAAGACCATTTGTGGCTCTTTCCTCTTTGCAGGGGAGGGGTGAGGCTATGAAAAAGCATTATCTGTGGTGAGATAAAAATTTTAGATTTAAGCATCAAGCATTGTCTTACTAAGGGACCATCTGAAGGCGGGCCTAGCAAAATGTCAGCTCCTTTGTACCTGCAGACCCTAGGACCCACCAGTTGTAGAGAGGTTGAGTTTCAGGGAAACACCCCTGGTAGGAACTCCTGATCCTACCAGAACCTGTAGCTTGCATGGCTGTCAAGACATGTGTCACTGATCCTCACCACCTGTTGGTGGCCAAACAACTCAGAGACCATAGGACTACTGAGAGGCACTCCTGCTCTCCACTTCTCCACTTCACCACCATGCAGTGGACTTAGGCTCTATACACCACCAATACAGAAGAGCAGGTGGAACACTGACAGCTCTGTTAAGAAATGTTGATGGAAATAAAACACAGAATCACAGAGCTGAGTATGCTATAAGAAACCACCAAGAAGGAAGTATCAAATGGAACTTCAAACATCGAAAGGATTATTGTTAAAGAAAAATGAAGACTCAAAGAAGGTTGCACAGAAGATTATACACTCTGACAGAACTAGCACACTTTACACTAGAGTTGAAAAGATTATTCATAAAATAGCACGGAGAGATAAGGAAATGGAAAACATGAGCTATAGAAGAGAGGACATTTAATACTTGTTTAATCAAAGTCCTAAAGAAAGAGGATATAGAAAATAATGGAAAGGCAATATTTGAAAAGATAACACTCTTCCAGAAGTCATGAAAGGCAAGATCTATTGATTCATGAAAAACAATAGATCCCAAATAGGACAAATCAAAATAAATCCACACCCTCAAGAAGTCATAATAAAACTGCAGAACACTGAAGACAAGGATTTACATGTCGTTATAGAAGTTTCCACAATAGTTACCCCTGTTTTAGTTTCTTTGGGGTCTGAGGCGGCCTGTTATTCTCATTGTCCTTGCAAGCCCTGGCCACTCTCCGCTGGGTCTGTCTGCTCATTCATGTCTTTATTCTCTTCAACTCCACACTGCAGTCCCCTCCTCCTCTCTCACAAATACTACCTCCTGCATGTTTTTGTAAATATGTATTGTTATTTCAAGTGTGTGTTATTTATTCAAATAAATGGTACTGAATCACACATCACAATCTATTGCTTACCTTTCTACTCAGCACTATGTGTTTATGATTTAGGTCTGTTACATAGCAGTGTTTTTCACTTCACAAATCATGAAATTAATTCAGTGGACCTAGCAGCATTTTTCAATGGATTAGAATAGAAATTTAGCACTGGTCGTAAAAGCAGGTAATATTTCCTAATATTTTGGTTTCAAGTGTACCTGTGTGTGTATGCACTCACACATACACAAATATGTATATGTATATATATATATGTGTGTGTGTGTGTGTATACATATATATATATGTATACACACACACAAACATTCACACATATTTTTTTATGTGTGTGGGGTTGGGGGGGTCTGCATGTGTGTGTGTGTTCTGGACTGTGAAACCAATTAATTTCTTTTTTTTTGAGATGTATTTATTTATGCACACAGAACTGGGGTACAGGCCAGAGGTGCAGGGGTTGTGAGAGGATTCACCAGAGACAGAGTGGGGAGCAGAACAGGCAGATCAACAAAGTACACTGCTGAGGGGAGCAGTGGGCAAGAGAGGTCTGCTGAGCCATGTGGGTCGCCTCCGGGACTGGGAATCAAACTTGCGCTGAAGCAGCTGCAGCTATTTGCAGTGCTACATCCTAACTCATTGCACCACCAGGGTGGGCCCCCACTTAATTTCTTAAAGGAGCACAATGAAAAAGGTTTAAGTTACTATTTTATTTCTATTTACAAGAAAACCTGCTTATAAGTGGACGTGTGCAGTTCAAACCCACGGTGTTCAGGGTCAGTAGCCACCCTCCCTTTGAGCTCTTCGGTTAGTTCACAGACATTATAAAGGGCCAAGCGTGGGATGTTAAGATGAGGATGACCCCACTCCTGACCCAACCTCTCTATTGTGCATTCTAAATTTATTATGTACCTTTGCCATTAAAATACTCCTTGCAGGCTAAAAGGTGTTTCCCCAATGACCAGCACATAGGCGGGACTCAACAATGCTGACTGAATGCAGAAAGGGAATGGTAAGCATGCCAGTGATGCAAGTGGTCAAGTGGTCGAGGGGGTTCTCAGCACACCGACATAAAGGGAGGCTCCCTTCCCCTCCTGCCCTCCCATGATGGATGAATGGTAGTTTCCAGGCAACAGGAGAGCATGCTGAGCCATGCACAGACACCAAGATTCTAACAGCTTGGTCTGTTTGGAGAGCTGTGAGGATCCCATATGTAAAGTGGGGTTAATGTGGCACTTGCGCAACAATGAGAAGCTAGAATTTTACCCTCAAGTCTATAAAGAACCAGCAAATGCTTCTGAAACAGGTGCTCAGATTTGCATTTTTGTGAAAGACTTCTAAGAGCAGCAGGGACAGTGGGTTTCAGCAGGGAGAATGCTGGACAGCGCAAGTGGAAGGTTCTCATGGGGGGTGTTCATGAGGGGTGCCCAGGACATGAACCCAAGAGAGTTTGGAAGCTGGAGTCAGGGATCTGCTGGCCCATAAGTGTAATCTCAAGCAGCTTTAACATCACTCAAATGTATAATCAAGTCACTATTCAGAAGGGAAGGTATTTGGATAGGCGAAAGCTGTCTTCTAAGAGCTGATCTGAATACTCAGTCTCAGTGCCTGTGAATGGGGACGGAAAAGAAGTCTGCAGAGGTAATCAGGAGAAGATAAGGTCATCAGGGTGGGCAATAACTCAGTGACACTGGAGTCCCTCGAAGAAGAAGAAAACGCCTCTTAGGGGCAAGGAAAGTTAGGGGCAAGGAAAGAACCCCATGTGAAGATGGCAGCAGAGACTCCAGAGATGCAGCTGTGAAGCAGGGGGTGCAAGGACCCACCTCCAGAAACGCTGAGGAAGCCAGGAAGGGGCATGGCCCGGCACATCTTCTGATTTGGGTGTGCGGCCTCCAAACTGTCAGAGAGAAAAATTTCTAATGTTGAAAGTCACCTCCTCTGGGGTGCTTTCTTACAGCAGCCCTCAGAAACAAGCACAGCTGACCTTGCAAAACTCAGAGGCAGGGGCATCATCCCCCTCTTCCCACGCCATCAAAGATCTGCTTACAGTTTTTGAAGCCCCCCAAAACTTCACTACAAACATACTGCTGCTAACCAGAAGCCTCACTGATGATAGAAAATACAGTGAACATATTTTATATGTTTTATGTAGTATATACTGTATTCTTACGAGAAAGCAAGAGGAAGATACATAAGGAAGACACGCTGACAGCACACTGCTGTGTTCACGGGTGTCGGAAGTTTACATTCCCTACGAGACAATGTGCATCTAAGGGGACCTGCACAGCTCAGATCTGCTGTGCGGGGTCACCTGCCCGCCCCCCTCCCCCCGAGCGCTCAAGCTACTCTCCTCAACAATGCCTTCTCCCCCAGTAGAGGAAAGGGTGTTATAGGAACTCTCAGGTCCCCTGCATGTTATACACCGAACACAGGAGCTAAAGGATTCCCAGGTCTGGCCCAGCCAAGCCAGCCCCAACCTCCTTCATCTCTCTTTTAGGGCTCCCCACTGATGGGGGCCTCTCTGGTAGGTTTGCAGCATCTGCAGCTCCTCCTGTCTCCCTGCACCCTGCTCCACTCGCAATATGCTCAAGCTGGCCCAAACCTGTCTGTTAGTTTACTTTACAGTTTAACGTGGGGGGGGGGGGTAGAGAAGGAGAGCACAGATGGTTGTGACTGACCTATTCTCTAAATCCAAAGTAGCGAATCTTATCATTTCACGATAATCAAAAAAACATCTCAATTTACCTGTATTGCATTTTGCTCTTTTCACTTACCTCTTAGTACAAAAGACCTTCTGGGGAAATGAACCCTAATCATCCCAGGCTATTTCTGGGAACCCCTGATGTGTAAGCCTTGACCTGCAGGGACATATCTGGTAGAATGTCATGTTGTCATTCTCAGGCTGATGGAGCAATACTTTAGAGTGCTCAACTCCTCTCAAGCCTCCTTGACCTACACCAATGTGCCACTGACCTAGTCAAGAGCTGCAGCTTGCGGTGGCAGGCAGCCTGGCTGGGAGAAAGAGCAAACTCCATTATCACACACATCTGCCTGCATCTCCTCCAGCCTACCCTACTTCGCATATGATTCCAATGCACTTCAGAGCACAGGCCATTGCTGGCCAGCCCCTGAGACCTGCAGACAAACATAGAAATGAAGCAGCTGAGTAACCCTGAGACACACCCTGGGGGAGGCTGCAGATCCCAGCAGCTGCAAAGGATGACCACAGACTGTTGAACCCCTGGGTTCTGGGGTGTTCCAAGGTCCTTTCAGGAGGAAAAGTGTGCACTTCTTGTCCTTATGCCAACTCCAGCCCCAAGGGAAGACACTCCATCTTGGCTCCAACTCACAGCACGCTGTCCTGTGTGTTCCAGGACATGGAAGTTGCACCTGGGATCTTGGTCCTTGTGCTGCTGTAGGCAAAGATTGGTGCATGGCCGTGGTGTGGCAACGAGACTGACAAGAGGCTTGGAGGGGAGAAGAGCATCAGCTGAGTGCTTGGTGCAGCGTGAACTTGATGGAGACTAGTAAATAGTTCCACTGCGTAGATTGAAAAAGATTTATTCTCAGAAGTAAAAAAATGAGGATTAACCCAGAACAGACTAAGGGAAAGGAGTCCATACCAGCTGCTGCTTTCATATCGCTCCACCCCAGGCAGAGTTTGGGGTTTGACTTATAAAGTATTGAGAGTGGGGGAGTGTAATTTCCGAAAAGGAGGATTTCCACTGGAGATAAGACATGGCCAGAAAAAAAGCAGTTGAGTGTGTGTGTGTGGCCTTCATTTTAGCTGGCACATGTAAATTTTTGGATCTGTCACACGCATACCTTACATTCATTATTTCTAGTGGGCGCAATTTGCATGTGAGAAAGACAAGAGCTTAGTTGCATCTGCGAGTCACAGTGGGGTGGGGGAGCCAGATGTTAAAAGACCTGAGCTGTCACCATAGCCACTAGGCACCTCTCAGCTCTTAGCTGTGTGATCTTAAGTCATTTAACAGCTAGTCAACGCCCTTGCAAAGCCTAAACGTCATGGATGATCTTGAGGGAAAGCCACACATGCAGGGAACTTGACACCTCCAGCATGGTGTATGCTGAGTCGGCCAGCCAACAACAGAACTGGGTAGAGTCAAGTCTTCAAAATCCCAGCCCAGAGCCTTAATGCTACTGCCAAAAGGAATCTGCCAATTCATGACATTATGGATATGGAAATAAGTGTATTAAAGAAACAAAACTCTGCTGAGTTTTCATCATGCTTGTTTCTCTCAATTTTGGTAGAAAGGGGGAGCTGCTTTTAGCCCACCTGGGATGCACAGGTTACATCTTTCTCACCAGACAGAACTGGTAAAGGCAGAAGCCTGGTTAAAGTTCCCTAAGGCAGCTCCCCCAGGCCTCTATCTTCAAGTTGTAAACCACATTTATCCCCAGGCTAAGCAGACTGGCCTGTCTCCCTGGGGGCAGGTCCTTGCCCCACGGCATTATTATGCAAACAACTCCAGGAAATAGGAGATGATTGGGATTTAAATAACTTTTACATAAAATAGACACCTCTGTCCGGAGTATTTAGGAATAAAAAAACAAAAGCTCTTGTATCCTGGTAATAGGGGCCAGGCAAGGGGACAGTGGGTGAAGCACTGCCAGCTTGGCCCCTGGACAGACAGAAAGGCCTGGATACAGAATATCATTAATGGACACAGGTGCACCCTAGGCAGCCTGGTGTGTGACGAGTGTGGCATTTATAGTGCGATTCCATGGGGGTGCAGGTTCGCTGCAGGGACATGCAGCCAGAGAGACACGTGCTCTCCAATCTCCATGGGTGCTTTTCCTCCTTCTCAACTGTCACCTGGCAATCCACTCTGAATACCACAGTCTTGAAGACTGTCGAGAAATGTGTTCTCCAACTGGGTTTTCCTCTCCATGTAACTCCCCAGTAGCTTAAAGAATGATCCCCAAGTCTATGTCTTTACTTTGACAGACACCTCTGCTTGAGAGCCCGGCAAGGAACACATTAAGTGACAGCTGTTTGGCTGTGGTGCTGCCACTTACCCTGAATCTCTTTACCCACACACCCGGGAGCTTTCTAGCCACAGCTAAGTATGCTCTGAAAACCATGGGAAGAATCTGGTTTCATCGATTATCTGGACACAGTTTAAAGAGGCAAATAATACCACAACGCTGGTTATGAAAATTAGTATTGTCTACTCCCTCCCCTTCGCTCACCAACACTCCCGACCCAAAGACACCTGCATATTATTGATGTCACAGACTGATCAAGCCCGCCTTCTTTTACTGTATGTGAGTGTTTTATGTTTCAGTTTTATGTGGTATTTGGTATGATTAGGTAAGTTATTTTCTGGCTATGAGAATACTAAAAAAAAAAAAAAAAAAAAATTCCACATAAATGAGTGGTAACTGCTTCTTTGCACCGTTTCTGCTTAAGAACAATTTTGAAAGAACACTCTGCTTTCTGATGGTGAGAGCTGCTAGAATGTATCTACAAACATGTGAACAAAGTCCTGGGGAAGGAGCCTGGCCACTCTTGCTGCGGGGGGGGGGGGGCGTAGCCACTCGAACAGCTGCTGCCAAGTCAGTGCAGAATGCTATTTGAGTTTTTAGCCTTCTGTTGTAGAAGTGAAAAATCCTCTTCAGATTTCATTTGGTTAGAGAAAACAGGTACGTAGGTAAGACTCTTGTAAAAGCAAGTGGTGTCACATACCCTTTTGAAAAGTGTGGGTGTATATATTAATTTTTATACAAATCATACGAAAGTATTAATTTACTATCAAATATTTTACTGTCTTAACTCCTACCTGTAGCCTCTACTTTCTTCTCCCATATATTTTTCTCATTCCACTCCCTTCCCATGTAGATTTATCTCATTTTAGAGATACCAATATCCAGATGCCATGCTATTGTGGAATATGTTATAACCACTTTTAAATTTGAACATAATATTTTATTTTCTTGGATTCAATAATTGCTTCTTTTGCTCAATTTTCCAAGTCATTGCCACTAGTTCAGCTTCAAGCCTTACAACTGTCTAAATTCTTTCATCAGGCATTCTATCAATTTATCTTGAAGAAATTTCCTTTGGAATCTTCTGATGTCTTTGAAACTAAATGCCTAGCTCTATAATTCTATGCACACAGCTTTCATCCTGGGCCTTCCTTTATTATTGGCCTAGGAATTGTCTTTTTTTCTCCCAGGATAGATTATCAATTTTCTGAGTCTAGCACCTTTCTCTTTCTGCATCTGTATTACTTGTTTAGTGATGATACAGTTGCTAAGAAAAAGCACCCCAAAATATCTTTTTCCTACCCTCACCCCAAATTTATAGTTTGGCAAGGTTTATAATTCTATGTTGGACATCATCTCTTTCAGCATTTTTTTAAAATATTTATTTATTTATGCATACAAGAACTGGGGTAGAGGGCAGAGATGTGGGGAGGTGAGAGGATTCACCAGAGACAGAGGGGGAGTAAAATGTCAGATCTACTGCAGTACACTGCTGAGGGGAGCAGCTGGCGGGTCAAGAGAGATCTGCCATGCCCGGTAGGTCATCTCCCTGGCCAGGGAATGAACTTGTGCTACAGTGGCCAGGGATTCCTTCATAGTGCTGTGCTTTAACCCTTTGCGCCGCCAGGGAAGGCCCTCTTTCAGCATTTTTAAGCCATTTCTCCATTGTGTTCCAGGCTCCAGAGTTCCCTTGGAGATATCCAAAGACCTTGTGTCTCTTCTCTATGAACCTGTCACCCACCCTCCACCCCTCTGGCACTGTGGAAGGATACGGGCAATTAACTTGGTTGTCACTGCTCCAACATAATTTATATTATTATGTGAACCACTGTAATCTGGACATCAAGTCCTTCAATTCTGTGAAATTTATTTTAGGTAATTTTTTGGGGGGTGTCTTGTTTTTCTTAAGTGATTTCCTGGAGCTCTTGCATTCTGAGTGCTGGACAATTAGGACTGGCTTCTTTCTATTTTCTTTCCTACCCTGCATATCTTCACCTTCTTACCCCATCTTCAGATGATCTCAATCTTACTTTCCAACTCTTCCAGGTTTCTAAGAGCTTTCTGATTATCCAGAAACTTTCGTTTTAAACGATACTATCTTCTTGTTCTATAGTTATATCATCCTTTCTAATGGCTCTGAGAGTATCAGATGTTTTCAATGTTCTTGCATCTGCAATGCATAATCTTTGTTTCTTTGTTTTTTAAGTTGTTTTAATTTTCTTTTTGTATGTACTTCCTTTTGTCTCCTGCTTTCATATTCCAGACTTTGCCCTCACATGTATGGCGGTTTTGGTAGTCTATTTAGCTAGGAAAGTTGTGTTGGACAATACAAACCAAAGGCTCTGAGCCAGTGAGTAAGCAATTGGTAGTGGCATTTACTATAGAAAAAAAACTGGTTTGCCTGACACTCCTCTTCCCACAGAGACCTCCATTCTCTGTACTTCCACTCTCGATTGCACCCAACACCCCCTAACTTTAGGGATTTGGGGTTTACTTCCCCCTCTTCTGGTAGGATGAGACAGTGGCAATAACCCGGCTGTGCTTGTGGGATCAAAGACCGTAACTGCTTCTGAAATAGACTTTTAACCAGGGTTCTGTATCTGCCCCACCTTCACACCTTCTGAAGTGACACCAGTTTGACCCTCTGGAGAGTTCTTCATAGAACCCAAATTACTTTTCAGTTATTTTCCACTCATTTCCCACACATTCTCAGGTCTAAGAAGTCACCCAACTAGTTTACAATGTCCAAATTTAATTGCCATTGTGTGCCAGCCTGCCCTCTGTCTTTATGGATAGACTAATTTTTAGTTTTCTACCCTTGTAATGGGGCTTGGGGATAAGTGTAAGTAAATGCATGTGCTCAAACTGTTGTCTCGACCTAGAAGTTTGATCAGTAACAATGAAGAAATGTTCTGCAGGCTGGGTACAAGAACTCTGAAAGGACATTCTCTAAGTGCTACATTGCAAGGATATTATCTGGCAGTCATTTGGCTGAGTGAAATCCTACAGAAAGATCCATACTTCTCTCTACCTTAACTCCCCTTCAACCCACAGACAAACAAGCCCTCCTCCCTTGTACAAAGTGACTATCTTTCTGCCTCAGGATGACTAAAGTAGTAATGTTAATTATCAGCTGGGAAAATCTCTACCCTCTCCATGCAATATAATCTGGCCTTAGGGACCCAAACAAGGCAGTCTTGACAGTCTGTGTAAATGTCCCCAAGGCAGGTGCCCTGTCCTGTGTGAAACCAGATGGGGAACACCAAGACTCCAGCCAGGTAACAGCAGGCCATGCCCATCCCAGACCCATGCACACTTTTCGTTTCCAAAAGAGAAAATCACACCAACATCCCTCATTCCCAGAATTTTAAGAGCAAATCCTTGGGAATTTCTCCCAGAGGGAAGAAGAAAAAAAAAAACAGCAATTTTCATGAACAGAACAATCTAAATCCACATTAAAAAGTAATCTTAACTTTATAAAGGTACATTGGCTACAGGCACACAGTTTACATTACCAAATACATTATTTATTATCTCAGTCTGCCCCTGAATTCAAGCTCATCATGAGCATACAACTCTCTATAATAAACAGTGAATGTCTCGATATTATCCACTCCATTACCAGGGCCCTGGGTAATGGGGTTACTCACACGATTTGTCTCCTATTTAAGCAGGGGCTGAACTATCATGTACATATGCCCACACAGACCCTGCTTCCGCAAGTTCTGATATGGATGAAAAGAGAAGCGCACAGCCTCTTTCTAATCCTCTGCAAGGCATGAGGGAGGACTGTCCTTAGTATGAGTCTAGCTATATAGTTCTTTTTTTTTTTTTCAAGATTTATTTATTTATTTATGCATACAGAGCTGGGGTGCAGGCCAGAGGCACAGGAGCAGTGAAAGAATTCACCAGAGACAGAGCGGGGAGAGAACAGGCCAAATGACAAAGTGCAATGCTGAGGGGAGCAGCAGGTGGGTCAGGAGAGGTCTGCTGTACCATGTGGGTCAGCTCCGGGGCTAGAGATTGAACTCACACTGAAGCCACTGCGGCCAGTTTGCGGTGCTGTGTCCCAATTCACTGAGCCATCAGGGAGGGCCTATATGTTATATATGTTATATCAGGTTAAATCATGTGAAATAGACATTCCATTTTTTTTTTTTACCTACAAATGGACAATTTCCTGTGATTCAACATAATAATGGGAAAAACACTCAAAATGGGGAATCTTGAATCGTGGCTCTCCTGTTCAGCAAGCCCCTGAATGTCTCTCCAAAATCTCGTGTTTTCAAATGAAGTGAGCTATGTCCACAACTTGGGGTTAATGTACAGATTAAATGACCAATGGAAAGTGACAAACTCAGTGCATGGAGAAACACTTGCTACGTCTACTTTACCTGATCTTCACATTAGCCTTGCTCTCTGCACAACAGAGTAAACATGAAATAGACATGAAAAACAGTTGAATACTGATCACAGAGAGGAAGAAACTGAGACCCAGAGACACGGAGGGGTTCACACAGGGTCACCAGCTGGCAGATGGCAGAGCTAGTACTACAACCTAGAGACTGCAACTCCTGGTCCAGTAATACATATTCCCCTTGCACACCAAACCTCTTTCTGGTCAGCAGAACATGCAAAGAGAAAACCTTCAGGAGTTAATTAAGCTCAAGAATCCTAATGCAATGAAGACACAGCACTCCAATGGAACATTCCTGAACCTGCCTTCCGCTGCTGCAAGGAGTGTTAACCATGCATCTAACTTTAATCTGTTTGATATTTATTAAGCCCTCCCATCATTCCAGGGGTGATTAGTCCTCATTTTCTAAGAAAGGCTGGCATTCAGGGAGACTTGGGAAATCACTCAAGGTCTCACATCTACACCCATCCTGACATATCACATGGCAATCATTGTAACAGTCAGCTTCCACGGTGTGGATGATGGGCCAGAATTTTCTGTTCACAGATCAGATGGGAACATAAGAACTGGACCTGGAACTAGCAGGGTACCCACCAGCCATGTAGATATGATTTAATAGAAGGTACCAGGAAGGTCTGGCTTCTCCTGGCCCTGGCTCTATAACCTTGGGCCAATCACTTACTTAATAGATACAAATTTATCTCCCTCTATAGACTCTAGAGCAGAGAAGCTTCCACCATACAACTAACCATGCTTAGTCATGGCCCCCAAAGTTTCTCGGGTGGGGTCGGGTTACTAGGAAGCAATGTGGTCACCACTGCTGCCAGCTGTTACCAGAACACTACATCCAGCTGTGGAAAGAACCACAGTCAGTGTCAAAGGTCGAAACAGTGAGGGCTCAGAGAGGATTTTAGTGAACTCTTGAGTTTCCACAACCACTAAGGAGAGATCAAGAGAAAGCCTAAGAAAGGGAATCCCTAGTATGCTGATCCCTAATATGTCCCCTGCTCCAGAGAAGACCCATTTCCCTGCAACTGTGTCTCCCTGTGCTAGGAAAGTTATTCTCTCTGGAGAATCACTGACTTCCACTTACAATCCATCACTCCCTGCCACCAGCTTTCACTGCCTCCCCAATAGACAGGAGACCTCAGAATGGGCTTCACTGCAGTGAGGGGGCACGAGCAGAGGTGGATCACAGATTCCTCTGAAATCTAGTACCCTTCATGGGCTCAGGGACCAAGCTGCTGAATCCGGAAAATGTTCCATATTAACCACTCATCCTGCGTTGTGCCTTCAACTTCTGCAGATCTCAGAGATTCTTTGCTGGGCCAGTGTGCTATTTTTTTTTTTTTCTTTCTTGGATTGAATTCTATGAGCGTATTTAGCAGCTGAGCCATGACTACCCTGATCACATCCTTCCTTCCGTGAGCTCCTACCTCTGGTCTTTTTCTTCCGCATGTCTTGACCTGAAAATGCTGATAGAATAACCTGGCGTCATGGACACAGCCCTCTCACCCAGGATTGGCGACGGGGTTCGGTCCTGTTTTTCTTGGCAAGTGCATGACTCTGCATGGATGCTGGCCAGCCTGCAGACAGGGCATCGTGAGTGATGATTGTGCCAGCTCTGAAATCAGAGTCATGCCCCGCAGCAGAGAACCACAGTGAGATGTCACTCTCCAGTGTCCCATGGATTAAGAGGAAGCTGTCTGCCTTCTAGTTCTGCCTTGTCCTGCCCGCTGGTAGCTGTGCTTCCTTTCCATGTCCGCAGGGTATTGGTGAGTAGTATCCACAGAGCGGTTCTCATTACACTCTGTCATGACTAAATAGGTTCTCTTAAGCGAGGCCACTCTACATTTAGATGGACTTAATTTTCTCCTAAGTCCCCATGCCATTGACTGTATTTTATGAGCAGTCAATGAGCACTTACATTTTTCTTTAGGTTGCCCCTTGTTGCTGAATAAACTTGCTCTCAGTTTTGCTCAGAAATCCCAATCAAGAATGTTCAAACAGCCAGACTTATTTGCATCCTCTCTAATGATGGTTGGTGTTAAACATCACAATTCAAAAACTTGTTGGGACCCTGACGTGGTCTATGAATCGTCTTAGGAAAACACCTTCTGACCCATGTTTGTGATGAAATCATGGTTCTGTCGGTTCATGTGCTTCATGAGTGCCTACTGTGTGCAGGGCACATGGGAGCACCCAGGGCTGACAGAGACCTACCTGTGACAGTGATAAGGAAACTAAGTGGTAAAGACAGTGGAGGTAAAGAATAATGGCTAAGAGAAGAAAGTTATTCTCCATGAGGGGCAGAGATCAAGAACAGGGGCTTTCGAAGAGGCAGTAGGGGTAAAAACAGGAGATGTGGGCCCTCTCTGGTGGCTCAACGGGTTAAAGCACCACACTATGAAGCTCTCCACAGCCACTGCAGCACGAGTTCAATCCCCAGCCAGGGAGCTGACCCACATGGTGCAGCAGACCTCTCCTGACCCACCTGCTGCTCCCCTCAGCAGTATATTTCAATAGACCTGTTCTGTTCCCCACTTTGTCTCTGGAGAATCCTCTTACCCCCACACCTCTGGCCTGTACCCCAGTTCTGTACGCATAAATAAATAAATCTTAAAAAAAATAGTAGATGTGGGAGGGAGAGGTCTTGCCAAGAGGGACTGGAACGGATTCCTTAAGGGCAAGACTTGGTAGGAGAAGTGGCCTTGTCCACAGAGGGACCACCAAGCAGAGAGAGAGTGGAGAGAAGCGTGTGCAGAGCCCGAGGGGAAGAGCGCAGGTGAGAGATGTGCTCGGGGACCATGAGCATCCCGAAGTACAGCTGCAGCCCAGGGATGATGGGAGCAGCTGGAGCAGCTGAGCTGTCGTGGCAATGAGTTCATCTTCAATAAGATTAAACCGAAGGGCCAAGACAGAGGACTGAAAGGTCAAAGACCTGTAACTACCAGCCAGAGGAGATGAATTTGCATCCTCCGGTAATTGGATTAGGCACCCTGGTTCAGCAGAATACTGGGAATCTGAAGGCACCCCTCTCCAGCCCTCTGCATAAAGGGAAATGTGCTCTAATTGCTGAAACATGGAGGGAGAAAGGTCACACGTCCTGAAATGTGACGCCTTGTGTGAGCTCGAGACATGACTCTAGCTATCACATGAATTGCGCTTCGAATTATAGAAACCTGCCCCTTCCACGTTCTGATCCACTTTCACAATTATTTGGTCACCTGAAATGAAAAGATGACATTTCATTCGGCAGCAGAGATGTTAAATGCTGAGTAAAGGAGATGAACCCAGGAAACTGCTTGTGACAATGACAATGCCCAGGTGTGTGGGACTCTGGCTGCCGCTCCCACGCCACAGGGCCAGGGGGGCAGAGCCACAGCCAACATCCATTTTAACTCAGGTTCTCGTTCTGGCCCCTGGTCTGAAGCAGTTTGAGTGAAACGGCAGCCTCTGAAATGCACGCAACTGGTGACTAACTAGAGCTGTCATACCACACGAATATTATTTAAGACCAGTCTAAGCCTTTATATTAATTACATTTTTATTAGCATTTCTAATCATGATTTTTTTTTCCCCTGCGCACCCCATTCCTCTTCAGCAAGCTGCTGTCTGTGCCAGAACAATGTTCAAGGTCAGACCCTGAGGTGTCAATTCCCTTCTTTTAGTAGATTCCTCAACTAGTTCACCTCCTGCTCACCTGCTCCTTACTCCCTTAATGGAGACAGGTGCCAACGCTCTCCAGAGATGATCCCACCAACATTTATATTTCCTCCAAATTAAAGAGCAGGCACCTCTCCAGATCATAAAGAAGACATTTATTTTAAGGTACTGGGGAGAGAACTCTCAGAAATTACAGTTTGCTTAATGAGAGGCTTCGCCTTTGGCAGAGCTCAGGAGAGACCCCGGTTTCTCGCCAGCTCCCGTCTGCCCAGCTTGGTGCTCTGCAGCCAAACTCTCCTAATCTGACCTTGAGGTGAATTTGGGAGGTCAGGACCAGAGACATGTTATTCATAGCTCTGACTGGGAGTTTCTGTCCCTCTTTCCTGTGGTTTGTCTTGGATATATTTTCTCTTTGTATGTCTTTCTCTCTTTGACACCCCCCACCCCAGCACCCCACCTATTTTTAAATCACTGCTTCCAGCCCTTCCCTGGAAGGGAAGGAAGCTCCTGGAGTCTCTTGCTGTTTCTTCTGGTCAGAAGCTTTGACCCCAGAGACTTTTAAGCACCCACATTTCTGTGGGTTCTGCCCTCCCGGCCTGGATTCACCATTGGCTAAGAGTCTCTCTCAAGTACAACAGCTTGGCAATTACATTGCAATAGGGAAGCCTGAGACCCAGCTTGTTGTACGCTGGGAGGCTAAGTAATCCCTTAAGGATCTGAGCTCTGTAGCTTTTTCATATCACCTCCTTGAGGTCCACATCACAGAAAAGGAAACTGAGTTTTCCCAGATGATTAAATGACCTGCTAGTTGGCCACAGAATTAGAATTTCACCTCCCCATTCACACTTGTCATGTTTCCCAAGTCTGAGCTGTATGCTTCTCTGTGGAGGTTTATAAACCTTCTTTTGGAGCCCATAGGCTAGTGTGGCTGCCTAGGGTTGAAGCCAGTGTATGGCTCACTGGTTTTACTATTAAACTGAGGGGCAGGGCTCTAATTCAGGTCTTAAAAGTCCATACTGCTGGAAGAACTAGAGGCTCATAAGGATGGCGGTAGGGTCAGTGTCTGGAGTGACACAGACTGTTGCTTAGGTCAGGGTCCTCTGAGTTCAAGCAACAGGTACAGATTCTTCTTAACTGCACTTCATTTTTTTAAGATTTGCTTTTATTTATTTATGCATAGAAGAGCTGGGGTGTAGGTGAGACTGGTGAGAGGACTCACCAGAGACAGAATGAATCAGGCGGATCTACTGAAATATACTGTTGAGGGGAGTGGCAGGCCAGGTAGGGGAGGTCTGCTGTGCCATGTGGGGCACCTCCCTGGCCGGGGATTGAACCTGGGCTGCAGTGGCTGTGGACCGCTTCACAGTGCTGAGACTTAACCCCTTGTGCCGGTAGGGAGACGCCCACACACACAACTAACTTCATTTTAAATAGAGAACACACTGGAGGAATAAACATTAGCTGTCCAAACTAAAGAAAGGCATAAGGCTGCCAAACAGATTTAAGAAAGGCAGGAGCAGGCCAGGTCAGGGGATCCTGGGATGGAGCTGGCGGATGGCTTTGTCAGGGGATAGCCAGGGTTAAATGAGCTCTCACGGCTGGTTCCATCTGCTAATGGCTCCAAGCTCCAGAAGAAAATCCAGTCAGAACACCAGGACTGAATCTCCCACCAGCAAACATAATTGCAAAGTGTTCTGTTAAGACCAGCCCAGTTGATTAAAGAGTGGTTATTCTCCATTCTATGCACCCTCTGGTGCCAGCCCGCTCTAGAAGATTCTTTCCTTCTCCTCCACGACTGCCCAGAAGTGCAAACACCTTCCCTCCTCGGTGTTCACCCAGGAAATGTTCCCTCACATCCCCTCCTCAGCAACCTTCCAAACTGAACAAGGCCCAGTTTCTAACCAGGTGTTGACCACAGTTAAAAAAAAAAAAAAAAGTGGAATAAATCTTTGTACTATTTCTAACATGTTCTAATCAAATAAATAGAAAGCACGGAAATGAAAATAGTGCAGCAATAGGCCCTCCTTGGTGGTACAACGGATTAGGACACAGCACTGCAAGCTAGCTGCAGACGCTTCCATCCTCGGCCCCGGAGGTGACCTGCAAGGCGCAGGAGACCTCGCCTGACCCGCCCACTGCTCCCCTCAGCAGTGTATTTTGTTGATCTGCCTGTTCTGCTCCCCACTCTGTCTCCAGGATTCTCTCCCCACCCCTGCACCTCTGGCCTGTACCCCAGCTCTGCATGCCTCAATAAATAAATATTTAAAAAAAGAAAAGAATTCAGCAATAAAATACATATCCTTCTCTTTTCTTGAAGAAAAGTACTTTCTTCCCCCTCTAAGTTTAGCAAGCCTTGATTTGTATGTTTAACATCTTTTCTCTCCCTGCATTCAGAGGGCCACTGACCTCCCAGCAAAGAAACTTCGGAACAAAGCAGGAATGGGATCTTCTTGCAAAGATAACATGAGAAATCCTGACCAGCGGATGTTGAAAAAGACAAGCTAGTGTCAACTAAGTCACCAGACCCTCGTGTGGGCCTCACCCACTCCCCCTTTTCCTGTCCCCCTAACACCAGTTAAACAGCCCTGTCTGCGCTAGTGATCAGGACTGTGGTCTTTCAGACGACAGCCCAGCGCCCTCTTTATTCGTCAACAGATTGATAACCTACTTTCATTCTGCTCAACCTCTGCCTCTTTTACTGGTCAAAAGGCACAGAGACAGGGATTCAGGTAAGGAGACCAGAGTGAGGTAGCACATGGGCAGCTGGGACGTGCAGGTCCCGTTTTCAGCAGAATGAGATGGTCCACCCACCCCTCGCCCCACCCAGCTTCCATCCCTGGTGAAATCCCATGTCTCAGCCCTGGGCTGATCTGGCCCTTTGAGCACTGATTTCAAAGGAATGTGGCCTGAGTCTGATGATCTCACACTGATAAAACAATTCATCCCTGAGCTACTGACCGAGAAACTCACATAGACATTAAATGCACATTTTGGTGGCTTGCAGGCCCGTGGCCCCTCTTCTCCCGTGGCCTCTTTGCTCCCATGGAAGTATTCGCTTCCATTTCCTTCTTTCCTTTGTTCTCTGGCCCTGTTACACACCACCACCACCACCACCACCCCCCTTCTTTCATTTCATCTTTATTCTCCTGGCTTCTGTGCTTTTTCTCCAGCCATATAAAGAAAAAACTCAGCTCCAGAAGCCACTGCCAGAGCTGGTGAGAAATCTGTGGGGTCGGCGCCCCGGCACGGATCTTCTCTGGTTCTCTGCTGGATTCTATACCGGCTCTGGAGCACCAGAGACCTGAAGTCTGCAGATCTCCACCCGGAGCCAATTTCTTCATGGAGCACCAGGGAAATAAAACCGACAGTAAAAGTGATAGTCCTGGTTTCCTATTGGACTTTACTGGTAATAAAATCTCAGGACTTCTTCTCAAGGAAAGGGCCTTATGTGCTAGAAGCACAAATACTGTTGGGGAAGGAAGAGCCACCGGCCAGTTCAAACCCGAGCACATTTCAGAGACTGCGAGACTCAGAGGCATTTGCATGGGGTGAGGTAAAAGCCTGCCAAGAGCGATCCACAAGGGAAACCCCAGGAGGCCACGGAAACTGATCTGCAACCCCCCAAAATTCTAAAATAGTAGGAGAGGAAGTGTTTAAAAGTTTTCGACAGAATGCATGAAGATGGAGAATCAATAGAGAACTTGACTGAAATTGATGCAGGTGGGAACGGAATGTTTTAAAATCGGCTCACATCACTAACTTGTTATGTGATCTTGATCGTTCACTTAACCTCACTGGACCTCATTCTCACTGTTTATAAAATGAAGGGGGGTGGAAATGTTGAGATCGATGGTTCCTAACATTTCTAGCTCTAAACTCCTATCATTCTAATCAAGACTGGAAGACTGTGACTAACGGTAAAGCTGTTTAGAAGGTTTCCCTGCAACTCCCTGAAGGAGGGTTAGTGGAGGCATATCCAAGGTAAGGCCCAGAGGACCCACTTGCTCCTTCTCAGAATGCTCTGGTTTCTCCAGGATTCCAAGGAGCAATTGCACTTGGCCTTCCAGGTCCCTGTTCACTGGCCCTCCTCTTTCCTATCTCTGCAGTTAACCAAGCCACAAAAGGGCCTGTAGGTGTCAAAGAGAACAGGAAGTGTAAGAAGGGTTGATGGTCCCAGGTAGGGATTTGGAAAACTCTGCCCCAAGACTCGGTAGTGACAATGGATAAAAGAGTAACACAGAATTTAAGAGCCTAACAGGCCTCAAGATCAAAGAATTTGGCCTCAGCAATGAGAAGAAAGTTGGAGGCAGCCGTCCCACTCAGTGGGAACACACTGCAAGAGTGAGGTGAGATTCTGGGCCAGTCACTTGCCCACATGGGCTCAGGCTCGTTCCCTGACTCTCTGGCACACTGGGTTCAGCTCATGGAAGGCACCACCAGGGCACTGAAGACCAGGAGGAAGGTCACAGACAAGGGATGTCTCCCCACTCTGCTTCAGGGTGGGGAGGAGGCAGCCTCATCCACAGCCTGGTTTCCCCCGTGACCTGGGCCTCTGTCTCCTGGGTTCTGGAAATACCACCTCTTCCCTGTTTCCTTCAGCCCTTTCCATCCCCCAAGCTGACCTTTTAGTTCCTCCAGCATCTCTGAGATACACTGCCACATGACACTGCTCCTGCTGGACCACCAGGTCAGCTTTCCAGCCCTGACCCTACCCAGGCTGACACAGGACCCATGTGACCAGCACTGACGGATGTACCATCGCACCCAAGAATACCCTGGATGTGGGTGTATCGGTTTTTGCTGTGATTCCAAGGATTTCATCTCACAAAGCCCTCTCCCACCTTAGTGGGGGACAGGTGGCCAGTTCCAGGGCTCAATCACACAGCACCAGGAGCAGCCACTCATGGGAGGGAGGGGGCAGGGAGGGGGGTCATAGGAATTGCATTGACAGTTGCCACAGGTGAGATTCAGTGCCTGCCTTTGATTGTGATGAGCCCCAGACCTGGAAAAGAGAAGGGACTGGAGAGGCGCTGACAGTCCTGAGACAAGTGCCATCATTATCATCACCAGGGAAATGATTCCCACACTCTGATTGTCCTCCTCACTGTGCCACTTACTCGGAGAAAGGATGTCAAGGTAATTGGCCGAGCATTTGCAAGTTTTTCTAGCATTTGATACAAAGATTAGAGATGCTGATCAGTAGCTTCTAAGACACCACAAGCTGATAGGTAACATAGATTAGAAAGAGGACAAGTTCCAGAAAGCCAGGGAAAAGGCGAGCTAAACTGCTAACCAATGGCCAAGTCGCTGCCAGCAGGCAACAGAAATGTCCTAGCCATCTGCCAGTGCAGACACCAGCTTTCGTTGGCACCATCTATATTCAGGTGTGTCTGTGCCTCACGCCTCCATCCACACTGTCCGCGTGCCTATCTGACCTTCCCTGGATGATCACGCATCACTTGCCACCAACGTGATCAAGACAAGGCGCCAAGATCCCTCTTTCAGACGTGCTGCTTCTACAGATTTTATATAGAAATCTGAGTTTTCTGACCCCAATTTCAGTATGTTGGGAAGAGCAAATGGCAAGTGGCAGTTTGGGACTATAGTATAGGAGGTCACCAAGAACATGGACCAAGAAGGCAGCAGTGTGGTGACAAGGCTCGTGTATAAATGCGTTTTTAGAAACAGCTCCCATCCTAAACGTGTGCCCGGATGTTGCCACTTTCATGGAGTTCAAGCTAGAGAGCAGGGCCAAGCACCCACTCTAACTCCAGGGTCCGTCTGAGCTCAGGCTGGTAGGGGCCCATTGGTGCATGCTGGCTGGGAGGTGAACCAACGAGGGCAGAGCGAGCCGTGAGAAGGGCCCAAACCCCACACTGACGGAACCAGAAATCGGAGCCTAACACAGCCCATCCACTGAGTGGTCACGCAGAAAGACGTGGCTTACTACCTGATAAGACAGCAAGAGTTTAAGGCAGTTAAGAGTCTTCCTATCAACCTGTCGGGACTAGACTCAGCCAGAAGAAACACATTCCTCTGGACTTTCAGAGTCTCTAAGCAAAGCGTGTATCTCTGAGACTGGGAATAAAGATGTGCTTGATTTAAAAGCAGAGAGAGAAAGAACAGTGTTACTTGTGGGAAGTTAAGTAACAATAGGCACCTGCGTGTGTATGTGAAATAATGTCCATAAATGGTTTGCGCAGGGATGCTTTTAATAGCAAAGAGCTGGGAGTACCCAAGTGTCCATCAATAGGGGATTAAGTGAACTGCAGATTTTCTAAGCCTATATGGAAGAATGAAGCTCTTTATTTATGTCTATACAATCATCTCTGGAATATACTATGAAAGGGGGCGAGGGAAAGACTACACAATGCTAACTTTGGAGTAACAATAGAAATAGACTAAAAACAAGTCTCAAGATCAGGACACTGCTTTGTTTACATAAAGACACCCCGGAAGGATACACAAGAAAAACACAGAGGCTTACCTATAGGGAAGAGGAGCAGAGAGAATGATTTGGGTAGGAACATGTGAGAGCAAGATTTCAGTATCCACTGAGATATTTTGGGTTTTCAGTATTGGAATATATAAACTCATCAAAATATTTTATGCATTTGATTTTAAGAGCAAACACTCAAAAGTACCTATAAGGCTCTAGGTATGTTCGGGCTCTCCCCTCCTCAGTATCCAGAAGCATGCGCTAACTGCTCACCCCACAGCCAGCCAGCCTCCAGCCGGATCACGTGCTGACCTTGCTTGCTGCTGCAGTCCTGGCGCCGGCCTCAGGTCCCCGGCGCCCAGAGGCCCCCACTGCTAATCCCTAGAGAGCAGAGTCCATGACCAGCTCCTCTTTCATCCCCGTGGCTCCAGGCATATAAAAGTACTTTAAAAGTTAAGTAAATCTCTGTTAAATGGAATTGAATTTTGCCTACTGCCAAATCTAATTCAGCCTTGCAAATTCTGAGCAGGAGCCAGAGATTTCTCCTTCCTCCTCCTCAAAAAGAACGCTTAGGCTCCATTTAGCGAGGGCACACTTGTTGACTTCTGAAATGGCTTCCACCGAACCCTGACGTGGAAGGGGGGACGTTCTGTTCTCACTGGGGAGCAGGGCGGGTAGGGCTGGCGGCAGCCATCTGGGATAAAGGACCGAGCGAATGGAGCCCTAGCAGGACACAAGCTTGCCTATGTGTCCCAAGTGGGAGAATGGCATTACCTACAAACGGACCCCACGAGTGCAGGAGGGGAGTCCCCGCCTCGTGAGGCAAAGGCTGGGGTGGGACGCTAAGCTCTCACCCTTGTGAGTGCCAAGATGGCCGCCCAGGTGCTCAGCGGTAACATTAAGTGCTGCCTGCTGCCAAGGCAGGTGCACTGAGACCAGTACCCACATTGGTGCACAAGGTGGAGCTTCTCGTGACATCATGTAGGTTTTGTCCTAACAGATGTCCTGTCTGAAAGGGGCAATGCAAGAATCCAGGCAGCGTGTTTACTTATTCACTCATTTTTTCATTGGCTCTAACCCATTTCAGGCAGGAAGTAGGGCAGTGGGGTTTTAGCTGTAAATCCTACAGGTGATGCCCCAGGTCAATAGTCTTCCACGCATATTTCCAGTCAGTGCCTGAATCTACAGGCATCAAAACCCAACTATGCTCTCCAGAGTATGAACTGATGTAGCTGAGAGTTGCTACTTGAGGTATTAGGGTCCCAGATAAAAGGTCGGCTAGTCAAGCTGGGGTTCCAAACAGAAATCTGCAGTGGTCAGAGACAGATGGCAAAGGCACCATGGGTGTGTGGTCACCCACTATCAGACACGTGCTCGGTGACAGCAAACCCCGGGGCCCATCACCTGGAAGGCTGAGGCTGCTGGTGCCACAGTCAGCTGTCCCTCCTTAGTGACAGCCACGATGGCCACTCAGACACTCAGCAGTGACAGTCAGCGCTGACAGCTGCCAAGGCAGGAGGCCCGAGATGGTACCCACATTGGTGTGCAACCAGGTGGAGCTTCCAGGTGGGAGATCTTGAAAGGAGAGAGTTGGCAAAGAAAGCCCTAGAGCAGTGTGTGTACATGGGCAAAGCCCCAAAACACCCCCTGGCACTCCTGACCCTCCCGTTTCATACTGTCCATTTGCACCCACTCTGTTCCATTACAATCACTCTGGCTTTACCCTCATAAATATGGCGACGGCACAGGAGAAAGAGCATTCATGCAATGACCCCGGCCTTACTGTTTAGCCCGGCACATTTTTATTTCTTTTAACTTTACTTTTTCAGCATAGGGATAGGTTTTCAAATCTACAAAACAAGGATTCTACATTGGATATCAGAAGAGGCTACCTTAACATTGCACCTTTTGAAATCTGAACAGCACTGTCTGGTAGGGATTCACCAGTTAGCCAAGCAACGAAGGCCCCAGTGAGCTCTCCCCCATAAGCTGGTTCGTCCTGTGCTGAAAGAAGGTGGCCAAACCCATTTTTGCATATAAAGAAAAAATGCATGTAATGTAAAAGAGATCCCAAAAAGAACAAACATTATGCAAATGAGAGTGACTTTTTAAATCGTTATAGTTTTAAATGATAAAAACGAAAGTCTATTTAGGATGACTCTGACGGTCTGGGAACAAGGTGGGTGCCTGGAGAGACAGATTAGAGGAGTGTTTGGGTGTTTTCAAAAGCTGCCATGTTCATTATCTGTGACAATAATAGGTCGCTTCAGGACTAGAATATCTTCCCGTGTTAAAGTTTTTGTTCTGCTACCAGATGCAAGGATAAGACACAAGAGCAGCCAGTGAGCAGGGAGGCAGTGCCGACTGCTTAGCTACTTCTGAATATTTTTAGCTCAATTCTACCACTTTCAAAGTATCTGCAGACAAGAAGTACAGCTATATTACAGGCTTAGAAAATGCCTTCTGAAATAATCAAAGCATCACATACAGTGGCAAGAAAAATTGAGAGATGTACATACAGGGGCACAGTGTTTTATGTGAAAGTGAAAAAACACAAATACCACAGCTATCGATGCTGTGTCAGGAAGAGCTCTGCCCGAAATAAATGGATGTTGCGGGGAAGCTTCCCATGAACAAGGGACAAGCCCCTCTCCTCCAGGCCTAGGCCTCGCTCGTGGCCATTTTTCAGCGTTCATTCAGCCATAGTTACGGAAGTCTTCTCTCGACGCCAAGCACTGGTGTAGCTGCTGAGAACCCACCAGCATCCAAGACCAAATCTCCACCCTCGGCAGGGCTTATAGTTTCATAGGAGAAGGAACAGGAAAACCAATATCCACTCGAAGGGCTATTTTTAAAATGTACTGGAGCAAGGAGAGGGTGAGGAGGGGACACTGTGTGAGATACAGTTGCTGGGAAGCCCCTCTGAAAAGGAGACATCTGAACAAAAGGAGAGGCAGAGGGAGCCAGGAGAGGGACTAGAATATCTTCCCGTGTTAAAGTTTTTGTTCTGCTAGCAGATGCAAGGATAAGGATATTTTACTTCTGAATATGTTTCACAGAAACATCTCATCACAAGACGAGAGGGAACTAGAGACATCCCAGCTCTTGCCCACAGACACACTGTCACAACCAGAGAAGGCAAACGGCTTCAACACGTCCCTACCTGCTGAATTTGTCTCTTGCCTGTGCCACACTGGTAGAACTCTGCCCCCTGGTGCACCCCTGCTGCCTGCACCCCAGACTGAAGTCTCAGGGAGCCCACTGATCCCTGCCTGCAGGAAGCTCACAGACCACAGACCCAGCCTGGATTTCTCATCCTCAGCCCACACACAGATCTGTGAGTAGGAAAAAGAAAGGCTGGTATCGTCAGCCTCTGGGCTTGGAGGCATCTCCCAGGATGGAGACAGCTGCAAGACAATGATGAGTCCTGAGATGAAAAACAAAGTAAGAAGGTAGAAGGGGAAGTTTTCAGTGGGGATCATTCATCAAGGATGAGCAGAGACAAGCCTCCACGAGGAAGGGACTCGGGAGTAGGATGGGACGGAAATGAAGGAACGGTCATGAAGACTGTCAGCGGACAAGCGTCAAAGCAGAGGGAGAAGCATGGGCCAGAGCCCTGCACGTCACAGAGCACAGGCACTGTGACAGCAAGCAAGAGGGAAACACAGGGAGACAGGCGGGAGACTGTCTTAGGGCAGCCGCGTAGGGCTCACTGAGAAGGGGCTGAGTCTGGCTTAATTTCGAAAGAACCACTGCATTGCCTGGGCGGTGCTGGGACAAGGGGAGCAGAGGGACCGGCTGGGCGCCTGTTATGATCACCCATGGGGGAGATGACGCCGAGATGCGGCCGGGATGAAGATGCCAGAAGCAGCAGGCATGGCAAGTGAGCCAGGGGCGGGCATGCTTCAGATGCCAGTCTCAGGACAGAGCAATCCTAACCGTGGCATGAGAGACAAACTGCAGGGTCAACTCCAAGGTGTTAGTCCTCAGGACCCAGAGGACTGTGCTGGCACTTACTAAGGTGTGGAGGCTGGAAAGGCAGCAAGGGTGGAACAGGGATCTCGGCATCTTGGGCCGGTCATGTTGGTGGTGAGTCACGCATGGTCCTCCAGGGAAGGTCAGGCAGGCACGCAGACAGCGTGCTGCAGGCGCAAGCCACAGACACATCTGCATATAGATTGCTTTTTCTCCTGCCAATGAAGATCCAAAAGACCCTTCCAAGGGAGGAGAGACCCACATGGAAAGCTGGTATCTGCAGAAGCAAAGTGGCCAATGTTTCTGCCAGCTGTTGTGCAGCCAGGGGTGACACTGGGGCTCAGTTTAGCTCTCCTTTTCCCTGGCATTCTGGAACTTGCCTTTCTGCCACATTTTGATGGTCTCCACCTGGTCAGTGGACACAGAGGAGCTGGTGGGAGACACGCCTGTCTGGCCCCACCACCACACAAATCAGGGTTGAAACAGCGTGCGGGGTGTGCTTGGTAATGGGGGGTGCAGAAACGCTGGCCTGGCTGTGGCCACAATATGTCAGGTCAGGGAGGGAAAGGGCTTCTCTCTTTCTCTGTCTCTCTCTGCAGACCCCCTGAACCCATACTGCCTCTTCACTCTGGGATACAGCAGGCCCTACCTGTTAAAAAACTTTTTTTAAAGATTTATTATTTATGCATACAAGAGCTGGGGTACAGGCCAGAGGGGGATGAGAGGATTCACCAAAGACAGAGTGGGGGAGCAGAACCGACAGATGTACTGAAATACACTGCTGAGGGGAGCAGCAGGTGGGTCAAGAGAGGTCTGCTGCGACATGTGGGTCAGCTCCCTGGCCAGGGCTCAAATTCATGCTGTAGTGGCTGAGGACAGCTTCAGAGTGAGGTGCTTTAACCAGCTGCACAACCAGGGAGGCCACCTGTTAAAAAACTTAATGGAGTGGGGAGTCGAGTGTGCAGGAAACAAAGACAGCGCTGCCCCACTTCAAAGAATGCCACTCTCACCCTAAGGAAAGATGAGCTGAGAAGAGAAACTGATACAATTTAAGGGATCAACTCTGGCATCAAATGAGAACTTCCAACTAAATGCCCACAGGTTGCTAAACCACTACAAATACAGTTGTTCTCTACCTCAAAGCAAAGTCAAAAACTCAATTCCCTTTCCCTGATACTATCTCAAATCCAGAGCTAAAAATCTTTAGCCTCATCAACCTGAATGTTTGATTTAAAAAAAAAAAAAAAAAAAAAAAACCTCTGTGATCTCATCATCATCTAACAAGGGCTGTTGGGGCCAACGCTGGAATTTAAATGATCAAAAGCAGGTTGTGAGCTTGAGCTGAGAAAGAGGACAACAGTCATCAACTCTACTACAGGGCACAAGGGCACCATGGAGGTGGATTGGGAAAAGTGAAGCTCTGCATCACACCGAAAAGCAAAGAAAATAGGTGCTTGGGCCAGACGTGGGAAGAGTGTCCTCTTCCCAAATCTTCCCACTCTCTTTTCCTTTCCACTTTGAGACCAAGAGACCTCGGGTGTCCTGGCTGCATTCAGACATGGTGACAATAAACTAATCTTGCATTACCATTGAATCTCTAGTCCACATACAGTAAAGAATGACATTAGGTTTATCTGAGGCTTAGCATTTCTGATGTTCGTGGGAGTAAAGGGAGGCACTTGTCTCAAAAGACACATTCTAACAGAGCTGGTGGGTTACAGGTGTGGTGTGCTCCAGCGGAAGCACAGGAAGCCCAGGCAGCAGACAACTCAGCTGGGTTTTCTCTGCGCCTCTGCCTCTCTGTCCAGGCAGCGGCCCTTACTGTCCAGTAAAGGCAATTCAGCAAGGCAGCTAACAGACCCAGGCTTCACTCCTGGAGCATCTCATGGGAATTAGTTCAGTCACTTCCCTGGCCAACAGACAATAAAATATGGGATGGGAAAGATAAACAGAGGTGATGGCTGAGATGACTTTGTAAAGATGAAAAGACTTTTGAGAGAAAGGAGCGCAGAACAAAGACAAAGAGACACAGAAATCAGTTCAGTATAAGACTTTTCTGACCAAATTATTCAACAGTGAAAAAGGCTTCCTCTAAAAGCAGAGAGCAAAACTGTGAAAGGTGTACTCTTTTTTTCTTTAGACAAAAAGTGTTTGTTCTATTACTGGCAGACCCTGTGTTTTGACCTACGTAGCCACAGTTCCCCTGCTTCTACGAGCCACTGGGTCTCTGGCCATTCCTTGCGCCCTGTTCTGAGCACATATATTAAAAGTGTCTATGAGAGGAAAGAACAAAGAATATAAAAGATCTCTGCACTGACATGATGACTAGACTGGTCAAAATTCTACTCGTGAAAATCACATCAACCAGAAAGGCATGATCCACTGTTGTTTCCTTAAAATGCAAAACAGGGGCCCTCTCTGGTGGCGCAGTGGGTTAAGCACAACACTGAGAAGCTAAAGCCACTTCCGCATGAATTCGATCCCCGCCTGCCCCGGAGGTGACCACATGGCGTGGCAGACCTCTCCTGACCTGCCCGCTGCTCCCCTCAGCAGTGTGCTCCGTTGATCTGCCTGTTCTGTTCCCTACTCTGTCTCTGGTGAAGCCTTTCACCGCCCCTGAGCCTCTGGCCTGTACCCCAGTTCTGTATGAATAAATAAATCTTAAAAAAAAAAAAAACGCAAAACAGAATATTTTAATCACTGAATAAAGGAAGCTGGAATGCTCCTTCCCTGTGTCACATACTTTGGTTTCACAGATGTCAACCTTTGTCCACCCAAACAGCAGGGAGAGTGTTGACGGTGGGCCCATGCTGGAGAAACTGGGCAAGGATAAGCTATTTTCTTGTTCAGTTTATGAGAAAGCTGGCACCTGGCTTTATCATTTATTTTCTTCTTTACCCTAAAGCCCAAGTCTCCACTGAGCAGAAAGGGCCTCATTCCCACACAGGGTGCCTCCCACCACCTCCCCTCCAAGTGATGGAGAATGAACCCTGGTGGACCAGATGACTGCAGGACCACATCATGTCAACACCAGAACGAGCCCTTCAGGCCTTTGCTGCCAAGCTCCATGACACACAGGCCGCACCCTCAGACCCAGCACAAGCCACCTCTCCTCCCGCCATCACAGGGCTCTGCGCCAGACGACCTGGGCATGAGCAAGTGGACCCCCTGCTCTGCATTAACCCCAGGCCTTTGGCCCATGCTTCCACTGTTGTAACCTCTTCCCATCTCCCGGCAGGGACTGTTACCTTCCCACGGACACTGCTCCATCTGCCGCAGGGAACTGTCAACGCAGAACTGATACTGGAGAGACAGGCACTGATGAGGCAGATGTTGAAGGAAGGCTACCTTCCTGACCTCACTGCCATTAGCAGTGCTGGCAGCGGGCACAGTGGGGAGAAGCCCTGGTTAATTGGCCAGTCTGCTACTGGGTTCAGGAAGAGTGTGAGTCCTCCCTTTCTGGCTCATTCATATCCTGTCTATCTGGGATCCCCACTTGAAACAAAGAGAGTGTCCTCTTGGCCTATCGCAGCTTCCCCAGATCATATCTGCCTGCCTAAGCCATTACTGGACACTCTCAATTTACCCTCAGCAATGGCTTTTATTTAAAATCACTTTCTAACCTGGTCATTAGCCATCACTGCTGAGAGCAGGCTGGCTGCTAAATTAGTTGGCACGCACTATTCCGGTACTCCTTATCCTCTCTCCCTAGCACGGAGGACTCATAAAAGCGAGCGCACTCCGGGACAAACAAGGTCCTCACAAGCTCAATCTACAGACCAATACCTGACTTATTTTCCCTGGCTGGGTGCGCCTGGGACTGGGCATGATGAGGACACACTTCCGTAGAGTCAGTGTAAGAGAAGTCATAAGCAACGGCACCACTAAGCAACTTTACCCTTCTGGAGTCATCCAAACGACATCCTC
The DNA here is from genome assembly GCF_000260355.1 of Condylura cristata. Taxonomy (NCBI): domain Eukaryota; kingdom Metazoa; phylum Chordata; class Mammalia; order Eulipotyphla; family Talpidae; genus Condylura; species Condylura cristata. Next base: position 12,966,647 of record NW_004567137.1, read on the forward strand.
CAAACCAGAATATCTCAGATGTGTTGCTTTGTGGAATCTGCATATTGGAAGTGAGAGGAGATTCATCTGGCCAATGGGGCTCTTCAAGGATTTTGGCCATTCAGGTTTTCAAGGTTGCTCTTCCCATCCCTACATCCAACTCAGAAAGGACTGACCTGAGAAACAGGACAGGAATCTAGAGCTTTGTCTTCAGGACAACACAGCTAAAAGCAGAGGCCAGGGGGACACAGGCCTTATCTTAGAGAGGTGAGGCCTAGAAGGGGTTTCCTCTCCCAGGAAAACAGGGGCTTTGTACCTGCTTCCTGCCGCAGGGAATGCAGAGCGCGAGCCTGCCCCTTCCCTGAGTGGATGCACAAGTCCTGCTTCCTGCGCCGTGCCTGCTGGACACACTGAGCCGTGTGTTTGCTTTCACCATGGCTCAGGCAGGGCTAGATCATGCCCCAGTCCACAGACACCTTGGTTTTAGCGAAGTGCCGATGGCTGTGTCCACTGCACCTGGGAACTGTCAAGGTCCTGGGAAAAGCGCAGCAGACACAGAATATATTATGGGCCAGAGCCCTGAAAGTCTTGTCTAACTCACAGCTCCCTGACGACAAGTCCACCCAAACCCCTCTCAAGGACTCAAATATGCTCTTCCAGGCGAGAACTTATTTTCTCCAGATCCCAGAAGATCCTTCACACCCAAACTCATGCAACAGTCTTCACCGACACCCCAGAGCCCAGGCTGGCAAGAGGGGGCCCTGGATTTAGAAGGGAGTGTCACCTCCCCAATGGCAGGCCCCGGCCTCCGCTTGCTCCAAAACAAGTACTTAGGCATCTCGGGTGCGCCAAGGGTGCCAGCCCCTAGCTCACACTGACTGGTCCTCTCTCCCCAGACCCCAGCAGGCCTTTATTTTCCCCCTGCGCTTGGCATTTGACAAAGTTATCTCCCTTGGGGCCATTCAGCTGTGACATTTTCCCAGCATGTCTTCTCCTTGTCAACAAGCACAGGGCAGCAGTCTTTCAAAGTGAAATAAAGACGCCAGAGCACGCAGTCACACACACACCCGTGGAGAAGAGGGCGAGAGGAGAAAGACCTCAATGAAAGGGTCCTGAATTTAGCACCGATGTAAATGTGCCTCCCAGGGGCTGCAGCTCAGAAGCCTGTACCTGTTTCATAAAGAAGCTGGGGAAAAGCTGAAGCCCCTACCTGCTTTCCCAGGACCTCAGCACACTCCTGGGACAGGATGCCACTGTGCTGTGGCCAAAACGCAGCCGCTTCTGGAGTCTAAAACCTCCCTGATGGCCAGGTTGCTTCCGAGTGCTGCCTCCTGCCTGCCTCTGGAACACCTGTGTCCGGGTCTCAGCTGGCCTGGTGGAGACGAGGCAAGTGGACTCCTGCACTCCAGAGTAGCTGACTGCCCGATGCGGCCCGCTCCACTGCTCTGTTGTGCTTCTCGGCCTTGCTGAAGTTGTTTTCTCTCCTGGAAGCTGCTCCGGCAGAAAACTTCGCCTCTTTAAGAGTTCGCTAAGTTTGCTCCTTGTCTGATCCTTTGCAGACGCCAGTAGACGTGCCCACTGCAACTTGCTCAGGCTTCCATTTTGCAAACCACACTGTCTTGCATTTGTCTTTTGATGTTTCTGTCTAGCTGAAAGATTGTGTGGGCCATAAAAGGCACCGAAAGTGGCTTTTTCGTGTCTGTCTCCCCAGCACCCGCACAGTTCCTATCACATAGAATTTTATAAGAAGCAGAAATGCCATAAAAGGTTAGAGAAAGCCCTTGGCATCAAAAGATTCTTCCCTTTCTTGCCACTTGAACAGACCCTGAAAATGCTGCCTTTCCTATTGCACACCCATCCTGTGCTCAAAGTGATTCACAAATGACCCAGGCCGCCGCCCCCTACTGTCAGGCAAGCATGATCCAGGCTGACCATTTAGATGGCGCTCGTCTCCAGAACCACAGCAGCAGCAGCAGTGGGCCTATGACGCAAGAAAGCCCGATCGGATGAGCTGTACCACTGAATACAAGGAGACAGGCTTTTCTTTCTTGTAAGCTGTAAGAATACAGGCTTAGAGCTACTAGTGGACTTCCTTTCATCCTATGAGTATGAAGCCAAAATGCTTCACAGTGAAGTAGATGGAGAGGAATACAGCGAGGGGGCAGGCAGACCCCTAACAGGTGGTTATAGTGCCTCGATGCAGCCACACCTGAAGCAGACACATCCTGTCCTGGGCAGTAGCATTTATCATCAGCTCAATGGCCTCTCTGTTCCTCTCATCTTTCTTTTTATTTTTTTTCCTTAAGCTACTTGGTATTCAATTTTATCATCTGCAATGAAAATAGGCTCTTTCTCTCTCTCTCTCTCTCTCTCTCTCTATATATATATATATAGTATATGTGTATATATATATATATACACACACATATATATGTGTATATATACTATATATATATATAGTGTGTGTGTGTATATATATATACACTATTTTTACTGATATAAAGAATGAGTATTTACTCTACCACTGAAACTCTGTGAGTTATTTTCAGCAATAAGAATTGAGGAAACGATCTAAATGATTGTCACTTTCGGTGCTTTCTGGGGTTATCTAACTTAAATCCGACACAATCTGTATAAAAGTGGACAAAATCTCGTTGCTTCTCAGCCTTCTAGCTAAGATCAAGTATAGTAAAAGGGGGCAAAAATCTTGTAACAAGATTTAGCAATTTTTCTCCGGGGAGTTGCAACTATTCATAGTCATAATTAAAACATTTAAAGATCATTTTTAAAAAGTGGTTCCCTGGTAAAACAATAAGGTTTTCAGAAGAAAACAGAGATGAAAATTTTCATGACCTTGGAAGAGGCAAAGAGTTCCTAAATTAGGTACAAAAAGCTCTAACAATAAAGGGAAGAAAATCAATGAATTAGACTACATTAAAATTAAGAACTTTTGTTCTAAGATATCATAAGAGAACGAAACACACACTGAAGAGCAGGAAGATATTCACGAAAGAATTATCTACTGGGCCCTCCCTGGTGGCACAGTGCATTGGAGTGCAGCACTGCAAAGCTGGCTATGGCCGCTTCAGTGCAAGTTCAATCCACAGCCCTGGAGCTGACCCACGTGGTGCGGCAGACCTCTCCTGTCTCATCCGCTGCCCTCCTCAGCAGTGTACTTCATCTACCTGCCTATTCTGCTCCCCACTCTGTCTCTGATAAATTCTCCCACCGCCCCTGCACCTCTGGTATGTACCACAGTTCTGTATGCATAAACACATAAAAAATGTTAAAAAAAAAAATATATCCATTGGGCCCACCCTAGTGGTGTAGCGGATTAAAGCACAGCACTAAGAAGCTAAGGCCACTTCAGCACGAGTTCAATCGCTGCCCTGGAGGTGACCCACAAGGCGCGGCAGACCTCTCCTGACCCACCCACTGCTCCCCTCAACAGTGCATTTCATCAATGTGCCCATTCTGTTCCATATTCTGTCTCTAGTGAATCCTCTCACAGCCCCTGCACCTCTGTCCTGTGCCCCAGTTCTGTATGCATAGATAAATAAATCTTTTTAAAAAAAAAAGGAATTATCTATCAAAGAACAGGCACCTAGAATATAGAATATGTAAAGAACTGTAAATGAGTAAGAAAAAGGCAGATGACTTACTAGGAAAAAGGGAAAGGAGAAGTATCAAGTCATCACTACAACACAGGAAGTGGCCTAGCCCCACTAATTATCAGAACAATTTAAATTGTAACTACAGAAAGATACCAGCAAAGCCAGCAGATTAGCTGGAACACAGAAGACAGAGGGTCCGAGCCCAGGGAGTACGTGGGCAACCGGAAGAGCTCTCTCGCCTTGCTGACAGGTGTACAGGGGCACACCACCCGGGGAAACTGGCTCACGTATTTACCGACGCTCAGTTTTTTCATATGGTGAAGAACTCGCCCAGTTTAGCCACTGCCACCAAAAAGCAGTCTAATTAAGAACTGGACGAAAGATCTAAATAGACACTTTTGTCACTAGAAGGCCAAGGGACATATGGGGAAATGTGTATCACCACTTCTTAGCAGGGAAATGCCAATCCTTACCACACGTGGTACCAATTCACTCCCATGAAAACAGCTCACCTCAAAAAAAAAAAGAAGAAGAACCAAGTGTTGGTGAGACTGGAAAAAGAGGAACACTCATTCACCATGGTGGGAATGCCTATTGGTGCAGCCATCTGGAAAATAGTACAGACCTTCCTTCAAAAATTAAAAGTAGAACTGCCCTAGGGTCCAGCAACCCTACTTCTCGGTAGCTACTCCAAAAACTTTCTCAAAAAAATACAAAATAATCAATTCGAAGAGTTATATGCTCCACGAGGCTGACTGAGCAATTATTTACAACAGCCAAGGAAAGGAAGCACCGAAGAGCCCACTGACAGATGACTGGTGTATATATACGCACACCACGGGGCACCATTCAGTTACAGGGAAAGATGAAGTTTTGCCACTTGCAGCAAAATGGAAGGAACTCAGGGGGATTATGCAAAGTGAAACTAGTCAGAAAGAAAGATGAATATTGGATGGTTCCACCTACCTGTACAATAAAATGAATGAATGGGTAAAACAAACCAGAAATAAACTACTGGACTATACAACTGAGGTCACCAGAGGTGAAGAGGAATGGTGGGCAGAAGCCTGGTGGCGGTGATGTTGTCTTTTGAGTTTGGGGTTCTTGGGTTCGCTCAGGGAAAGGTTTCACCAGAGCTCCCCTTTTCAGCAGCACACGGCGAGATTCTCCACGAGGCAGAGACTCAGTTATATCTGAAGAGTGAGTTTATTAGAAAGAGACAGGAGAGGAAAAGTCACTTGTGCATAAGCACAAATGGGCAGGCAGAGCTGCCCTGGAAGGGTCAGGTTTGCTGCGAGAGGCCTGCACGCCTGCAGGCAGACAGCCTAAGGAGAGCGGCC
>NW_004567137.1:12971680-12973322 GCF_000260355.1 Condylura cristata
GCAGAGGCAGAGAGTGGGTGGAAGAAGCACCTGCATAGGCACAGGTGGGCAGTGGAGAGGCTGATACAGGCAAGTTTCTCCTTGGGAGGGGATCATTCTTTGTGAGCCTAGGCAGAACTGGAGAGGACCGGGGATTTCCTGATGAGCTCCGTCTCCATGTCCTTATCTTTTACCTTTTGGGTCTGAGCTTCAGGCACAGCCCCCAACAGTCTGTCATCTGCTGGGACCTCTTGGAGACATCCAGGCATCCCGGATGTCCTGGACATCAGGCTTTGAGGATCTTGACTTTATGGCCGTGTCGGTTGCTTCCCAAGCCCCTTCTCTCTGTCCCCTTTGTGTGACTCAATCTTGTGATGCCTCCCCTGCATTCCTTCCTCTATCAGAGGGAATATAATCCCTCCATCAGAGGGGTGGTGGAGGGAGTTCTGGTTTTGGTGTTTTTTTCTTGAAAAATGAAAGCTTTAACTAAGCTGGTAACCTCTGCATCTTAACAGGCACTGGGTACAGGGATGTACCCCATTGAATCATTCTAACTGCTGACACCCCCCCAAAAACCCCACCCCCACACACAGTGAGCTGACTTCACTTTGACCCTATACAAAGATACAAAGTTGGGGAACAATTTCAAGATGTTTCCATGCAGACCCACAGGAAGGCTCCTGTCCGCCTTCCTTCCTCCCAGAGCACAGAGCAGAAAGCCCCTTCTGTTCCAGGCCCAACATCAGCAGTGCTGAGCACAAACCCACCTCACCCAAGAGGTGAATCAAAGGAAGTTCAGTAACACTCCCAGGTCATCAACTTAGAGGCACACATGCAGAGAAATACAAGTTAGCCTCCCTGAATAAAAGGATTTTAAGCAAAGCTAAATGTGGCCTGTGAGGTAGCTGGAAGAGGAGTAGCTAAGGAACCCAGAAAATGGCCAAGAGACAGCCTGAACCCCAGGCCTGCTTGAGCTCCCTCCCTTACCCCCTCACTCCCACCCAGGTGTTACAGCTCTAGTCTGCCCACCATGGGACTATTTGTTCTATAATTGCTAGGATTTAGGGATAAGGAGAGAATATTTTGGGACTAGAATAATGTAAGAGGAAGTGCTTCTTAGTCTTCTAATTTGCAACAGAATTGAAAACTCCACCTCCCAGTCTCTTCTCTAATACCTTTCTGAGCAACTGGTAAGATTCTACTGGAAAGCTATTAATTCAATAAGTTCTTGTTAAACATCAATTTTATTCCAGCACTGAGGATAGCGTGCTAAATAAGATAAAGTTTATGGACTGAAAAGGAGAGACAGACCTTAGCGTAATTGTATCGTTACAGATAATTAGTTAATTACAAACGTGATGTGCCGAGATGCACAGCAGGAGGATCATGATGGCCTTTTAGGTATCAACTCCACTGGGTCACAGGGCGCCCAGATATTTGGTTAAACATTGAACGTGTCTGGTGTTTCTGGATGAGGTTAGCATTTGAATCGAAGATGAGGACAGTGGGATCACAGCCCCCGACCCCCAATGTGGGTATGCATCAGCTAGCCCTTTCCGGGCCTGAATAGAACAGAAAGTCAGGGGAAAGGAGAATTTATTCTCCATCTAAGCACTTGAGCTGGGCCTCTTTCTTCTTTTGCCCTAGAATGAGAACTTGCATG
>NW_004567137.1:12974667-12978588 GCF_000260355.1 Condylura cristata
TGTTCCTTTACCTTTCTTCTTGTAAATAAACCCATTATCGAACCTTTCTGTGTGTGTCCATAATACAATTGAATCTTAAGCGCACGGATGAGGACCCACAGACAAGCTACACAGTTCACATTGGGGTGCCCTGTAATAAAACCTCATCCAAAGAGCAGTGGGAAGTCACTTGAAATCTCTAGCTGGGTTTCCAGGGGTTAACAGGATCCAGCATCTCTGCTTGTTTATTTCATCACAGAATCTAGGCCAGTCTTGGCTGAAGCTTGGCCAGTTGTGCTGTCTCCTGAAAAACCACCCTGAGCTTTCAGGAGGCGTTTTTGACTTTTCCATGTCACGATCCATCTTCCCACCACCACCAAGCTCCGCTGTGGCGTGAGGCTGGGGGGGGGGGGCAGGAAAATTGGCCGCGGGGTCCAGTGGCAACAGCCTGAGCCAGGAGTCAGCAGCTTGGACGTTCTCTTGAGCCACCAGAGGCTCTCCGGAGCATAGAGGGCAAGCCCAGGTTAATGTCTCCATCTCCAGACCCTTAACCTCCATTTCCATACTCTGCACTGAGTTGGCCTCATCTCCCTAAGCTGCTGGAGGAATAATTTAATTAAAGATGTGAAATGGGGAGTTCCCAGGCACCAAGGTAGCAGCCCCTGCATGTAATTAGGAGACTGCAGTGCAGGGAAACCCCCTCCCTCAGCCCCAGGGCCCCACGGGGGAACCCAGGAGGAGCAGCCTGCAGCCAGGGGCAACTTCCCCATGAGGCCTCTGCCTCACCCATGGAGCCACAGTGGGAAAGCAGGTGTGTGTCCCTGGTCAAGTCTGTCTAGTTAATGTTACGGTCAACAGTCCACTGGGCGGGTGTCAACTGTGAGCGCAGGAAGCTGAGCTAGACAAGAGCACCCCCGAATACTGGATAAGCTGGGCATCCACATAGTCTGGGAGTCATAAAGCTCCTCTGGAACTGTGGAGGTCTGTATTCATTGCTGAAATCAATGTCTAGACCCCAGATGGGGCTGCTCCTGCTCTGACAGCCGCACTTGAGTAGCACACGTCCCTGTAGAAGCCCCATTACGCAGAACGCAGTACGTCCAGCCTTGCTGAACCCCAACTGCCAATCATCTGTGATGACGTGCTCACCTAGACAGGGAGACCAGCAGCTCTCGCCAGTCAAGCGCAGCCAAATACTCTCCTATTCCTTGAATGACCTTATCAGGAAATTCCGTCCTCACAGCCAGTCTTGCCTGTGTCCACATTGCTACATAAAACTCACTCTTGCCCTAACACCCCTTGGGAAGAGTGTGCGGCACTGTGCTCCCCCCATCCATGGATCTGTTTCCCTGAAGGACCTCAAATTCATGACTAAACTGTTCTCTCTTTGCCATTTGACAGTATCACACGTATACTTACATGCACAAATATAGTGTTTAAGGGGCAGAATAATGACCCTCCAAAGATGCCCACATCCTGACCCCAGGAATCTGGAAGGTCACCTTACATGAGGAAAGGGACTTTGCATGTATCGTTAAGGGTCTTGAGAAAAAAAAAAAACCCACCTAGAAGCGGGTGCATGCAGCTTGAACTGTGATGCTCAAGGGTCAACAGTGTATTGAACAGTATCAATTCTTAGGTCCAAATGACACAACCCCTCCCGCTAGTTTAAGCATTAGCCAAATATAAGCTAGGGTGTCGGGTAGGCCGAGACACTCTAGGAGAGTAGGGAGGCTGACTGCAGGGACAGAGCCCGATGCCCACGGCAGGCCAGAGTATCAACGCCTGATACACTGATCCATGCTGCCACCTCGCAGTGCCTGCTTCTTGCATTACTACAGATGGGTGAACCCAGGTCTCATACCTGCATCCTACTGCAGAAGAATTTGCTTCTCTGGCAGGTTACATGATGTGCAAAATGGTGAGAGTACAGGAATACCACAAAAGTGGAAAGCAACGGGGAATACCACAAAAGTGGCAGGCAACGCTGGTGAGCAATGTCCATGCGTGAGCTCCCCTCTGTAGTCAGATTCAGTTGTCACTGCTCAGCCCCCAGCATTCACTACTGTTACTTTCCTGCATTCTGAAGTTACCTCATCTATTAACCATTACAAAATAAATAATTCTAATGCAATGTATAAGTGCTTTGATGGAAGAATGGATTAAAAACTTTGGGAGTTTAGAGGACAAAACCATTGCCTTAGGATAGGTGAACGAGAGGGTGTGATTACAAGATTCTGAGCTGACTCTTATGAAAAAAAAAAATACAGCAAAAATTTTCCAGGCCCAACATATGTAGTGGCAGAAAAGCCTGGCACCTGTGGAGATCAGAGATAATTGGGTGTGACTCTCCCTTGTAGGGGGAGAGGTCAGAGCCTGCTGGGTGAAAGTGAGGTGCCGGGAATAAGAGGGAATATCAAGTATGAGGAGGGAAGGCAGAGAGGGGCAGATTAAAGATATAATCAATGCTGCCCTAAGGAGTTTAGAATTTATTCTGCAGGCCATGGAGTCACTGAAATTGCTTAATTAGGGAATTGACATTAGGTCATTTTGAGAAAGATAATTCTGGCAGTGACATGGCAGAGAAGTTAGAAGAGGAAAAAAACAGGGGCTAGAAACTCTAGTTAGGGCCTTATTGTGGAATTCTAATGAAGACAGGGAAGATGTGGATAGAAACAGTGGCAGCAAGTATTATAAGGGAGAGGCTGGTTTTGAAATGATGTGAGTGGTAGACAACAAGAGAAGACTCAAGACTACTAGAACTTTTGAGACATGGACAACTGGGAAAAGCTCTTGATGCTGCTGGGGAAGTCAGGAAACTGGGAAATACAGGAAGAGGAATTTAGGCAAATACAGTGGTTTTCACTGACATCCATAATTTCAGAGGCAGGGCACCATGCGGATGAGATGTCTAGAAGGAAACTGGACCCAGCATTCTGGAGCAGGAGAACAACCAAGTGGGGAAAATAGATAAGGGTCACTGTGGGGAGGTAGAGGCCTCGAGATGAAATGAACTTTTTCAGGAGAGTCTGAAAAACAGAAGAGGGCTGAAGACCTCTTTGGGCCAAGGGCAACCCACCAGGGCATCACTGGGGCCTTGAGGATCCTGTGCCCCCCAAACAAAAGGGACCCCAGGCCAATGTTGCTCTTTATATACGGTATCTAAGCACAGAGGAGGCTGTGAGTGTCGAGTGAATGTGTGAGGGGGCTGGAGGCTGGAGGCTGACCTCCTGGGACCACTATTTCCTTCCCACCACACAGTGGACCAAAACAGCCAACTACAAATGCCTGACCTGTCCAGTGTCCCCTTGCTTGAGACACTGTCCTGCTGGCGTGGCCAGTGTGTGACACGGTGTCCTTTCCCAGCCAGGAAACACAGACTAGAACAAGGGCTGTGCCCCTGAGCCTCTGGCTTTCAAAGCCTTGCCTAAAAGTTCACCCTCACGTAGGGCTTTTGGAATAGACAGCCCTGGAAGACTGAGCACTGGGCATTTGGGGTTTCTAAGAGCACAGTGTCAGTGATAAACTGAGGTGGCCCGGCCAGACCCTTCAGGTACCCGGGAACTGGAGCTTAAAGAAAGGAGAGCCATCGTCAGGGAAAAGAGGGGTGCAGCAGGTGAGAACCATGATTATAGGGGAGGAGAAGTGTCTTGGAGCTGACAGGTTTTGGTTACAGTCTTGACGCAAGGCTACTGTAGCCACCCTACCCCCATTTCTATAGTGCAACAAGTGAACCCCAGACTATCAGAAGCCGCAAGAGGGCTTCCTTTGCTTAAACCATGCTTATGTGTGTTCACTGTATCCCCCGCCCCATTACTTTTCGTGTGGCTGATTCTTGCCACAGAATCTTTTCTGTAGCTAATACAAAGAGAAATGTGAAGGACGGCCCTCTCTAAACCAATCCAAATTCTAACTTAGTCAAGTCTAAATGACATGGCGGGG
>NW_004567137.1:12978688-12982610 GCF_000260355.1 Condylura cristata
TCGAGGTCTGGTCTGCAGTCTCTGCCCAACGCGATCAGTTCTGAGTCGGGATCTTGGTTCGTCACGAGCCTGTGCCATCAGGACTCAGCAATCGGACTCCCAGGAGCATTTGAAATGCAGAGTTTTGCTTCTCCTGGGAGGACTCAGTCTCGCTGACCTTTCCCTGGAGTGACAGTTCCCGCCAAGGCAGAGGACTTTTCTGGAGCTAGTGAATAAATTATCTTTTGCATGGAAGGGTATAGGAACAGCTTTCTGAGAAGTAAATTTGTTTGCAGTAACTAGGGGCAATTGACAGGAATGAAGCCGAAAATCAAGCCTAAAGCACAGAAGAAATCTGCCCAAATGCTGGGAATGAGGGGTGTAGGATGAGCCCCTCCCAGGTAGCTAAGTATTAAATCCGAGTTTGGTAATTGTGTTCGGAGGGGTACGACCTAGAACCTAAGGCCCATCTAAACCTGCCGTATATGTGCATATCTTCTCTGGATGTGTCCAGAACAGTCTTCAAGTTCACCTTGCTAAGCACCAACATATAAATGCATCGTCATGCCATCCCTGACATACACTTGCCATGGACAGATACTAAAAAAATCCTTACTGCTGTCAAAATAGATATGCACAGATGTGCAATATCAAATGTGTCCAGGAGGCGAGGTGATGGATCTGTTTAGAAGCCTGATTTGCTGACGGTATCACAGGTGTATGCATCAAGCTCATGAAGCTGTGCACAATTTTCTACATAGCAATTATGCTTTACAAAGGTGTATATATACTTTCTATATCCAATGCTGAGTAAACAAAAGAAAATTGCAGAGTAATATATGCGTGTACAACCACTTAAATATAATTTTAGGACATGAAAGCCAATTCTACATAATATCTATAATTGCATGTACAGTAATTTTTTTTAAACATGCGGAATGAGAAACACCTCCTTGAGGTACTGGCTACTTCTATGAAAGGAAGGAGAGAAGTAAGATTGGGGAGAGGACTTAGTGGATTTTAAATGTAATTTTTTTTCTTTTCTTTTCTTTTTTAAAGATTCATTTATTTGTGCACAGAACTGGGGTACAGGCCAGAGGTGCCGGAACAGCGAGAGGATTCACCAGAGACAGAGTGGGGAGCAGAACAGTCAGATCGACGAAGTACACTGCTGAGGGGAGCAGCGGGCGGGTCAGGAGAGGTCTGCTGTGCCATGTGGTCACCTCCGGGGCAGGTGGGGATTGAACTTATGGTGAAGTGGCTTTGGCTTCTCAGTGCTGTGCTTTAACCCACTGTGCCACCAGGGAGGGCCTGTAAATTTTTTCTTTAACCTAAATTTCAGTGCAGAAGAAAAAAAAGTCTATGTGGCTGAGTCTGTATTTCTCACACACAACATAGTAGATGGCACACTTAGAGAGAACAAAAGAGTCTACAAAAAAACTTCTAGGAATAACAAATGACTACAGTAAGGTGACAGGAGACAAAATCAATACACAAAAATCAGCGGCATTTCTATATGTGAACATCGCATCAGAAAGAAAGAGAAATATGGAATACAATTCCATTCACAGTCATGCCCGAGAGAGTGAAATGCCTGGAAAGTAAACCTCAGGGAGGGGAAGGGCCTGCATACAGTGAAAATGGCAGAACTCGGTTAAAGGAAGTAAAATGCCAAGAAATGGAAAGATAGATACCCTGTGCTCATGGACTGGAAGAATCAACCTCATTTAAATGGCCATATTACCCAAAGCAATTTAAAGATTTAACGCAATGCCAATCCAAATGCCAGTAACTTTTTAAAGGAAATAGAACAAACATTTATCAAATTTACATAGTGCCACCAAAGGCCCCACATAGCTAAAATGATCTCGAGAAAAAGCAGCAGCAGTGAAGACACCACACTACTGATTTCAAACTACGGTATACAACTGAACAGTGTGGAACAGAAACTCAGACCATTGGGACAGAACTGAAAGCTCAGAGATAAATCCATGCAAATAGGGGCATAGGCAGTTAAACTTTGACAGAGGAGCTGTGGCCAGACAATGGAGAAAAGATAGCTTCTTCAATAAATGGAACGGGAAACATGGATAGCCACCTGCAAAAAATAAATAGCTAAAGCAATTTATTAAAATTGCTTAAAAATAAATAGCTAAAGCATATTTAACACCATGCATGCAAAGTAATTCAACACGGATGAAAGGAAATCACCGTCATAACTCCTTTTTCCCTGGCAGCCTTCCTCATTCCTCAGGACTCCAGAGTAGAAAGCAGGTCCCGCTCGTGCTGAACTCTGGTAAGCAATCTCCCCCCACAGTGATTACAGTGCTGGGGGAGAAAGCCCGCATGGGGAGCTGGAGCTTCACCACAAACAGAGAACTGAAGTGTGGCCAGTCCTCCTGACAATAGTAAGGTTCCTGGAAATGAGTATAACAAAAGCAGTCCTTGAAGAACAGCATTCTGTTCACTGTCGGTAGGAAGATTTTTCTCATCAAAATCTAAAGAAGTGATGTGACATTACTTGAGGCCCGTAGGCTCTTAACATGCAAGTGGGTGCTGTGAAGGGCAGATTAGAAACAGAGAGCAGGTGAATTGCAGCTACGTAGCATACGGGTGACACCTTTTCTACTCTTGGGAAACATTTATTGAGTACCCAAGACTCCTTGGGGGACATTCAAACTAATGGTTCACAAATAACCAGAGACAGTGGAAATTGCCAGAAGAAGGCAACAACCATCCAAAGACTTGAGGAAGAGGTGGGGCAGGGTCTGACCGGGATCAGAGCACAGAATAGGATGGTTACCAGAGGCCAAGAGGAAGGGGGCTGGGTGGGGCCGGCAGGTGGGGAGGGAGGCAGGGTGGGTGAAGGGAGAATGTGCCAGCAGGAGAACTCTGGTGGCGGGGAGAGAAGCAGCGCACACTGAAGTGTGAAGATGTGTTCGGGAAATGATGTGGCTTTGTAAGTGACAGGTAAACCAACAAAGCTGGATTTAAAAATATAAGTCTATAAAATAAAGAAAAAAGATAGGTAAAGGGAGGGTAAAGCTTTCAGCAGGTCCTGAAAGCTGAACCTAGAGACTCATGGGGCCTAGCAAGAGCAAAGACAGGGTGTTTCCCCGGTCAGAGGTTCATCTTCCGCCAGGCTGTGACAACTAGATGAGTCCGGCTGTCAACAGAGACCAGAGCCACGTGAGCCCCAGCGGAACATTCTTTGAAGAGAAGCAAGCTATACCCCAACCTTTGTCAGCAGCAGTCGGGGGCGGGGGTGAGAGGGGGCACTCTGAGCCCCCTGCACAGACTAGATACAGCCGAGTGAAAAGACACCCTAACTCGCCGTTTTTGCAGCTGGCCTTCCAAATTTCTTCCCATCTAGAGCCTCCAGCCTGCTGCACAAGGAGTGGAGAAGTCCCTGAAAGCCTGGGTGGACAACAGGAGACACACACTTGGCTGGCAGAGAGCATCTCCGCAGGACACAGGGCAGCAGAGGCGATGAAGCAGGAAGTCTCCCAGGCCTGCTCAGGTTCTGCTACTTTCCCAGGCCTGCTGCCTGGGAGAGTCTGTTGCTTGGATTCTGCTGCTCGCTGGAGCCGAAAGTCCCTGCAGTGTGCTGCCTGTCCACAGCAGTAGCTATGGCTACCTGATCCCTTCCCAAACAATACAAAATGCTCATGCTATGATGGATGGGACGACAAGCTTCCTCATCTAACCTGTATAAAACCTGGCCATTCCTTTCACTCATAGCAGGAGTATAATGGACCAGGCAAGAAAATAACAAAAATAATGAACAACCATAGACCAGAGACATTCTGTGGGGGTGGAGTGGTGAATGGGATCAAAAACGGGGGGGGGAAGGAGGGAAATGCACGGGACTATGGTGGTGGCACAGGGGTGATTTGGTGATGGGAAACCCGTGGGGATTACAATTGAGATGAAAAAAAAATGT
>NW_004567137.1:12982950-12989635 GCF_000260355.1 Condylura cristata
GGTTCCTCTACATTCCTCCTATAAGTGAGACCATTCTGTATTTTTCTTTTCTTTTCTAGCTTATTTCACTGAGCATAATCCCTTCCAACTCCATCCATGTTGTTGTAAAGGGCATGAATTTATCATTTTTGACTGCTGGGTAATATTCCATTGTGTAAATACACCATATCTTCTTGATCCAGCCATCTATTTTTGGGCATCTGTGTAACTTCCATAGCTTACCTATTATTAATTGTGTTGCAATAAATACAGGGATGCAGGTGTCCTTTTGAATTAATGTTTGTGTGTCCTTTGGGTAGATTCTTAGGAGTAGAATTGCTGGATCATATGGAAGCTCTATTTTTAGTAGTCTGAGGACCAGTTTGGATTCCCAGCAGTGCAGGAGAGTTCCTTTTTCTCCACATCCTTACCAACATTTGCTGTTGCTAGTTTTTTTTAATTTGTGCCATTCTCAATGGTGTAAGGTGGTATCTCGTTATGGTTTTTATTTGCCTTTCCCTGATTATGAGTGATGTTGAACATTTTCCTCATATGCCTGCTGGAAAAGTGTCTTTTTAGTTCTTCTGCCCATTTTTTGACTGGCTTGTTTACCTTTTGTGTGTGTGTGTGTGTGTGTGTGCTTCATCAACTCTCTGCAGATCTTTGTGATCAGTCTTTTGTCATCAGCATTATGTGTGAAAAATTTCTCCCAATCAGTGGGGTGTCTCTGTTTTGGTTAGCTGCCGTAACAGCAAAGCAAGAGAACTTAGAGTGTGGTTCAGAAACAGCAGCAACAGCATGGCCTGGCTTAGGAAACTGAGAAATGCAAATTCCCAGGCCCCTCCTCAAGTGACTGAACCAGATGAAGCCAGCGATCTGGATCTGTACAAGCTGAGACATTCACATTCTCTCCAAGGCTTGCTACCCCAGACCCTCCCACCTCGGGGGATGGCCAGCTCTCTGCACTGGGAACAAAAGGGCAGAGACTAGCACAGGAAAGGACTGCTGCTCCACAACCTCAATATGCAGCAAACCATGGACAGTCCAGGGTCACCTGAGGAAGGAACGGGCGCCCCAGAACATGCCGGCCCTGTGGTGTTACAGGGAGCCCTGTGTCAGCGGTGCGGAGGTTCTGAGGAGCCCAGGCAGAATGAGCTGGCCACTGAACCCCCGCCCTCTAACCCTGCTGGCGTGTCACCCCGGATTAACCCAATCAGCGGGCTTTGCAGCCTCCTTAGGCAAATTGCTTCTGCCTTGCTCATGCAATTCATAAATCCAAACACTTGAGTAGAAGACACATCCTTTCTGACCTCAACTGTCTTAAATGTCAGTCATGGACCCATCCCTTCATTCAACACATCCCCAGCGACGAACCACCTCTCTTTCCATCCTTAGTAGGCATTATAAAAATTATGTCCACACGGACATAATTTGCCTACTTACCCAACAGTTTGCTGAAGATGCTAAAACTCATTGACCAATCCTTGCCTCTGACCCAAGAGTGTTTGCCTGTAATTTTTTTTCTTGAACGTCATAGAAGGGGAACTGGGCACTTTGGCGCCACTTCTAAGTTGTCTCCATCCAGGCAGGGTGCGTGGTAGGTTTTCTCACTCATAGAACTAAGGAAACTAAGGGAAATCCGCTATGACCCACTCAGGTGTCTAACAGAAATGCCATTCAGAAGCGGGGGCCAGCATGACCTTTATACGAAATAAGTTGCATGCTTTGCGAGAGGCTGTATCTAGTACGAGGTTAGTGCATGGAGAAGAGAACCCCTAGTGTTTAGGAAGAATTTGAGCATTTGGTAGTTGTTGTTTTTGTTCATTTCACAAAGCAGGAGCATCTAAATTAATTTCAAAACTTTGATTCCCTTAAGCCCTGAATGGGCTGTTGACTTTAATTCCTGCAGAAGAGTGTGACGGCACCTCATAGGGACCAGCAGGACCTTCAGGCATGAATGTCCTCCTCTCCAGGGTCCCTCCACACCCCCACTGCCCTCACCCCCTCCCTTCCTTTGTTAAAGCCTTAGCAACTCACGTTCCTCTGTGCCCCCATCTGTCCACTCTCTGTCACTCTAGCCCATTGCGCCCTTCCCGACTCTGATGCCTGAACTGTGGAGATAGCCATACTTCCTTGCCAGCACTCCTCCCCTCCCTCCTGTCTGACTCCTTCAGATAAAATCTTCTTTTCTATTTTTCTGATTCTCTCATCAGGCCCTAACAAATATAAGTGCACACTTGTCTAGTCACCGGGCATGGTTCTAAGAGATTACAGTTATGCATTAACTTACTGACCCTTCACAATAATATTCCCTGGTGACACAGTCATGCGCTCCCTCATCTTCCAGGGAGGAGGTTAAGCCATGAGCCCAAGATCACACCGCTGGCAGAGGCAGAGCTGGGGTTCCTGCAGCACAAGCCCTGACTGCAGTGGCTGTGCTCCCAGTCAACAGAACACTGCAGAAGACACATCTAGGAAGCCTGCCCCGGCCACACCCCTTCCCTGGAAATTGCCAACCTGCCCAGGCTGGTTGGCCCTGGAGTGGGCAGGTCCAGGCATGTACTCAACCAATGAGAGGCCTGCTGTGAAAAGCCGAGAGGGACTGGACTGCCTGCCTTTCCACTCCAACCCCAGCATCCTGGACATCCGTTAGACTGTCTGTGACACCCCTAAAATGACTGCCCTTCTTGGTTGAGTGGCCCCGTCATCTGATACTGTCTGTTTAAATCACATCTCACAACATTCCTGAGGCTGATCATCTGCTATTCCATGGACTCCCAAGGCCGCCTAGCCTGTTCTACCTTTTGCAGCATTTGACATGCCCCTCACCACTGTATTTCTCTCCTCTGTGTCTGTATGTGAATTGTCAGGGCGCAGAAGGAGTCATCCTATATACCCTTCTGAGTTCTTCTTGGCCTAGATGAGTAATCAAAACAGCATCAGATGCATTAGCAAAGGAAAACAATCAATTTTATTAACATTCATATGGAGAATTTACATGGTTGTGATTTCTGAAACATAATGGAAGACCAGGAATATTTATCCTGTATTGTGGGACCTGGGGTTTCAAGCACAAAGAGGAGACTTGACACGACAGAAGGACATGACCTCATCCTTATTCTGCAAGTCAAGATGAGATTCACAGAACATGTTTACTGATAAGCCTAAAACTGGATGAGATCCTCAACCCGCTTCTTCTAGGCCCTAAAAGGGGGAGCAATGATTGCTTCTCTGATTAGGAAAAGTGCAGAAGCCTAGGACATGTGATCTCTTCTTTGATTAGCAAAGGTTGACAGACGTAGGCAAGGATGGAAGTTTCTCCCCAGCTCTCAAGCCCAAACAAATTACACACTAGAAGAAATGGAAAGAAAATTCTCAAGGTTCACAGGCCTGTCCTGACCTCTATCAACATTAAGGTGTCAGGGGGGCTACCTGGGCCCACTGAGAACAGCCTCTGGCCCTTTGGGAAGATAGACCCCACAGGTCACCCACTACCTAAGCACCCCACCCTTTCACCTCTTTCTTCACCAGCCTGGCTACCCCTCATAAGCTATGATAAGTCCTCCCTGATCCCCTGAAGCTGGAAATGCCCCTCCTCTGTACACCCAAAGAGCCCACTCTGAAAACTCTGTCATAGTAATAACCCTGGACCTCAGCCATGAAGTGCTGCTCCAAAAGTCTCTGACTTCTCAGTAAAGTGATGGAGGCCAGTGGAGGCCGCAGGAGAATGGGGAGATTTGGTGTCTAGTTTCAGTCCAATGGTTAAGTTTTAGACCCTCTTGAAACCAAAGCATCTTCTATTACACTTTCTCCTAGAACTATGGGCAGGTGAAGACCCCCCTTGCAGTCACCGTCTCAAAGGGAGACGTATGTGTGGCTCCCCCAAAGAGGATCTGTTACTAGGTGACCTGAAGCAGAAACTACTGGCAACTTTTAAGTAAATCAAATATACACACTGGATATACGTGTGCACACAGTTCCAGAAATATTAACCATGTTAATACATGTCAATGTCTGGGGAAGGATACACAAATGTACACAGTTACAAGAATATTAACATGTTAGTTCTGGGGGAAGCCATGGCAAATGATGTTCACTTTCTTATGTGTGATTTCTCTGCCATTTAAAAAGTTTATGCTGAATAATAGCACCTCATAGTAGGAAAAAAGTGCTTTGATATTACAGGAAAGACTGCGAGCATTCTGGCCCCCTTGCTTAGCTGAACCCCTGTTGTTTCAGGAGTGTGCAGATTCCTTTTACTCTGCTGTGTGCCCATTCTCTCCCAAGGAAACTGCTCCAGGAGACATTTGACACCTGTCTCCCAGCGGATGGACTAACAGTACCTAGTGCTAATGCTACCGTGTGTGAATGCAAATTTTCTTTTTTTTTTTATAACAGTTTATTTTTACATCATTTTGTACATTTTTTTTAATCTCAGTTGTAATCCCCGTGGGTTTCCCATCATCGAGTCACCCGTGTGCCATCACCATAGTCCCGTGCACTTCCCTCCCCACACCCCCGTTTTTGATCCCATTCCCCACTCCACCCCCACAAAATGTCTCTGGTATATGGTTGTTCATTATTTTTGTTATTTTCTCGCCTGGTCCATTATACACCTGCTATGAGCGAAACCATCCTGTATTTTTCCTTTTCTTTCTGGCTTATCTCACTAAGCATGATCTTTTCCAGCTCCATCCAAGTTGCTGTAAAAGACATGTGTTTCTCTTTTTTGATTGCTGAGTAATATTCCATTGTATATATGTACCACATCTTTTTCATCCAGTCATCTACTTTTGGGCATTTGGGCTGCTTCCATATTTTTCCAATTGTAAATAAAGCAGCAACAAACATGGGGGTGCAGGTATCTTTTTCAATCAGTGTTTTTGTGTCTTTTGGGTAGATACCTAGGAGTGGGATTGCTGGGTCGTAGGGAAGCTCCACGGTAAGCAATTTAAGGAACCTCCAAATCTGTTTTCCATAGTGGTTGTACTAGTTTGCATGAATGCAAATTTTCATTCCTATAAGTGCTGTCGACTTCCACTCCCAAGAGGCGGGAGTGGAGAGCGGGAGCTCGGTCTCAAGAATGGAGTCTGGCACCACTAAACATTTGTTGGGTTGAACTGAAATCTGATCACCATCATTCCTTAAGATCGCACCTTTCCTCGGTTTCAGGGGCGCCTCCTTGTCAGGGCTGCTCTCCTGCCTCAGCCTCCCCCACAGTACCCCCCTTCTGTTCTCCTCTCCTCATGGGCTTTACCTGAGGGTTGGTAGTTGTCTCTCTTTTTGTTCTCGCTATGCCTGACCCTGTCATTCCTGCCCATGACTATCATTAGCTTTCTGACCTAGGTGGTTTCCCAAAAGCTTTCTAACCTTAATTGCTTTGCCAACCTAGAGACCGACCCCCCTCTCCCATCCCACAGCCTGAAGAAGTTCTGCAGGCACCTACATTCCCCAAATTCCCCAGTGTCTTCCGTGGCTCACCCCACCCCCACCCTAAGCCTCGCTTCTCTTTTGCCTCCTGTCGCCTCATACAGGCCAGAGTCACAGACTTTCGGGTCCTCCCTCGGTTCTCTGTAGGGAAAATCTCCCTTTTCCTTGGCTCTACGTAGAAGAGAACTCACCAGGTCATTTCTGCCCAACATCTAATACTACCAATCACAGCCAGGGCCTCTGCTGGGTGCCAAGAAAGTAAGGGTGACGGCGAAAGCTAAGTTGCCTGCTCGTGGGAGACAGACAGCGGACGAGCGCTGTGTGCAGGACAGCACCGGGCTGAGGAGAAAGCAGCAGGGTGACGCTGACGAAGGAGGGCCTGGTCAGGACAGGCCTCTTGGAGGACAGGCGGAGCTCGCATAGGAAAACCGAGGGAAGAGCCAGCAGCAGTGCGGGTT
The DNA here is from genome assembly GCF_000260355.1 of Condylura cristata. Classification (NCBI taxonomy): domain Eukaryota; kingdom Metazoa; phylum Chordata; class Mammalia; order Eulipotyphla; family Talpidae; genus Condylura; species Condylura cristata. The sequence goes on from NW_004567137.1 coordinate 12,988,818, forward strand.
CCAGGGAGAAGGAGCTTGACCCGGAGACCACTCGCTATGGAGGGGGTAGCCATTACTGGGCTAAGGGGACGGGTCACTGATGGCCGGGTCAGAAAGGACCTGACCCTGTTCAAGGCATCTGGATTGCATTCTGAAATCAAACAGCAATACCAAGCAGCGCAGGGCTCTGATTTGATCTACACCATCGCGAAGCTTTTCCCCAGGCCAGCTAAGGGGCTGGGACAGAGGACAGCCCTGATGGAGCAAAGGACCAGACTGACATGAGATGAAATTTGGAGGGGAGCTGACCACGCTTGCTTGGGCCTGCCTGGGAGATGCAGGAATACAGGCATGACTCAGCGTTTCTGGCGAAAACAACTGGGCGGCGGAGAAGGCCTTTTCGTGAGTTGGGGACGCAGAAAGAGGAACAGAACCAGCTGGCAGTTGGGTGCAGCAGGGAATGAAGAGTTTTGTTTCAGACAAGCTAAATTTAAGATGCCAAGGAGATGTTCTGGGAGACAAGTCAGGTTGACAGTCAGCTGCAACAACCTGGAGCCCCCCCAAGAGGTCTGAGGGGAGAGCTGGTCAGAAGACCTGGGAGCCCATAACAGAGGGGGCAAGAGATGAGAAAGAAGTGGAAGGAATAAAAGAGACCCACAGCCAGGCCGCTGGGTTCTGGAGCAGCGGGGCTGACTAAGGAGCCCTTTTGTCCAAGCAGGACTGAGAGTCAGCGGGGGCAGAGGGAACAGCTACAAGCGGGTGAAGACCCGGCAGCACGAGCTTGCCGAGGACTAGGCTCGGGCAGAGAAAGGCGGCAGCATGGGCACTTCCGAGAAGAT
>NW_004567137.1:12989735-13034852 GCF_000260355.1 Condylura cristata
GAGGGTCTGGATGGCGCTGAGGGAGAGATGAGATGGAGGTCCGAGGGAGCCGGGAGGAAGAAAGCCTTTGGAAGAGCAGAGAGGAGGCTGTGGCCTTGGATAAGGGGACTCCTGGAGTCCCCAGGACAGTGGGCCCACAGAGGTACATGGGTGCATCTTGTTAAGAGGAAATTCTGCAATCATTTCTATTTGTCAAAGACAAGCAAAGGGAGACAGCAGCTGGAGAAGCAGGGGAGGGGTGTGAGGGCAAATCTGAAGGCCCCGTCCCGGTTTCTCCCCTTCTCCCACTTGCAGCAAATGGCCCTAGCTCAGGCTCCCACTCTCTCGGTCTTCACTAAGCTCACCCACGCCCAGCACTCCTTAGCCCCAGCCAACCTCCTACCTACCCTTCCTTCAGTGGGGTCCCCAAGAGCACCAAGCTGCTAGCCTGCAGGATTCTGCCGGATAAAGGCCATCTCTTATTCCTCGCTGGCACCAGGGTCCGCCGACCTGCTTCGGCCTGCCTTTGCCTCCCCAAATATTCTGGGTTCACTCACTTTCCACTGTTTGTCTGAGCCCGTCTGGCTCCTGTACCTCCCCATTTTTCAAGATCCCACTCAAAGTTCACTCATGTTCAGGAAATTCACCAGATCCTTCTGTGAACATTCATTTTGCTTTCCAGAACTCCTTATTCCTTTAAAACATGTTATAAAATGGGCCCTCCCTGGTGGTGCAGTGGGTTGAAGCACAGCACTAAGAACCTAAAGCCACTGCAGTTTGATCCCCGCCTGCCCCAGAGGTGGCCCACATAGTGTGGCAGACCTCTTCTGACCCACCTGCTGCTCCCCTCAGCAGTGTCCTTCATCCATCTGCCTGTTCTGTTCCCCATTCTGTCTCCTCTCACTGGCCCTGCACCCCTGCCTTATACCTCAGTTCTGTATGCATAAATAAATAAATCTTTAGGCCCTCCCTGGTGGTGCAGCGGGTTGGAGCTCAGCACTGAGAAGCTGGAGCCACTTCCACATGAGTTCGATCCCACCTGCCCCTGAGGAGATCCACATGGCGTGGCAGACCTCTCCTGACCCGCCTGCTGCTCCCCTCAGCAGTGTACTTCGTTGATCTGCCTGTTCTGCTCCCCACTCTGTCTCTGGTGAATCCTCTCACCCTCCGCATCTCTGGCCTGTACTCCAGTTCTATATGAATAATAAATCTTTAAAATAAATAAATAAATCTTTAAAAAAAAAAACATGTTACAAAAGATCAAAACCTGCCTTGCATTTTTGCATGGATTTGTCCATATGCATGCTTGTGCACCTCTAAGGAAGGCACAAAGTGGGGGGCAGGGTGATCCAGGGGGACAGGAGAAAAGGGAAAGAAAAGCCGAGGTTCCTCGAGGTCTCTGAGTGTTCACCTCCACCTCCGGGGTGTGAACGAAATCGCCCAAGTCTCCCCGAGACTGGCCAGAAGCTCTGCCAGCCCCTGCTCATCACCGACACCCACCAGTATCCTGGATTGACACATCCCTCTCTCTCCTCTGCCCCCTCCCCAACTTCCTTCTCCTGTACCGCCATCCTAGGAGCCCAGTGAGGGCATCCGACCCTAAGAAGCAGTTCCACCTGAGAAAAGAGCAGTGGGAGGGAAGAGAGAAAAATGGGGCCAGCGAGAGATGAATCTGCAATGCTGAAAAATTCATGCTAAAGGAAGCTGGTGCCCCCTCCTCTCCTCTGCATCCCATCTGATGAGATTCTGGCAGAGGCCCGGCTTTCCAGGCACACGCAGAGGCCCAGGGACGCTGTGCCAAGTCTGTGCTGGTGCCCAAGAACTCAGTGGTGCGCGTGTGTTCGTGTGCGTGTCCGTGTGCCGAAGGGAAGCGGCGCCCCGTGGGATGCTGCAGCAGAGAGGTCATCTCCAATTCGGGAGCTGCCCTTTAGCACTCCTCCCTCCCCTCGTGATGAAGTCAGGCCTGGCCCATCCTGCCCTGGATGGTTTCCACAACTGTTCCCTTTAGGAATCTGAAGCACAGGGCATACTCCCGAGGCCGTGAAGGGCCAGTGGCTGCCTGCTCCACTTCTTTGAACACTGTCTGCTCTGAGTCTGGAGTGGGAGAGTGGAGGTAGCCAGGCTCCAGTTGCCTGAAGAAGCCCTAGCTTGTTCCCAACCCCGGTCCCTCGCTGCCCTCCGGAAAGCACTGCAGAGCTGCGGCCTGATTAATGCTGCGCTGATACATACTGGAGATGGGCTTGCGATTCCCAGCAAGCGGCCCCTGCGCCCCTGCGGAGCCGACGCGCCGGCTGCTCGACTGCGACCCCTGGTGGCTGGCGGAGACACGCCCGGCCGTGCTTCAGAAGCCACTGGGCTGCTGGATAGGAAGCCAAGCGAGAATTTAAAAAATGGGGTAAGATGGTGCAGGGTGGGAGGAGGGTAATGAAAGGTAATGTCCTTACTTACAACCTAAGCAAGAAGGAAGGGAACAATCTGTTGGGGATCCTGGGGACTGATACAGGGAAATGGAAAGAAGGTGAAAATAACAAAAATATGTTTATAGTTGAAACGGAATCTGTTTAATATGATGCTTATGCAAAATATAACTTACACGTTTACCCTGCTCTGAACTCTGCTTTCTTCATCTTCATTTTAACTAGCGGTGGGCTCTGATCCAATTTTGTCTTTCATACCCAAATAGGCTGTACTTAGGAAGAGGGTTGTATTCAGGGAAATAAAACATACTCCAGCTTCCTCCAGTGCACTCAGTGAGCTGGGGTGAAAGATCTAATAGATGACAGGAAGTAAGCACCTGAGCACTAGAGAGAGACAGTATAAATCCTGAACATAAATCCGACATGTCTCTGCGTGACCTTGAGTAATTTGCACAACTTCTCTGAACCTCTGTCTGCTTGTCTGGAAAACAGAGTATAAGCAAAATAGATCTGTGGTGATAAAGAGGCAGAGTGGGGGCCAAGGTGCCTCTGTTCTCATCCGTTCCCCCAGGACAGAGACATTATCTGACCCTCTTCTGCTTCCCTGCCCCCCACCAAACACCCTGAGGTGTGTGATACCCCTGGCTCAAGAACAGGTCAAGTACATGTAGCAGGGAGATGAATCTCTATCACTTGCCCTTACTCTTCCCCTCTTCACATCAGCACACATAGTCTCAAACACATATCTGAGGGGACAGGCCAGGCAGCACCCACAAAATGGTACTTGTGGGGATATTTGGGGTACAAAGAGCTGACTGTCACTTAGGGTAGAACCTAAGGCCGCAGACAGTCCTGAACGGCTACAAAGCCACGTTCCTCTCAAAGCTTTTGGCCACAAATATCCAATGTCTCTATGGGCTCGGTCCCCCAGAAAGGATCAGGCAGGTTTTCCTCTTCCAGTCAGTACCTCCCCTCTCCCCTCCCAATACAGAGAACTAAAGCCCTTGGCCCATCAGCCTCAGCAGCCTGCTACCACTACTCAATGAATGATGACTCAGGCAGGGAGGACCCAGAGACCAGAGAAGCTCTGTCCTTGTCTCAGCCATTTGTCCTTTCCCCAATCGAAGCAGCAATCACTGCTCCCCTTTTGATGACCCAGAGCACTGTGGCACAGGTTGGCCAGTGAAAGGTCCTCCCCAGCTGAGAACTCAGTGAGCTCATCCTCTCCCTGTCATGTGACATGCCCCACCCCTCCTAGACACCCCAGGCCCCTAAACATAGGACACATACCTGCTCCCTTTTCCCCTTTTCCTGCAGAATTTATGACTGTGCAAATCCTTCACATGCACAAACTTCCTTTGCTAACCTGTCTGATGCTGTTTCAATTACTCTTGCAGCCTGAGACAAACTCTAGGGTGGGAGGGGGAGGGGCAAGGCTAGGGGCTGACATGAGCAAAGGTCTCCCCCAAGAGGCCTCCACCCCCGAGGAGCACAGCTGAATGGGAGAGGTGGGAGGTTCACGTAACGGCAGTACAACACACTGACAACTGGCATGGCGGCAGGGCTGACGGAGAGCTCTCTGGTGCCACAGGAGACCCAGGGACAAAGACGATTCAAAGTTGGAGGCACGTTCATCTGAGCCCCAAGAGCCACAGAAAGTGTGGCTGGCACTCCGACAAAGTGGGCAAGCTCTTCTCCCTACAGGATGACTCTGGGCACCCCATTCACAGGGCGGAGCAGGGGCGGAAAGCCCAGCTCCTCAGGACAGAGCCCCCCCGCACCACCGGCCGGCAGCTAGCCAGGCACTCCAGGGCCTGGGACAGCCTGCCCACTCCATGCCCATCTCCTGGAGGACAAAACTGAGTGAAAGCTAAGTTCCCAGGCCTGTGCAGGAGAGAAGAGGACAGGGGCCTGGTTTCTCCAATGCTTCATTCCTTCAGGCAGTGCGCTGACGCAGCCCGCCACCGCTCCATCCACTCCACTCACTGTTACGTTCTGTGCTGGTCTCATGCTCAGCCCCGTGCCCCACGCTACGAAATGACGATGCTTCTCCTTTGACCCTCAGAAAGAGCCGGGTTCTCCCTGCTTGATTTGAAAGCATTTCCTCCTTTACCAGCACCCCCTCTTTTATGCCCCCCCACACCACCCCCCAGCCAGGGCCCAGCGAGACCCACTGTGGCGGGAGCACAGGGCCACCCGCACAAGCCTCGCCTCTCGGGACAGCAGACCTGCCCCTGCGCTATCTCATCACCTGCACTGCAGACCCCCACATGCCGCCCTGCAGAGAGCAGGTGCTGTGCCCGCACCGGTCAAGATCAGACGCAGGTTTGTCAAGCCCTTGCCTCGCTCTGGATGGCTGCTTCCAGGCTGACCCACACCCCTGGGTGTTCACCAGAATCGACCCAGGCACCCATTCTCCTAGCCTGCTGCCTCTCACTCCCACCTCCTGCCTTCATGGGATTTCTGACAACCCTTGTCTTTAAATATTTTCTGGAGTGTATTTGTGGGTCTTCAGTGGTGGCAGAATGCTGTATAATTATCTCCCAATTCATCAGGCTCCTTAACAGGCAAATGCCTTTTTTCCCCCAATAAGTTTCTCTGGCTGAGGCACCAATAGGCCTTGTTGCTACGGAAACCAGAACGTCTCTTTCTCTGTTTTAATGGCGTGTTAAAAGCCCAGCGTGTGTGTGCCTGCATGCACACACGTGGTGGCTGTGTGCTTTTTCAGCCTTTTTCCTCTCCTACCTCTGCTGACCCGACTGGCATTTCCCCTCCATCCCATGTTTCAAAACACGCCCCCGTCCATCCTCAGCTCCTGTCCATCCCCTTCCTGCCTCTCACTGTGCCTCCACCTCCCCTACCCTTCCATCTGGTGTTCTCAGCTGTTTGAAAAGAAATACCAGTTGGCTGAGCATGAAGCCTAGGAGAGCAGGGAAAAGGTAATGGCGGAGACAGCGCTTTGCAAAAGTCTCTGACCAGCCAGGTGTTTCCTACTGGAAGATGCTTGGCAGGGCTTGACCACCTTCCTGGAACCCGGGGCTCCCTCAGAGAGAGGGAAGAAGGGCTGGAGAGAGCCCAGCCCATGCAGAAGCCGAGGGGGGCCGCTCCCAGCAGCACCATCTGCTGCCGCCACTCCCGGGCACTGACTAGCACACCTCCACCCAAGTCACGGGGTGTGCCTCGAGGACTGGTGGTTGGCGGTGGGGCGGTGGGGGTGGGGCGCCGTGGAAATTCATTTGTTCATTTACCTATTCGGCAAACACGCATTGAACGCTCAGCCTGTGGCAAGCATGGTTCTAGACACTGGGGGTCCGCAGACAGTCTCCATCCTCAAGAAGCAGTAAGACAAGCGGGGAGACTGAAGTTCTCACTAAGGGGTTGGGCTTTGGAGATGGAGAGACTCACGTGTGAGCCCCAAGCCACCACTTCCTAGCTGTGGCCTTGGGTAAAAGACTAGACCTCTTGAAGACTCAATCTCCTCACACTTAAAAGTAGCATCATAATAAAGACATTTCTGATGATCAATCACGAGTTTCTTAGCGTGCTGCCTAGCACACAGCCCACCTGTCACTATGCCTGTGGTCACCGCGCTGAGGGGTGACAGGTGACAGCAGAGGCCGGCTAGGCGGCTGGGGAGGGAGTTGGGCCGAACATTTTGAGGGTTTAGGGGAGGTGGGGAGAAATGTCTAGTCAGAGGGATCAGTATGCTGAAGGCATGGTGAAAGGTCAGAGGAATGAGTCTGGGGCAGGTACACAATGGACTTGGCTGGGGGGGTCAGGACGCCTCACAACCCTAATAAGGGCGTTAAGCCTGACCTCCAGTGAATAGGAGTGAGCAGGAAGACCTCCGGCCGAGAGCAGCACAGACAAAAGCATCGTTTAGACAGAAGAGATTTGCCTTGTGAATCACAAAATGTCAAAAGTAGGAGTCCTTGGTGGAGAAGTGCCACCTCGTGATTCCAGGCAGTTCCGCCGCCTGGTGGAGACCATCCTTCCAGAACATTCTGGGCCACACACTCCCGAGTATCCATTTATCGAATGCAGCACATCTCAGCTCTGTAGCCTTGAACTAGCCACTGGGGCCCTGGGAGGGGTGGACATGGCCATTCCTGGGTCCTCCTCCAGCTCTTGAGAAGGTGACAATGAAGAATGTAAAGGAATGGCTGGTTGGCACTGGAGACAGAGCAGTTGACCAGGGAGAAAGATGCTATGTGAGTAAGGAGAAGAGAGATGGGCGGAAGACCCCGGAAAGGCTGGCACAGAACCTGCAAGGGACAGAGGCCAGCAAGATGCGGTGATTGAGCTGGTGCCAGAAGGGAAGAAGGAAGAGGATGGTGACCACTGAGAGACTGGCTCTCTTTTGTGTGGAAGCTGGAAAGAGCAGCCAGCCCAGAGTAAGACTGGACATTCTGGACTTGACCTTATTAAAAAGGAGACAGCAGAATTGCAAGCTCTGTTTTGGGTCACATGGCGTATCTACCCTCTGTCCTCAACACTGAGCAAGCATTCTTGAACCTGACCATCTAAAATTATGACAAATTTCTCCTTACCTTTGGTTTAAAATAAGAAAATGGTATCTCTGAAAATAAGTGTCAGCTTAGATCTCCAGAGTGAAAGGATGATTAGAGCTGACCAGTGAGAATACGGGGTGAGCCCAACTCATGTGGCACGGGTGCCCCGCACCCTCCCCACCCAAGCCACCTGCCCTTAACGGGCTCTGTGAGGTCACAGTGACTGTTTTATTGGTGTTCATTTTCTCTTAAGAACTCTTAAGGAGCTTTTCATTCCTGTTGATTTTCTGTAGTCTGTTTCTTCCAGAACCATTAGCTGGGATTGCTGCTGGAATTCAAGAAAAGTATATACAGATCTTTTCATAGATTGGATGATGCTTCCAAAGATATATACAAGTCAACTATTTTTTTTAAGTCAGGACAGTTTACAGGAACATGAAGAGAAACTAGACCCCTATGTGCAAGCCACTAGTAGCAACACAACCTGCATTTCCATTCGGGCCTCCCTTCACCCATCTGAGATCAAAGTTCTGACACCTGATGACACACTAGGAAATGGCAGTGAAAGGCACTCACAGGTTGACCAGGACACAAGTTCACGGGGCTCACCCTTGGACAGGGACCACCCCCCACCACCACCACCACCACCGTCCCCTCCTCGGAAAGGCTGTTTGCTGGGCCTCTCCACCCGTCCCTTCATCGCCCACCCTTCCGCTGGCTCCAGAGTTCCTCCTCCCTTTCCCTGCCCCATCTCAACTCTGATTCTGCCCACTCAAAGCTCTGGACCCCAGCAGCTAAAACGTGAGCGCACTGACTTCTGTGGCACGAGAGTCAAGTCTGTGGCTCTGTTCACTTTCCTGCCTGTGTTTACTTCATGAAACCCAAAAGAACCAGTGGCCTGATTGATAAAACCAAAGACAGTAAAAGAAAACAAAATGATGAGTTTCAGGTACAGGAAAGGGGGCTAGTGAAACTGTTTAGGGTTTTGGCTTGTTTGCTTATTATTAACAGCTTACTTGAGGTATTAACACGCAGTCAACCACCTGTGCACAGGTGTCCGATTCTAGGTCTGGACACATATGGACATCCTGAAACACCTCCACACTCAAGATAATGACCTTACCTGTCAGGCCCACGGATTTCTTCCTTTGGGGATAATGAGTTTTGGAGCCCCTTAGATTGGGCCAGTTCCTCTACACTTGGGAAAAGGTGGCTCTGATATCACAACAGAGCTCAAGGACACTTTCCTAAACACTAAGTATGAGTTTTACAAACAAGCAATTTTTACAACTATTCACAATTCTAGAAGAAAAAACAAACCCTAATTGCAAGTGAAAATCGGGCTGGGGGTGGTGATCTGCAGAAAACACACACTGCCCCTCTACAGAGGTCCAGGTGAGGGAGTACAGTGATGTGTGAAGTGGGAAAATTATATTTCGGAAAACTGCAGAACAGAGTTCAGTGTCCAGGCTCCATGGGCCAAACCAGCAGATGTCACAGCCCACATCTAACGGGGCCCCACCTCAGACACCTGCAGAGAGAGCCAGAACCTGGGGCCAGGGGAAATTCAGTGCGGTGTGGGGAAGGACTGCCTGAAGACTCTCAGCTCCTCTGGGACATGGGGCGTGCTCACTGTCTGTGTCCCTAATAAGCTCATTTCTAGGTGGCTGTTGGAAGGATGATGCTGACTCATTCCCTGGGACACTTACATGGCATGTTCTCCAGTTTCACATACAAATGGGAAGTTTGATGGGCCACAGCACGAAGCCCCAAGGAGTCCACAGGCACACCAGCCAGGCAGCTGCCGGGAGAGAGCCCTCCCCAGGTGCTCAGCATTCTGCGGCCCATGCCCTGTGCCCCCACGATGTCCTAGACTCTGTGGGGGGGGTCAAACTTTGGTGGGGGAGGTGACGAAGCACACAGGCTGGTGACAGGGGCTTCACGAGAGAAAGACATACAGCTGGAACACTCAGGCAGGTGTTCCTAGCCCAGGTCTCTGAAGAGGCTTAGCATGGTTATCAGCTACTCAGCTGCCTTTTCTATAACAATGACCCACATGGTGCGGCAGACCTCTCCTGACCCGCCCGCTGCTCCCCTCAGCAGTGTACTTCGTCCATCGGCCTGTTCTGCTCTCCACTCTGTCTCTGGTGAATCCTCTCACTGCCCCTGCGCCTCTGGCCTGTACCCCAGTTCTGCATGCATAAGTAAATGAATCTCTTTTTAAAATGATAACAATGACCGGCATCAGGAATTAGTAACGGGAGAACCAACTTCATCCTGGAGCTGGGTAGCCAGGAAAGTCCACGTCCGGGAACTGCCATCTGGGAGGGGGCAGAGAGCTTCGTGCAGCCTCCCCATGAGCGCAGACAAAGTGTTTCTTGGCAAAATGTGTCTGTGTTGAGTCCTTTTTATCAGAGCACCAGCATCTGTTTTAAGTCACATTCAGAAAGAGGACTCTTCGTAGAGAAAAGAAAAGACGACTGAACGGAGAAAGTGATAACGGGGGAGAGAATAAAGAATAAGATGGTGGGAACAATACCAAGGAGAAGGAGAGCACACAAGAAAACACAGGCTGGAGGATAATGAGCAGAGAAAGAGCCAGAATAAGCTGGATGTGGAGAATAAAAGAGCCAGTGGAGAATTAAGAAGAAAGCACATATAAAAGAAAGGAACTGCACGAAGAACCCATATTAGAGGGGAGGAGGCAGGGGGCAGACGGAGAGGGGGTGATGGAGCAGACATGGAGGCACAGCTCCAGTGGCCTGGCCTGCGGAGGGGCCACCTGCTGCCTCTCAACAGCAGTATGGCTGCTCAGAGGCTCCTGAGATGGACAGCAGGGCGTAGCCCCGAGCTGGCGCACCCCCATCATCCCTTTGATTCTGGGGGCAAACTGGAGATAATCACTTGTCACAGATCTCCGCCAGCCACACTCCCATGGACATCCTTCCCTGTCCTTCACCACGTCCTGCATGTCCTAGGGTATTTAAGACCAGATGGCCACGAGAAGGCAGGGGCTTCTAGAAGTCTTCAGAGGCTGGCCGTGTGATCTCTGGCCCCGCAGCCTTGGCATCACACATTCAAACCAATCTCCAGAGCAAGTGCCACACGAGAATGTCTGAAGTGTCCCCCCCTGTGAGGGCAGGGCTGCCAGCCTTTAGCATAAAATATTCTCCAGCTACTCTATTCTGAAGTACCAAACATGCTTCTTAAATGTCTGCTCAACTTTTCATTTATTATTTCCTTGGCTTGTTTTCTTTTCTACAGAAAACATGAAAGGCCTTCCCTGAGTTTGGTGAAGTTTATTCAAGTATGCTTGGGCTGCTTATGTAAACAGTGTTGGCCTCAGCAGAGTATGCACCCCTGAGACTTCACAACAGATAAGAAATAAATAAGTAGCAAGAGGTGGACAATATGGCTGTGCTCGAAGAGGGAGCTAATATGACCACTTCAATTAAACTGAGGACAAGACACTGACAGCATTTACCAGTCAGGATGAGGTCATTGCTGATTAAATGCTAGAGCCCCAAGGGAGAACTCAAGGTCTGTAATTCCCCTCCCTTCACCCCCAGGGAGGATGGCAAACATGAAGAGAGTACTACGTTCTCAAGGTCACAGAAAGCTGAGCATCCTATCAAGTGATGGAGCTCTCCAGGGACAGAGCAAAGGGATACCCTCTTACTTACCCCAGTTCATTCCACCTCTTGTTAAGAATGATTTTAGGGTAATACTTGGAGCTACCTTCTCTTTAGGAATGTCAGATGAGATTTTGGGCTATCAGGAGGAAAGGGGGATGCCCCCATTGATAAAGACTCAGAGTGGTCTAGACCAGCTAATGGCGTGCCTGTCCTGACAAGGCCCTTCACCACACACCGTTGGCAGCATGCTGCTCCTTCTGGTGTCTTACTGGTCTCTTGGGAGATAGTTTCGTCTGGCTGGAGTAACAGTAATTCATGCAGTAATGATGACTCAGGCTCCCAACCTGTTGTTCCGACTCCCTTTGGAACTTGTTTGCTCAGAAGTGTACGTGAGAGGCCAACATGCAGAACTTCCAGTTCCCTTTACCTTCAAGAATATGTCTGGGGCCTAGCATTACCTGACCTCTTCCCTGGGTCCCAGAGAGACTGTGTCAAGTCAAAGAAGGGAGCAAAGAGCATCAGCTTAGAAAAAAAAAAATAAGATACAAGTTGAAGCCTACATGCTATTGTCACCCTCATGCTAAAAGTGATTTTGTAGTTTATTGAGCACCTACTAGAGCCATCTTAAAAAATGAGTGATATCTGACAGTATATCTATAGCTATCTCTATATAATATAAAGAGAAATGAAGAGCTAGATAACATTATCTCATTTACTGAAACTCAACAAGGTAAGTGTTATGACACATGAATTGAGAGACTGAGGCACAGGGGACTGACATACCCTGCCCAAGGTCTTACAACTGGTAAGTAGCTGAGCTAGGCAGCTCTGACTCCCTAGCACATTCCTGCCACGTTGCCTTTCTTGAAAAACAGCCACATACCATGATGAAGCCTACCACGTAGGCCCCCAAACAGCTCCCCACCCCCCACACCCCCAGCCCTGCACAGCTGCCTAAACTTTTGACTCTCACTACGGGGATTTCTCCAGTCAGGTGCATGCTGGCTGGCCGAATGAGACATGATTGGGAATAATTATGACAAAACTGAGTCTGGATTGAAGAGCAGATGGGGCCTGAGTGCTGGGAAACCCTTGGGGTCTGATTTCAGGGGAAGAAGACAGGGCCATCTTAATGAATTCCAGCATGCTCTGGCAAGAAGAGTCGGAGAGGAAAAGTGACAGCCGTGGCCGAGGTGGATGGCAACAACTGAAGCTAAAAGGCCACCTCACTGCCACAACTGTAAGTCATCCTTCCCGACAGGCCCAGCCCTGGGTCCTGAACCAAGAACGTCAGCTAGAGAGGCAAGGCTAAAGGCAATGGCTGGCTGTGACCAAGACAGGCATGTCAGACCTACAGCAATGGCTGGACTGCAGGCAGACCGAAGGAGGGGAGAGGGACAGCTGGGTGGCAAAGGGAGCTGAACCAGCTGGTCTCCTGCAGGCCAGCTCCCAGCCCCAGTTCTACCTCCACTTCTTTTTTTTTAACCTCCACTTCTAATCGCTCATTCTCTTTGAACGCTGAGCTCCAGAATTAGGTCCCTTGCCATTCTAAACTATTCTGATTCTATCCTGGGCCTAGCAAATACTCTCTCTATGGAAATAAAAACAAAGGTGCCTTGACAGCCCAAAGACAGGCACCAACTGGCGTCCAGTCTGCCACAGTGAGGGCTTCTAGGAAGGGGTGTCCTTTCTTTTGCTAGATTATGGGCCGGGTTGCCTTTAGTCATGAGTCAGCCAGCACTCTGCTTCAGCTGCTTGAAACAGTATGAAAATGGGTTTTATAAGTGTCCAGAAGTAGGCCAGGTTCTTGGTCAAGAACCCAGATTCTCTCTATCTTTCCCCTCCACCATCTCCAGGGAGAGTGTTGTTATCAGAAGAAGGTTTTTCCCAGGGTTACAGAGAGGGCATGCCTCAGACACCACAATAAAGCAAGCATCACAACAGAGGGAGCACACCCATGTGTTGGGTCCCCAGTGCATATAAAAGTTGCATTTGCACTCTCCCATAGTGCATTATGAGGGCAACAGCATTAGGTGAAAAAGGAAGGAAGGGAGGGAGGGAGGGAGGGAGGGAGGAAGGAAGGACACTCAGACAATATACACACGCTGGTTAAATGTGAAAATGTGACATAGAGACTTGAAGTGAACACAGGCTTGATCGACACAGGGTTGCCACACACCTTCAGTTTTTGTTTAAATAAAAACAAAAGATGTAGTATCTGCAGAGTGCAATAAACTACAGTGGAGTGAAGTCTGCTGCATTCAGTGTCTCTACCAGATACCATGAGTCTAGTAACAGTACCTTCACACTTTTTAAAGAAACTTTTTCCCAGAAGCCTCTCCTATCTCGTTGTCCAGAACTAGTTCACATGTCTCTGACTGCTACGTTAGCCAGGACGCTGGGGAGATGCAGAAATCAGAAGCAATTGGGTCCCCAGCTGGGCGCAACGGTGGAGCCAGTAAGGATGGCAACAGCAGCACCTAGCTTCCCAAGACCCCCTTCTTCCTCCCTTCACAAGGTAAACCCGTCTTGAATCAGGTCGTGCACCACATAGAGAACTTACATTGTCACTAAACGCTGGCCGATGAGATGTCAGCAGAGGGGCTGTGTGGAAATATTGAAATGACACTTATGGGGTGCTAACTCAGCTTGGGACTGGCCACCTGTCCTTCCTCATCACCCATCAGGATGACAGCATGGCCATGAGGATGGAAACCCCACCAATGACATGAAGAAGAGAAAGACCCAAGGCATTCAGGTCTCTTCTGAACTCAGACATCCCCTTCCCCAGCCCATCTCACGCTGAGATGAGAGAATTTGCAGTGGGTGTGAAAACCTCGGGTTGGTCTGCTGCTCTTCACCAATGTGATTCCTACCTGAAGAGCCACCAGCAGTGAGTGCTGTGCCCAGGAGGTAAACTACCTCGGCTAGCTGACTTTATTTTCCCAGCTTGGATATGCATGAAAGGCAGGATAAGGCCGTAAGACATTTTTTTCTAAGATTTATTCATGCATACAAAAACTGGGGTATAGGCTAGTGGTGCCAGGGGGTGAAAGGATTCACCAGAGACAGAGTGGGGAACAGAACAGGCAGATCTACTGAAACACACTGCTGAGGGGAGCAGCCAGCAAGACGAGAGGTGTGCTGGGTCATGTGGGTCAGCTCCCTGGCTGGGGGTGAAATGCATGCTGCAGTGGCTGTGGATAGCTTAATAGTGCTGCACTTTAACCCTCTGTGCCACCAGGGAGACATTTTGGGATTAAACAGATGATTGCAGCTGCATGACCACTGGCAAGCAACATCACAGCTCTGACCTTCGAGTCAACACCTGAAGACAGAGCCGGAGATTCCCTTGACAAAAGGTGGTCATGAGGATGGAATGAGATCTATTTGCAAATCACCATGTACTGCAATGGCATATAACACAGGCACAACAAGTGGTCTTAACTGTTTCAGAAAGAAAGTAGTCACAGAATCTTAAGAACTCAGCAATGACATTACCCAAACCTATCATTTGTACAAAAGGAGTAACAGAGAACCCAAGAGATGCAATTATGTTCCCAAAGGGTCTCTGAGGTCCCCTGGCAGGCTGTCCAGCACAGGGGATACTATCACCTGGAGATGCACTGCCCAACCCCTGAGCAGGACAGACACTTATCCCCGAGCACCAGCACCCAGGATGGCTTTCTTTCTAGCAGTAATATCGTCAGTCCCATCACATGGTGCTATTTTAATTGCTGTCCTATTTTTGGAAAAATAGATGATGGCTAAACATAAGCGATTTTTTTTTTCCCACAGCATTTCTTTGGTTAGTGAAGCAAAATACTCAGTAAATAAGGGCGGATTTCCATGACATTTTGCATGAATAGCAGTGTAGGATGAGCAAGGTAGCCAGCTTTGAACTTTTGTAAGCATGCTATCCAATTTTCAAAGGATTCTTTGGTAAATCCCCAGTAGATTTCTACTGACATTAAAATGGGCCACAATCTGGGAGGCCTCTGGTGGCTGCGATGGAAACGCCGTCGTCGCCCTGGGTGTGTTTGTGAAGCTGGGCGAGGTAGATCTTCATTTATGCTCATTTGCTGGTGCAGATGGTCCAGCCTTGGGGGCCCTGGTTATGCTCTGAATCCCAGACAGCAGCTGAGTTTGGAAGACCATCAGGGTATCCCTGCACCTTCCCACGTCGGAACTGATCCAGACGGCCCCCACAGAAATCCAAGAGCAATAAAACCAACATGCTGGCCAAATAACCACCATTACGCCCTCCAGTTTGTGGCCTACTCCAAACTGGACTTGCATACTCACCAGACAGCAAGCCCCATGCCACAATAACTAAGTAAAAGAATGGCATGTCTTTGCCAGCAGCCCAATCAAAAGCACCATCACCCAAGAAACATGCTGGGTGTGATTGTTCATATAACTCACCCCAGGGCATAAGTGTGTGAACAGAGCAATGATGAATGGCTAGGACAGAACTAGAATATAATCATACAATTTTACTGGGGATTTAAATAATGCTTTTCCTCCCCAGAGAGCTGAGTGCTTTTGCATAAATTAGAAGGTGAGGTGGGTATTATTATCCCAGGAAACAGAGATGTAAGTCCTTGGTCCCGAGATTCAGAATAAAAGCTTAACAGAGGCGAAATAGCAAAATGGCAGTCATTAACGTTATCTATGTAACCCCTCATTTTTCCATGAATAAACTGAAATGGTGAGGTGACATGACTTCACCAACATTAGGTCCTTAGTGGTCATAGAACCCACCCAGCCCTTCAGAGAGTGGGAGACGAAACCGAAGGCCCCTGACAAGTCAGTAAATAATCCAGTTCAGCTTTCCAGGGACTTCCAGGGACTAAAACTGGGACTTACCACACAAGTCCGAGCCAATCTCCCTGGGGTCGCCAGGACCTTGGTCAGAGGCAACATCTGCCTGGAGAATCCCAGAGGGTTATGAGCCTCACAGGCGAGGAAGCCACCCACTAACCTGAGTGAGCTCAGAATAAACTTTCCCAAAATCCACAGATCTCTCTCCAGATTAGGATGACACTCAACTCGGCTCTCCACCCACCATCATCAGTCACCCACATTCCACAGTGAGAAGGGGTGTCACCAAGGGGGGTGAGGAGCCTCAGTGGTGTCAGAGAGAGGGTTTGTTCCTCCCCTGGGCTTTCAGGCACCATGAAGTGTGGGGCCAGGGCCCCCTGAAATCCCTGTCAGGATCTGAATTCCCCTGAAGATGGGACTCCTGGGCACACCCAGCGTGGTTGGCACTGCTGGGGCCGCAAGAAGCAAAGTGGCAGGCTGCTGGGGGTAGAAGTCACTGTGCACCTCAAGAGGAGAAAACATCTGCTCAGCGCCTTCATCCTTCCGTGCAGTTCCATCCGCCATGTGGGACCACACTCCTAGCGCTGCCTCTTCTTCCTATCAAACAGCCTGGCCCTCTGTCTACATGCCCAGGAGGTTCCTCCCACCCTGTGGCTAATTCTGTGGTCAGCCTTGTAGCTGACTGTCCAGAAAGGCAGGGAACACTCGCCCTCCCCACCCACCCCAGCTCTCTGCCCCAACACCCTCACCACCTACAAACCTCCTAATTTAGCCAAAACCCATTTTCCCTGCTTATGAAAGAAAGGAGGGGCACCCCCAAAGATCACATACCAGGCCCTTGGCACTTGGATACAGATGCTCTTCCTCAGAGCAGGATGGAAACCACTTAGCAGAAAGGGGCATGATAAAGAATTTCAATTCTAAATCACAACGTGTTCTCAGATCCAGGGCGTGTATGACATCACCAGTAATTTGGATCTCACATAAATACTTAGCACACAAAAGCCACTATCAAGAACAGAAGAGGAAGCAAAGCAGAGGGGAACGGACCTCCTTCATCCAGACCTGGTGCTCAGCTCTGTTCTCCCAAGCCTGCAGTGTTTCCCTGGTCAGGCTCCCCAAAGGGGAACTTGTTCAAGCTTCTGAGGACAAGTAGACCACATGGGTACCAGTTCACCAGAATTCTGAACTTGCATGAAATCTGCAGCTTTGGGGTCCAAGCTTCACAACCTCCCAACCCACTGCCCCAGTACCACCCAGCAACCAGCACAAATACATCATTACACTCGGCACTGGATTTTAAGAAAATTAGCATTGGGCCCTTCCCGGTGGGGCAGCGGGTTGGAGGGCTGCACTGTGAAGCTAAGCTAAGCCAAGCCTTGGCAGCTTCGGTGCAAGTTCGATCCCTGCCCCAAAGGTGACCCACATTGTGCAGCAGACCTCTCCTGTCTCGACCGCTGCTCTCCTCAGCAGCGTGCTTCATCAATCTGCCTGTTCTGCTCCCCACTCTGTCTCTGGTGAAGCCTCTCACCACCCTGCACCTCTGGCCTGTACCCCAATTCTGTATGCATAAATAAATCTTTTTAAAAAAGAAAGAAACTCAGCATCTATGGGGAGTCACCCAGACCTCCAGGCCCCCATCCTCTCCCTCCTGCTGTCCACATTTGGGCCATTTCACTGCTTATTAGCACTGCAGATGAAGGACAAGAAGGAGTAAATGTGAAAATCTGATCAGTCAACGTTGCTATTTTCTGGAAGCAGTGGTGAAAGATGGGCTGAAAGAGAAGGCAGAGCCATTAGCTATTGAAATCTGTAGATTTCAATTAACCTTATTTCCTCAAGATAATGGAGAATTGACAAGAAAATGATTTTCTCCGCAACCTTCTCCAGAAAAAAAAAAAATAGTTCATTTCTGCTGCCAACTTCACGCCAGGCTGACCAGGACCCATAAACACTCATGCCTTCAGGTCACCACCAAGAATACTAACCTTGGCAAGGGCGCCACAGACAGAAGCCACCCAAAGCCTCCAGGGTCGAGAGGAGAAGCCCACCTCCCCTCCATCCCAGGCTCCCTCCACGGTCACCTATGCCAACACCAAGCTCTGATTTTCCGGCCTGCCATCTCCATTCACCCTGCGGCATGGGCTCAGTCCACCTCCCGTCCACCCTGCCAACCCACCCCCACTGACCTCGCCATGCTCAGTCCCTCCTGCTTTCATCTAGACCTTTGGCTGAAAGACCCAGCTCCTTCCCTAAGCCCATTCTGCAAGGCCTGACTCAAGCTCAAATCTTCAGGAAGACCTTGAGACCCCGTCAGCATGGCCTGACCCTGTCCCACAGGCCCAACCTGGCCTCTGGGCATGGGCTGTGGGCAAGTGCGGTCCCTCCCAGAGTCCACCCAGACATCCAGCATGACAGCAGCCACGCGGGGTCTACACCCAGCCCCTGCGAGTCTCAGCTCCGCCTGCCAGGGAAGTCAGCCTTGTTTCCTCTTGCAACGAAGGAGGCTGGAACAGACTCTATCACTTAGATGTATTTGGGAGCCTAAATGAGAAGTGTGAGGGAGGGGGTGAAGCAGAATGTCAGCTCTGGGTGTGGACCGGTGATGGCCACTGTTCCCTCAGCACCCGGTCACCACAGGACGCCCAGTCACCACCACCTGGGGGCCTGCTCTGCTCTGTCCCAAAGCTGCAGCCTGGTAGCTCAGTGCTTTCTAGGATTTTAGAGCGAAACTTCTGAGCCAGTGTTTATGAGGCTTCCTCTCCCCACCACAGGCAAGACTGTGCGTACATGGTGAATGAACAAGATAGTTGCTAACTATGGAACCAACCTCCAGGCCCCAGGTCGCTGGGAAAACCAGCACTTCTGGACTGGGACAAGTTGTCTCTGGTCAAGTAGTGCCTGTTCCCTCGGCCTTTAGGATGAGTTTGCCCCTGGAGGTGCCTCAAGTCTCATGCAAACAGACTACCAGGAGACCAAGTCTCAGGCAAACAGGCTACCAGGAGGCCCAGTTCATCAGACTCCTACACAGCACCAAGCTTCTCCAAATGGACTTTGACTTAAATCAGTATCTCCTGCACCCAAATTACAATTAGAATTAAATTATGCTTCCAAATTAACAGTTCATACCTCTGGGATCATTTGCACAAGAACCACTGCCACTGCTCAATCCTGCCTCCGTACCTCCCCTCCCTTTACTCTTCCTCTGCTCCCTCAGGGTTTTGCAGGCAGCGCCACCTCCTGGACGAAGACTTAGCTGCACTGTCCCCTTCCAGGATCCACTGGGTACCCACAGCTGGCCCAGGAGGTAGTTGTTTCCCCGCCAAGTAACAAGGCATTAGCTGGACACTTTTGCATTTTTATAGTAGTGATTTTTTTTTCAAAAAGCAAGAAACAAACTACAATCAAAGCCCAAGTGGAGAGAAAAGCCACAAAATCGGGAAAATAAATCTGATTTTAGACAGACATTTGCCCTCAAAATGTGAAGAGTTGATAGTGATGACAGCACACTGACATTTCCCTTTTTTTTTTTTTTTTTGGAAATTTTAATCAACCTCTCATAGGTGGTATCAGTTTTAGAATTTGACCTGATGATGTATCTTTTCACCTTGACATAAAAACAATGACGAATCTAGATCCTTCCTAAGTAAAAGAGACAGGACATAAGCCCTCAGCATAGACATAGGCCAGGGCCCTTCTGCTGTGGAGTCCACCTCACACCAGGCCTCAGGAAAGAAGCCAGGAGGCCGCTCAGGGCCCTGTTACCCCTCCACTCCTCTGGCAGAGTATGTCGCCTCGAGGGAAGGAAAGTTCTTTCTTTCCTGCTTTTTTCTTTCTGTCTGCATTCCACCACTCTTTATAGTTTTAGTTGTTTTGCCATGAAGCCATCTTAGCCCAAAGCAACACTTGGAGCTCTTGGTGAAACACTGGAGGTACAGCAAACACTAAACATATCTTCACTGTTAAATCTATTTCTGAGTCTTCACAGTTTATTCATGTGCCATTTACCAACAGGTGAAACACTGACATTCTGTGTTTCTTGCTTTACCCTCAGAACATCTCTAGTTGGTAAGTGGTAGGGGGCTTACTTTTTTTTCTTAAAAATAGCACATTATATGAGTTTAACATGTAGTCAGAACTATTAGTACTGACATCTTAAATACGTGGCTGAGCTATCCGCTACAGGGAGCTGACGCACTAGGAATGAAAGGGTTAAGTGCTGCTGGATTTCTCATTTGCAGTAAATGCCAGGCTGTATGAGTCAGTAATTACAACACTGCTGATCCCAGGTCATCAAAATTCAACAGAGGAGTGGTCAACAGTGACTGAGCACTTACTAAAGTCCGTGACTCTAAAATCCAGGTAGCTCTACCTCATTTAATGCTTCTAACAACTCAGTGGGGTACTACTCTTACTGGCCCCATTTCAAGTCAGGGAAACTGAGAGCGGGGGAGAACTAATTCTGTAATGTCACAGCGAGCCAGGATTCAAACCCGACAGTCTCGATCTAGAGACGGAGCCTAAGCAGCTGCACATTCTGGGGCAGCATCTCCAAGTGACGCACCAGTGAACTTTGCAGGAAAAAACATGAAGGAAACAGAGCAACTGCGTAGCTCCTTCTTGCCCTCTGCCTTCCTATCCGTGTGTCCATTTATCCAGCCACGATCCTTATTCTGTTAGCTACATTAAGTAGATGAAAATGTAGCTGAGAAACAGAAATAAAGGTAGAAATGTTGGGGGTGGGTTGGGGAGGACACGTGAGGCAGAGGACAGAAGATAGCAAATGACATTCTGACAGGGTTCTTAGCCCTGAATGTGCCTTTTCTGGGCAAAGAGCCCTTGGCTTTCTGAAGTGCCTCTAAAGTGCCCGTGTCCCAGAGAAGGTTACGAATCACCCACTGCAATGGAAAATAACATGTCACATGTGCCAGTCACCTCCATTGGTATGGGATCATCTCCAATACAGTCTGCATTCTCCACTTGTGCCAGAAACTGAAAATGGGGAAAAGGAACAAGTGTAACTAGTGTTACAGGACAGGGAGAGAGGGACACCCCTGAAGCCCCAAACCTGCCTGCTCTAAGTGGGTTCTGCCATCCACCGCAACAAGACAAAACATATAAAACTTTAATGGAAAGGGACTTTAATACAGTAAATATACAATACGGAACACAAAGAATGTAATGTCTAAATCAAACACCTGAAGTTACCCATCCCCTCGTGGACAAAAGTCAACCCAAAAAGGGTTGGCCCAAGGCAAGGCCTGAAAGCCTGCCACAAGGCTAAATCACCTTCTGGCTGGGACCCATAGAAAAGGGTCAGAAATGGCCAGACAAGTCTGGGAGGAAAAGAGCAAAATCAAAATCAATATAAACACTGCCATAGTCACCTCCCTACAGGTCTCTCACCCACATCAGCCTTAACTAGTCCAGGGTCAGGAAACAAGAGCACGGTTTCTTCATCACATGTGGCTTCCTCAGGTCCCCTTGTTCTCCATCCAGCTTCCTTCTCTTCTCCCTCTCCCTCCTTCTCTTCTCTCCTTTTTCTCTGCTCAGCTCCACCCTCCTTCTGGGTGGGGCAGGGAACTTGGAACTTCCCCCTTTTCCTAGGGACCCCCCTGTTACACTAGCACACCAAAAGACACTGAGCATTATCTTTGGCACACACCAGTATGTTGCCAGTGACCTTCAGCAGGGTGGGATCATATGATAGTAGAGCCTAATTCCAAAGACAGACAGGGAAGAAATAGGATCAACTTGAACTAAGGTCTGGCCATATGCGAGGCACTTACTTTTTCCTAACAGCACTGTGCTAGAGGTATTACTGTCTTACCCGTCTGACAGATTAAAAACTAAGGAGGTGGCCCTCCCTGGTGGGGCAGCAGGTTAAAGCACTGCACTAAGAAGCTTAAGCCAATTCCGCATGAGTTCAATCCCCGCCTGCCCTGGAGGAGATCCACATGGCGTGGCAGACCCCCTTGTCAATTCACACAATTAGCAAAGGACTGCTCAAGAGTCAAAGACAAGTCCATCAGAAGCCATCACCTTGGCTATTCCCCTCTGCTGCCTCTGCCCTGAGAAAGGCAGGAGGGGCCAGTGATTGTGTGTGTCTACATCTTTCCATATCTTCAAATGAATGTTCAAATGAATATGGTTAAGTATGTCTGTGTTTCCTTGCACCAGATGGCCACTCTCTCTGAATCTCTCATACAGCAATTATTCCAGCAGAGGGAGAAGCCCATTACTTGGAGACTAAGTAACCAAATGTAGCTATTACTTCTAGTTCCTGAACCCTTTCACCATTTCATCACAATATTCCACAAGTTACTCTGAGCAAATGTCTATGTTGGGCATTGGGAGGGCCCAGCATGGTATGAAGAGATACCTTCTCTAATGGAAGCCGGCCCTGCCTTCAGCAGGCTTGAGTCCAGCAGAGACCCTGAGCATGTGGAGAAGCCATCACAGCACCAAGTGAGGGTCAGAATGCAAGAACGCGCTGACTGTAGTGGTGGAGACAAAGCACTGCTCTGGCCAAGGTGTCTACGCGGGGTCTCAGAGTTAAGAGGGATTTCCAGACAATGTGTGAGGACTAACTTGACATGTCACCTAGCCTGGCTCAGGTGTGTGGTCAGCATCATTCTGACTGCTTCTGTGAGGACATTTTGGATGAGATTAATGTTGGAAATCAGGGGATTTTGAGTGAAGCTCTCCACCAAGTGAGTCGGCTTCATCTAATAACCAGAAGGTCCAAATGGAACAAAAGATTGATCTTCCCCAAGCAGGGAATTCAACCAGAAAACAGCCTCTGAATTTGAACCAAAGCAGCAGTTCTTCACCCTGAAGAGTTCAAACTTGCCTGGCTACATAATCATGTGAACCAATTCCCTGAAATCCATCTCTCTCTACCTGCAGTCTGCTGTGTGTGGTCTCTCGAGATCCAAGACTAACCTACAGGGTTAGTGGAGACATTCATGGCAGAGGGAAGAATGTGCAAAGGCTCCAAACGCGACTCGTTCACTTACCCCTGAGCCCAGTCTGTTGACTTCCCTGGCCCTACTCTGTGCTCTGCTCCCGTGAATTAAATTCTAGGCAACGGATCTTTCTAGTCTGTTTTACCACCTCCGTGCTTTTGACAGTACATAAATTGCTTGTATTTCCCTAAAATAGTGAAGTCTCCAAACAGCTCTACGATTTATCAAGTGGAAGAAGCTCATATTGGACCCACCATCTTGCACAATGCTATCCGGGAACAAGATATTCAGGGGACAGCACATTCTTTTCTGCCACAAGGTAAACATCTACCTTTTGGGAAAATGGACAACCATCAAGATGCTCCAAGAAAAACTGAGGCTACAAGAAGGCGAGTGGAGAGAGAGCGAGAGGGAGCCCAGCGGACTTGATACAGGATGCTGGCTGCCTTGATGTTTACCTTGTGGTGCGGAGAACCAACGTCACCTCGGTTTAAAGAAAGAATAGATTCTCTAAAATAATAAAACCAATAGGATGTGAGAATTTGAGTCCAAAGACAGATTTCCTTCTTGCCCCCCAATAAGAGACTCCTAGAATCAGTGAAGCGGAGTCATGACACCGTCTTGTCATTTTCTCTGAGCCAGAGTCTGTTCAAAGCTATAAGGAATGCCAGGCTCATGCCATGAATGAAATTCAAGGAGTTCGTGGAAGTTCTGGAAAGGCTTGTAAAATTATGAATGCATGTTCAAATATCTGGGGGGGGGGCCTCTATAGCTTCCACCACATTCTTTTTTTTTTTTTTAAGATTTATTTATTTGTGCATACAGAACTGGGGTACAGGCCAGAGGCTCAGGGGCAGCGAGAGGCTTCACCAGAGACAGAGTAGGGAGCAGAATAGGCAGATCGACAAAGTACACTGCTGAGGGGAGCAGCGGGCGGGTCAGGAGAGGTCTGCCGCGCCACATGGTCACCTCCGGGACAGGCAGGAATCGAACTCATGCGGAAGTGGCTTAAGCTTCTCAATGCTGTGCTTTAACCCGCTGCGCCACCAGGGAGGGCCACTTCCACCACATTCTTTAAGAAATCCTACAATTCACCCCATCCAAAAAATAAATAAATAAATAAAATGACAGAGAACTTGTGCTTGAATGGGTGAAAGGTTCAGTTGGGTGTAAAAGGACAGGTCATAACACAACTCAATGACCAGGGAACTTGACACAGAGACTTCAATGACTCTGGAAATAATAACTGTGAAAACAGACTCTTGAATTCCTACAGCTTTATTGATCTTTGTTGGATTTTATCTCTTTTCATAGATTTTAGCCAAATGAGCACAATTTCCTTCTCACTGCTAGGACAGCACCAGGCTCAAAGACTGAGCATTAGCAGGCATGGCCCCAGCGTGGCCTGGGCTCTGACACTCACCTGCTGTGTGACTGACCTCTAACTCCGCTGCCCTGAGGACCAGATCTGTGATCTCTCAGAACACGTGACTGACCCTCACATGTCGCTGTCCGTGACCCTGGATTGCTGTCGTCTGCCTGCTGGTGACAGTGCTTCAGGCTTCGCTTCAATGGACTGGGCAGGTGACATCTTCAGCCTTCTTTCTTTCTACCTGTCCCTCTAATGGAGCTCGACAGCCATGCAGATTAGCAAAAGCCATGCAAATTAGTTTGGCAGGCAAAGGCATGCCACTCTGCAAAAGGAAGACTTTTAATACAACTGAGAAATCTGAGCCACAGACCCTGGCTCTGGATTCTGTGGTCATGGACAGCTGCTGCTCTCTGGGGGGAGACGTCGGTCAGCTGATTAGGAGAAAGACAGTGGCAATCTCACAGGCTCCTTGAAGAGGGTTCTGATTATTATTTTTATCTCAAATGATTCATTAAGGTTGTTCAAAGGAGTCTTTCACGAGAGGTGAACTGCAATCATTTTTATTAGCTAGGCCGCATCTCATGCATTAGCACATTCACACACCAGGAAATCAGTTCGACAATGAAAGCGAGACAGTGTGATGCAACGAAAACATCAGGCTGGGAATGCTGCGACCCGAGCCATGATCCGAGTTCATCCACTCACCAGCTACATGCACACCTGCACCACGACGACCCACGTGGACCTATTCTCTGTCGGTCCCGTTTGATTGGGAATTTCTCACAGTCAGAGACCTGATCATCCGTCAGCTTCATGTCTATCCTGGCTTCTGGCACAATATCTATTTCATGGCAGGCATTTAATAAATGTACTTGCTAAATGGACAGAACGTAAATGATTGAACAGTTATTTTCTCCTTAAGCCTCCATTTTCTTATCTGCAAAATAAGATCTGCCATATGAGGTTGCTTAGTCGATCCAAGGAGGTTCTCTAGGTAAAGCTTCATGCTCTCATATCAGAAGAGACAGATAAGCAGTCTGATTAAACTCCGCCCTGCTAATGGGCTAGCGGTTGATAAGAGACCCTAGGTAGAGGTGTTAATCAGCTCAGATTTTGCCTTCACCTTCCAACTCTGATCCAGAGGAGTAGTTAAGTTTGGGTTTTCGTCCTCTCAGATGGAAGGCCATATTTGGAGACAGATGTGTCCTCCTCCCACAGATTACACCACAGGTGCACCCACCCTCAACCACCACATTGCCTCCAGAGTCTGCAGATACCTTATCCAAGTTACCTCTGATTAAAGTGACTATCAGAGGTACAACTAAAAGGGAGGTGTGGAAGGGACTTTCGATATCCCTGTCTTCCTGACCTCAAGGAGCTGGAGGAGGGCCTTCTGTTACACAGGTGAAGGGGCTGCCTCTCTCTCACTGCCCACCCAAGGGCCTGTCCTCAAGTCTGCCCAGCAGGGTCACATGATGCTCTCCCAGAGCCTGGGACCACTTCTCCTGCCCTCCCTGGGAAGGTTTTGCCAAGGCTCCCAGACACCACAAGACAGCAGTTAGGCCCTGTGTGTCAGTAGGCTCTGGCTCACCCCTCTCTATCTCCCAGGGGAGCTCCAGGGAGCTTGAACCTGGCCACAGTAGGTGGCCTCATCTTACTGAGGGGCTTCAGGGAATGACAAAAGCAATGAGGGTGATGTCTCTTGCTTATGCAGGAAGAGCCAGTGGGTACTGAAGAGTCAGCCCAAGAGACATCTTGGGGCGCCGGAGAGGGGGTGTTGGGTGGGGGTGGTGAATCTACAATACCTTCCCACTCAGGACCCTCCTAAGGAAATGGTCCCTCTATAGAGAACGCTTCTAAGCCACAGAAAACGGCTGTGGATGAATTCCCCAGAAGAGCTTTGGATGCTTGTGAGCACCCCTCCACCCCTGATCCCCAGGGCATCTGTGAAGATGGGAGAGAGTGGTGTGCCCACCACACCCACTTCCACCCATGTATAAAGTCTACAAACTCCAGCCACTGATCCTTCATACATTTTTGTCTTCATTCCATCCAAGGCAACATGTGACAATATCCTTTTACTGTATTCTGAGGTGTATCTTAGACCGAAGTTCTCACCTGGAAGGGAAAGGAAGGGACAGGTCTGGGGATGGCATGCATCATTTCACTCTGTTCAACAATCAGCTTCCTTCTCAGAGCAAAGTGAAGTGCCAAGTTGGTTTTGAAGGTGACTCTTTCTGATGGAAACCCCCCCATTCTCCTCGAAGGCACTGTGGATGCCTCTCCACATCCACCCCACTCCTCCTCCCTGTTCAGTATCCATCACCCCGGTACAGTGAATGAATCAGGGCTAGGCAGTAAATGGAGATCGGAAGTCAATCAGCACAGCTTCTCCCTCGGCCGTGATGATGGAGCAAGTCCACAGTGGTGAGAAATAAAAACGAGGAAACTTGCAAAGGCTTCCTGAGGAAGGTGACATGGGAAGATGTAAAGAATGATGACAGAGGTGGCATATGCAAGGTATTTTTGCAAATAAGTCCATTACTTATTGACTATTTAAATTTGGAAGTTAAAAACTAAGATTAATCTTATTTAAAAGTGGTATTTTTAGGCCCTCCCTGGTGGCGCAGCAGGTTAAATAAGGCATAGCACTAAGAAGCTAAAGCCACTTCAGCACGAGTTCGATCCCTGCCTGCCCCGGAGGTGACCACATGGCGTGGCAGACCTCTCCTGACCCGCCCACTGCTCCCCTCAGCAGTGTACTTCATCAATCTGCCTGTTCTGCTCCCCACTCTGTCTCTGGTGAATCCCCTCACCATCCCTGCATCTCTGGCCTGTACCCCAGCTCTGCATGCATAAATAAATAAAATCTTTTTAAAAAGTGGTATTTTTAAACTTCTAATTCGTTTCCTCAGTGGGTGAAGAAATCAATTAATGAGTCAGACCACATTTTTAATAGAATGGAATAGATTTTGTTCAGATAGATAGGGACGCCTCATCCAACACGGACATGTGCCATCTTATGGGATTTCATTTCAGTTACACATGTGCATGTGTGTGTGTACATGTGTGTACACAGCTGCCCTGATGTAAAATGTATTTCTTACAGTGGATGGTAGTTAAAAAAAAGTTTAAACAATAACTTAATTGTGAAATATGCATCAATATAAGACTGTCGTACTGTTAAAAAAGACACATTAACACATTAATGAGTTGGATGATGAAAACTCTTGAGTTTGAGCTGAGGTTCCAGCTGAGTATCTTTTTCATTTTTTTTTTTAATTTATTTTTGCATAGAAGAACTAGGGTATAGGCCATAAGTGCAGGGGCTGAGAGGCTTCACCAGAGACAGAATGGGGAGCAGAACAGATCAATCTACTGAAATACACTGCTGAGGGGAGCAGCGGGAGGGACAGGAGAGGTCTGCTGTGCCATCTGGTTTGGCTCCCTGGCCGGGATCAAACTTGTGCTGTGGTGGCTGAAATAGCTTCATAGTGCTGCACTTAAGCCCCTTGTGGGCCACCTCCCTGACAAGGGATCGAACTTAGACTGACGTGATAGTGGTGACAGTATGATAGCACTGAGACTTAACCCCTGCACCACCAGGGAGGCCCTCCAGCTTAATATCTTAATATCTTAATATGAAAGTAAGTCTAGACCAGGAAAATGCAAAGCTAAGGACATGAAATCTGGGATTCATTTGCAGTGAAATTGCACTTAAAACTACAGCAATGAATCAGATTGTTAAGGGAGAATATATAGGAAACTAGAAAAAAAGGTCAAGGATAAAACCTCAGGCCCTCCTGACATTTGAGGAACAGGGAGAGAAGAGAAAGTCAAAAGATGCTAGAGAAGCAGGCCCCAGAGGTTCAAAGAAAATCAGCAGCTAAAGGGTCAACCAAACTAGATTCTCACTGATCTCAGATGTTCCGAGGAGCAGAAGAGGAAGGTGTAGGTGAAGAGGAGCCAGCAGAAGCAGCCACCAGGAGAACATGGACCCTTCGCCAGAAGGGTGGACATACAAGCCAGCACACCTCAACAAAGGCAGCAATCTGCCCGAGGGAGCCTCGCAAGAAGTATATGGCCATTGCCTTCAATTCCCGGGGCACCAGAGCCTTGAAGTCTTGGGGATCATTGCCATCACGTCAGCCTCTTTCACCATGCCACAAGTCGACCACTTCTCAGCACGCACTCTGCTTCACAGGCCCACAACAAGGCTCTTACTCGGTAGGGTCAGCGTCAAGGAGCAAATCTGAGTCTCTGGGGTCTCCCACTCCCTGCAGCCCTCTCTCCACCCTGGAGATCCAGGAGTGGCAAGAGACCTCTGTTTTGCTTGGGACACCCTTCAAAGCTTATGTGGCCATGCAAATATGAGGGCCCGTGTCCACTGAGGGAGAAGGTGAAAAGCGAGCACACCTGTGGCTTCTGAACAGTACAAGGCAAAGCCTCGTCTGCCTCGTCTGCCTTCCCTCGGACCCAGAGACGAGAGATGATGGTCCAGGGTGTGGGGACAAACAGGAGATGAGAGAAAGAATCTGCAAACTAAGAAGAATGTGATTCTTATCCCGTTTCACACTGTTCTTGCCAATACTATCATGTCCCCAAGACTTCATGCCTCTGTAAAGTTTCCCGTGACAAGCTATCGGCAATAATAACGCATTTATTGTGGGCTCACAGCTGGCAGCAGCTGCTCTCACAGCAACTCTGTGCGGGACTATTCTCATCACCCCCACATCTCAGAGAGATAAAATGAGGTACAGACAGGTTAAGTCACTTGTCTGGGGACACCTGACTGCAGAGCTCATCATCTGACCATTTCTCTATAAATCCTGGGTTGTGTTGGCCTAGGAAGTAAAGGGGGGTGGGGTGGAGTGCAGTGGCCTTTGGGGACAGAATGGACCAGAAATCTTGGTGTCCCATGGAGAGGTAAAGTGAGCCCAGTGGAGGGAATCTTTAAGAAAGAACTGGAAAATAAAATTAAGAGACTATTAAACGATTCCTGGAACCCCCACGCCCACCCGGCCCAGAAGTCCCAGGGAAGGACCCCGGGGGCCCAGCAGGACCAGGACAGGGGTTCTGGCTGGAAAAATCTGCACACAGAATGCAGGGACCCCACTCCCGACAATGTGGCAAGTTTCACGAGGCACAGTGGCTACACTATTGGCTGCTGTGCGGGTGAAGTCTTTCTGACATTCCGCGACACTCTAGAATCCCCTGAAGGACAATTCAGACTTTTACCCGATGACCTCGACCTAGCACATCCATTGCCTACCACTTGCAGGTCAGCACACTGACCCTGGGGTCGCCCTCCCCTTCTCTGTCCTCGTTGCTCCTCAGGCATTTCTGCCGCCTCCAGAGAAACCTGACACCCCAAGAAATCATTTTATTTCTGCACAGATAAATAGACCAAAGTAAAATCAATTGTCCCCATTAATAAAAAAGGCTTGTGTGGCTATTATGTTTGACCAAGGTGACTGAACGCAGAGGGGGACTAGGAAATGCATGAGAGCAGCTGGTGGTGAATTCAGGAGGAAAGCGTTGTGGACGCAAATATTAGTCAGAACAACATGTGGTCATTTTGTGTCTTTGGAGAAGGAATGTCAATGAGAAACTCAGGTGTGGAAAGACAAGATAACTGCCTCCCCCCACCTAGGAAAGAAATTAGCTGCTTATCGACAGGGAGGTCTCTGGTCTGTGGTCAGCCTCATTAGCATATCTTAATTGGGAATTAGACCGACAGGGGCAGAATACACTGTAAATAAAAAACAGTGGACGCCAGGACCCTCCCTAGTGGCGCAATGGGTTAAGACACAGCACTGCAAGCTGGTCACAACCACTGCAGTGCAGAGTTCAATCCCCGGCCCCAGGGGTGACCACATGGCGCCGCAGACCTCTCCTGATCCGCCCGCTGCTCCCCTCAGCAGTGTACTTCAGTCCATCTGCCTGTTCTGCTCCCCACTCTGCATCTGGTGAAGCCTCTCGCCGCCCCTGCGTCTCTTCCACCCCCAACCACTTCCATTCTTCCTTCCCAGCCACACTCAGCTTGCCATCGTGGGCCGTGGGCAGAGCTCCTCTGACCACAGCTATCCTAGGGCCGATCTCCACCACGCTCAGAAGTTGCCCTTCAGTCCCCACCCTTCTCATTTTTTTCACATCACTTTCTCTAATTTTACTGACCACTGTTGTCTCCTCTGTGGCCCACTTGCTCCTCCCTTTACTCCCTTTAATCCCTTTCCCCCACCCCCCTGTCACTCAGCACCCACACAATCGCATGAAAAAATGAACTCACGATAAAAACCTCTTTGCTGCTCACAAATTCTGTGCCTGTGGCCTGTGCTCAGAGACTTGGGGCCGCCCAGGTGGGGCGTACCTCACAGCTTGTTGCCCTGAACTGCAGGTGTTGCCGTGACCCTCCCACCCCCACCTGGTGAGCTGTGTTCCCTGTTATCTCCTTGGCTGAAGGGCCCTCCCTGGTGGCCCAACGGGTTAGGACGCAGCACTGCAAGCTGGCAGCAGCCACCTCAGTGAGAGTTTGATCCCTGCCCCGGAGGTGACCCACAGGGCCCCACAGACCTCTCCTGACCTGCCCACTGCTCCCCTCAGCAGTGTACTTAGTTGATCTGCCTGTTCTGCTCCCCACTCTGCTCTATCTCTGGTGAATCTTCTCACTGCCCCTGCACCTCTGGCCTGTACCCCAGTTCTATATGCATAAATAAATTAAAAAAAAAAAAAAAACTTGGCTGAAGGAGCGTGGATGTGGCCCAAGGCTGCCCCTAGGTGCTCTCCTCAGAATGGAGGACCCACTCCCTCCCACAGCCTCCTGTAGTGGGGCTCCAGCACTGTGCTCAGCTCAGGCCAGCAGGCACCCCAACAGGCAACATTCCCTGAACTTGACTCACCGGCAGCCTCTGAATGGGCCCCCCGTTACTCCAGAAGCAGTAGGACTCCTGGTGGGTGATGTCTGAACAAGACTGTCAAGTAAAACACAGTAAGCAGGTGCGCGGGAGGTAGCCAGAGCTGAGCTTCGCCAGGGAAGGTGCCCGGCACGGCTGATGGGGCAGCAGCCGAGTTCTCGAGGGAGGTGGTCCAGCAGCGAGCGACACGGAGGAGCGCAGGTTACAGGAACACAGCTCTGAGGATACACTGTCTCCCAGCGAGTGCCCGAGACCACCAGAAACACTGGGAACCTTTGTCTGAGCTCAATGATCTGGGCCAGGCTGGGTTCAGGGAGGGAGCACTTTCTCTCCCGGGGACCCCGAGGACACCAAGTGCCAGCTATGGTCCTCGGGAACCTCTACATGTCAGCTCAGGGGGACGCTCAAGGTCCAGGACAGCAAGCTGGTCTTGAGCTCCAAGGAGAAGCCGCACTCAATTGGTCTTCAAAGGACTTGAGAGCCAAGATGACCCAGGAAACCACCCCAAATCCAGCAGACGCTGGTTCCCCTCAGGGATGTCGTATACACCACCTGCAAGTGACCCAAGGGGCCAAGTCCCGAGGGCTGGACAGGCCAACCTCATGTGCCAGCGGCTGTCTTCGGAGGACGAGGCTGTGAGAAGACAGGCGCCTGCTCCTAGGCACAGAGACGCTCCAGGAGCCCCGAGGCGCTCAAGGCTTTCCTGCCAGCTGGGGCTGGCAGGGCTGGCCTGATGCTGCCTCAGTGAAGAGCCTGCTGCATACACCGGAGATGGAGTGTGTAAAGAAGTCAGGGCCCAGACGACCCAGGAACCCAGGAAAGCCGCTCACTGGCCCAGCAAATGTCTTCCCCAAGGGTGAGGCCTACACAGGACAAAGCACCTTGCACAGCTCGTCTCGGGGCCTGTGTCTAGGAAGCCAGGCCTGGCAGGTGTAACTTCAAATTGCACTTTTTCAAAGACATTTGGCCTTTTTCTGGGAAGAGTTCACCTGATGAGCGCAACTCTATTAGCGTTCACTAAACACTGACCCGTTGTTAGAACTGGAGATCAGGTGTTTCCACATATTTCAGGAGAAAAGGGAAACAGGGCCCTTTCTGGTGGGCGACGGGTTCAAGCGCAGCACGAGGAAGCTATCACAGCAATTGCAGCACAAGAGTTTGATCCCTGCCCCGGAGGTGACCCACATGGCACTGCAGACCTCTCCTGTCCCTCCTGCTGCTCCCCTCAGCAGTGCATTTCAGTACATCTGCCTGTTCTGCTCCCCACTCTCTCTAGTGAATCCTCTCACCCTCCGCACCTCTGACCTGTACCCCAGTTCTGTATGCATAAATAAATAAATCTTTTAAAAAAAAAAAAAGGAAACAAAAGATTAAGAGGCAAACCCAAGGCTACTCAGGAAGAGTTCAAGGTGCACATCTGGCCACCGAATCGCTAGGGTGCTGTGGAGCTCACTACATGTCCCTGAGACCTGCGTCTCAAGATCAACCGAGATTATTTCCCCACATCAGTCTGGTTCATCCCAATTACTTGTAACATACAGCTACCTTGGGAGACAAACCCAAGAAACAGGAAACGCAATTAGGGAAAGAGAATGTTGCAGGAGGATAATGTCTCACGTACCTGTGACTGATACTCTAACAACACCAAGCTCCGCGTGTCGCCTCCACTTTGGCACGTCTGAGGGCAGAAGACACAAGCCCGAGAGCCTCACCTTTACCTTCCCAGTATACAGAAGGCACGTCAGTCCCCTCGGGACGCCAAGACTCCCACCTCCAGTGGAGGTCCCACCTCCAGCATAGGGTAACGCAGCAACCCCTGCTCCCCCAGGAAGGCCCAGTTGCAAAGATTCTGGCCCAGTGTCCCTCCTGCGGCCTCTCACTTCCCAGACCAGCCTGTCTGGACTCCAGAAAACACAGACTCAGCCTCGGCACCAGCATGCATTTAGCCATTCAGCCAGTATGACTGAGCACGAGGCCTGCATTAACAAAAATCAAACATCACCCCTGCCCTGAAGAACTTACAAACCTGGCAAAAACAAGCCTCTGAAAAGCCAACCCGATGATGAGGCCTGCTGGAATTGTCATGTGGCACAGTGGGCAACGGGCTCCAGGGGGAGTGGGTTTCAGAGGAGGGAGGGTGGGCCAGCAGGCAGCTCCAGGAAACAGGCTTTGAGCTGCATTAAGGAGAGGGGGTCAAGCTGGACTTAAAAGACAGGGGCTATCGCGGGTAAGAGGACAGCATAAAGGCCACCCTGCTTCGGAGAAGCAGAGGCCTGTGTCTGAGGGAGGCCACGGGGACCCAGCACAGCGCCACGTGAGGAGGGAAGCATAACCAGAAAGGCAGGCTGATCCCAGAAGTGGCTGGGATGCCAGGCTGAGGAGATGGGACTTGTTCTTCATGAGTGGGGAGCCACTGAATGTTCTGAGCAGAGCAGTGACCTGAGAAAACCTAAACTTCGGGAACACAGCTTCTTGGGGAGAATATGTGGAAGAGAAATCAATTAGAGGTTGGGTTCTGAGTTGGCCACCAGGGGGCACACACACACTGACAACTGTGTGAGAGACCAGGAAAGAAGAGTTTGGGCACAGCAGTCAGGCGTTAGAGGGTGTCTGTTAGTGGGAAGCAGAGAAGGACATAGGGGAGTCCAGGGGAAAACTGAGGATACAGGCTTGGAATTCTTATCACTATAGGGAATGTGAGACTGTGTGATATGGGCAAGAGAAGAGGGGAAAATCCTACTGAGCGCCTCACCTACACCAGCAGTGGGTGCCGGGGATGTGCTGTTTTCCTAACCCAGCGGTGATTTCGACCACAGGACTATGCAATCTCATTCAATGACTGACAAAACCAAGTCTGGAAGCTCATTCCTTGAGATATTTATTGAGCATGTACTATATGCCACACCAGTGGGGCTCAATGAGGAAACAAGACAACTCCTGCTCTCAGAAGCATCGGTGAGATGTGTGTGTGTGTTGGGGGGGTGGGAGGGGGTCAAAAAACAGGCCAACAGAGAAACCAATAAGGCTGTTCAGGTAGCGATGTTCACCGTCTGGAGCTGTGACTGCTGCAATGGGGAAGCTAGTGGCTTCCCTTGCACTGATTGAGAAACGGATGTCTCCGTGGGCAGGTGTCAGTGAGTTAAAAGACAAGATGGAGCCAATCAAGAAAAGACCTTCCAGGAAAAGAGGATTCAGGCTGGGAGAATGGCAGAGCCAAAGCCCCACGAGGGACTAGTCTTGACACTCTCGAGACATAAAACACACAAACTGTCAAACTACATAATATTCCCTTTCTGGGTGGAAGACAGAGAACATAGGTTGTCAGGGAAGAGGTCTGGTTGGGTTGAAGAAAGAGTGCATCACACCGTCCCCCAGGATTCTGGCCCTCGCCGGCTACCCAGGAGTCCCCCTTTATCTGCGAGGGATACATTTCCAGACCCCCAAGGGATGACAAGGCGTGGGTAGTACCAAATCCAATATGCTATGTGTTTGCCTCCTCGTACCAGGATGTTTCATTTATAAGTCAGACACAGTGAGAGATTAAAAACATGAGTTAAGGGCCCTCCCTGGTGGTGCAGCGGGTTAAAGCACAGCACTAAGAAGCTAAAGCCTCTTCCACATGAGTTCGATTCCCGCCTGCCCCAGAGGTGACCACATGGCGTGGCAGACCTCTCCTGACCCGCCCGCTGCTCCCCTCAGCAGTGTACTTCGTAGATATGCCTGTTCTGCTCCCCACTCTGTCTCTGGTGAAGCCTCTCACCGCCTCTAAGTCTCTGGCCTATACCCCAGTTCTGTATGCACAAATAAATCTTTAAAAAAAAAGAAAAACATGAGCTAATAATAAAATAGAATAGACTGAATTACAGTAAACATGAGTACACCCCTACTCGTACCTGGGTATTTCTAGTCTCACCATAACATTTTATTTATGAAATTGTCATATTTTGCACCATGGCTGATGCAAGTGACTGAAATCATGAAAAGCAAAACCTGGGTTCTACCACTGCACTCAGCCCAGGCTTTAATCACACGGGGCCTTCATCTATGCTTATCCGCCTGCGACACGCAGGCCTGCCTGGGCCTGGGCCTGGGCCTGGGCCTGGGCCTGGGCCTGGCCCTGGTCCTGGTACTGACTCAGCAGGGCTGCTTTCGGGATGAAATGAATGGGGAGTCACAAATCTTGAGAATGGCGCTGATCACACAGGGTGTGCCACTGGAGTGCTTTTTATAAGTCAATCAATAACCAGCCCAGAAGCTACAATAATCAGCCCAGACATCAATCAACCAATCATGTTCACAGCCCTCTGTATTTTCATTCCTGGCCGGATAACCCCTCTAACGGAAATGACACTGGGAAGTGGCCGCGTGGCTTGTCCACATTTGTTTTTACGGGGCATCCCAGGAGCATGGGGAACGAGGATGGACAGCCCCCAGCGGGTCGACCAGCCGTCCCGAGCAGGAGGATTGGCTCTGACATGAGCCTTCACATCGCATCGTCCTCCCCTTTCTGTGCTCCCCGTGCCTTGCACAACGTCGCACTCATATATAAGGGGAGGGCACACCCAAGTGGTATTAATAGTGCTATTTTTAAGGGTGACTTCATGGCTTCCAGACACACCCAACAGCCTCCTGGAGGTTCCTTCCAGGGCGGGGCAGCCATGCCACTTTGGGTGAACCCTCCACCCCGTGTGGGAGTTGCTATTTTTGACTGTGGGTGGGCAGATGACTAGTCATTTCCAAAGGGTGATCGAGAACTCGATGTCGGTGACACTTTGTGCCCAGTGAGGAAAATTGTGGAGTCTTTCCCGGTTTTGTTCCCAACCACTGCCCTCCACACCCCAGTTTCAATTTTCAATTTGTTCTCATGGCCTTCCTTTTTTTTTTTTTTTTTTTGAGTGATTTACTTGTTTATGCCTACAAGAACTGGGCCAGAGTTATGGGGGGTGAGAAGATTCACCAGAGACAGAGTGGGGAGCAGAACAGGCAGACATACTGAAATACACTACTGAGGGGAGCAGCAGGCAGGACAGGAGAGGTCTGCTGTGCCATGTGGGTCACCTCCGGAACCGGAGATCAAACTCATGCTACAGTGGCTGTGACAGCTTCATAGCGCTATGCTTTAACCTATCATGCCACCAGGGAGGGTTCATGGCCTTTTAGGTCAAAACCAGAAAGAAAGAAACCCAAGTGCAGCAGCCAACGTGATGTGAGCTGTGAGTGGGTCTTTGTTGTCAGAAGACCTGCCAGGGCAGAGGGCCTGGGGATTCCTGCCACACAACCAAAGCCGGTCAGTTCTTCAGCAGTAAAATCACATTTTCCCTTTAAATCCTTTACAGCAAAATGTCCATTTTACAAAACAAAAGGAACTACCACAGAGTACTGGAAGGAATTATTATGAGTCTTTCATATAATTTTTAATTGGTTTGGCTCTTTGCTAACTCACTAATAAAAAGGGTAAGAACATGGCCGTGCTGTACTTACATTCTTCCCCCTTACTGAAACTGAGTATCTTTCAGGAAAAAAATCGAAAGGGTACACGGGTGATTTCCTGTCATCCCCTCCCTGCCCAAAAATCCATTTTTGTGAAGTGAACTCTATCTAACCCAGTTCTGTAGAAGGGGTTTAACAGCATCGAGAATATGTCTACTTGAGCATGGGCAGGGTAGTAGCTTTGGCATCAGAACCGTGGCGTGCCCCGGGCCTCACACTGGGAAATGTGCCAGTTTTCAACCCCTGACTTCTTTCCACTGCAGCCTGCCTTTCTGCCAAGGGGTGTGACCAGGCCCCGCCAACCCTTCTCCTGATGTCTACTGACACCCAGTGTCGACATGTGGTATCACAGGCCAGCCACCCTCCACTGAAGCCCAGGACGCTCACCCCATGGTTAGCGGTGGTCAGTCACACTCCTCCTTCTGGGTTGGCCTTTGTGTCACAGTGGCCCCAAGATAGCAGAAGTGATGAGTTACCCAGAAGATGGAAACAGATTCTTTTTCTTACTGCAAAATAGGCCTTGCTGATTCAAGAGAAATAGAGCATCCTCTGGGCTTACTTATCTTGTGGCTGAAAATAATCAGCAAGTGGGGCCTCCCTGGTGGCACAAGGGGTTAAACGGCAGCACTATGAAGCTACCCCAGCCACTGCAGCGCAAGATCGATCCCCAGCCAGGGAGGTGACCCACACGGCAAGGCAGACCTCTTCTATCTCGCCCTCTGCTCCCCTCAGCAGTGTGTCTCAGTGGATCTGCCTGTTCTGTTCCCCTCTGTCTCTGGTGAATCCTCTCACGTCCCACACCTCCAGGCTATACCCCAGCTCTTGTGTGCGTAAATAAATAACTCTTTTTAAAAAATCAGACAATGTACCTCATCTGTTGACAAACTGGCTTCTTACTCAGGATCATCGGCAACCTATTCTGTGCCTTGATGCAGCCTTTTTACTCTTGATCTCTCTGGCATGTGGAATCTTGCCCAATGTGAATGTGGGTCAACAGATACCAATGCAAAAGAAAGGAGAAGGCAGAGGAGTTGTTCTGACTTCTGCTTCCTAACACTTGCCGGCCAGCACCCCAACAGAGTGACACATAGATTTTAGCGGAGGGTCGCTGACCCTCTCACATGTTGGTCTCTCCAGTCCCTAGAGATGGCGCCATTTATGTGCTTGAGGAATTACTTTTGCTCTGAAAAAGACTTAGCCAGTGACATATGGTCCAAAATGCTTCAGCATATGTGGTTCCTGGTTCTAGAATGAGCTCAGATGGGATCTTCAGAGCCAAGGCTGCAGAGATAACGTGCCCCTCCCCTCTCCGTGTCCCTTCCATCGGGGCACGGCAGCTACAGGGGAGGGGCTGGCTCTGCTTGTCCCCCAGTTCACCTTCCTATACTGCAGTAACTGTGCAGACTGTTGAACCCTCCCAGGAAATAGTGGCAGGAAGTGAGGAAATTTCCAGAAAACTACAACCATCAGCATGGAGGCAAAAACGAGAGCCCATGTGTCAAAAGACATGGCCTCTGCCAGGCAGCCCATTGAGCACTTTCTAGAACTGAAATCCTACTAGGATCATACATCTCCAAAACTCCCTCAATAACCCTGACACATTTTAGTCCTGACCCAAGCAAGAAATTCCCCTGCAGATATCCTGTATCCCTCCATTTTAGAGTCTCTCACTTCTTGCTCAATTTGTTTGACAAATGCTTACTTCTGTGTCTATTAAGTGCCAAGTACTGCAGCAGGCTTGGGGGAAACAAAGGCAGAAAAGGCACAGAATAAGCCCTCAAGGGCTTTAGGGAGGCAGCAGATGTTAATTAATGCAGCCCGGTGCCTTATGGGAAGGTAAGGTCTCTCTCTTCCTCAAAAGGTATCATCAAGTCAGGCCCTGGCTGCTCCTCCTTCTGACTTCTAGTGTACAGGCAGGCCAGGTGGGCCTGCAAGTTTAGGCAGGTGAGCTGGGGGACAAGAAGTGCCAGCCCCAACCCCTGCAGCTGCCATGCCCAATGCGAAGGGCAGGGAGGGGGAATGAGAGGGAGGGTCTGCTATCTCTACAGTCTTGGCTCTGGAGATCCCACCTGAGCTGGCTCTAGAAGTGCAGGCAGGTGACTACCCTCGGGGTGGGCAGCGGTGGGGGCACCACAGACCCTGATGGTGGCGAGGCGTCTCTTCCGGGCCCTAAGCGGCAGCTACAAAACCACGAGTTCCCTAGCCGCAGCCTTATCTGCTCAAATTCCTAGTTATTCTAGTCTCATTTTTAGAAGTTGGGGAGGGGAGGTGGTGAATAAGGCTAAGATAGGATGAATAATAAATATTGCAGTCTAACAACTACCCCCCAAATAGCCATGAAGATCTGAAAGGACTAATTTTTCTCCTTACAACGTCTCAGAGGTGAAATCTCAAGTTAGTGCAGGAAAATACCAATCTTGGCAGAACATGGCATCTTGCCTAACATGGCGCGTTTACCTAAAAACGGTGACAGCTGTGGCTGAACTGATTGGGAGAAGTGGCTTTTTTCCCGCCTCCTCTTCTCTTTGACTTTCCAATTTCGTGACTCCAGAGTGTCTGCAAACTGAATGGCAGAGCAAGATGCTGCCCTTGAAACGGAGCATTAGGAAATTCTTAAGGTCTTTTATTTTTACAGCACAATTAGTTCCTTTTATTTTATGCCATGTTACAATCCAAAAGCTTTGGATGGAAACATCAACAAAACAAACTGCGCCAGTCAATGTTGGAAAAGTTAGAGAAAAGTGACGCTGGAGAAGTAAATCCAGACATTAGCAGGTCGAACGGCCTGCGGTCTATTATGTCCACTGGCCTGATACACACCGGGGTACCCGCACCCTCTTAGGGTGTGTGTGGCAGAGAGAGACACTTGGGCCCACAGGGAGAGAAGGAACTGATAAACAACTAAAGTTCCGGCAGTGTGATTTGAAAAGTAGTGTCTGTCCCTCTTGCCCAATGCGCCTCATAATTTATTCCGAGGAGCTGAAGCTATTGATTTCTGCCTTCAGCGCCTGCTCGGCCGTTTGGCAAGGCGACCTCCCAGTGTCAGAGTGGCTGCGGGTGGTTCTGACCCACACAGAGAGAGCCACAGGAAAAGCCAGGTCCGGATCGCCTGCGGCAAGCCCTCTCCACCAAAGGGCCCACTCTTCTCCTGGCCCAAAGATCCCCTTGCAAAGAGAAGACCTGTAGGAAACTCCTCCCTGACAACTAGCTCCAATTCAATTTTCTTTTCCTTCAAGCCTTTCAATATTATTTGACTTCCTAGGCTGACTGTGGAGGGTTTGTTAGAGGGCAACCACTAAACTTCATAGGTTGAAGTAGTGGCCAAATCCCCAATTCTTTCACTCAAAGCATCTTAAGGAAGTGCCAGTTTGCAGGGAAGGTCAAGATCGCTCGTGGTCTACAAATGAAGTCTACTCCTCGTGAAACTCTTCTGCAAACAATTTAATGGAATCATGATTCTGGGGCAAGTTTTGAGAAAGCACCTGGTAAAACCTCAAGGCCTTGAAAAATGTCTTCGGCTAGAATGGCAAGTGGCTTTCTTCTGAAGTTAAAAAAAAATATATGTCAAAGCACTGGTAGAGGCTGCCTGGAAACCCAACTGGATGATTTTTAAGAATTGTTCCAAGTTCTACAGAAAAACGTTGTAATTAAAGACGTTTACCAAGGGTGTGGGAAGGGGTGAAGGAAGGTCGCCTCCAGCAAAATTATCCAAGGCAGAGCATTTTTCCTTGGCTCTGGCGCAGTCACCAGCTCCCTCCGTCACACATTCCAGGGTTCCCCCTCTCCACAAACTATCGCCCCTTTATGAAAACCTTTCAGAATCAGGTCCCCCCCCCCTTAGTCTTCCTTTCCAGGGACATCAAAAAACCCCTTTTCATCTTTCCATCCTGGGACCTATTTCCCAACCCTTTAATCATCTCTGTTGCTTGTTTCTACAGTAGCTCCAATTTCTTCACAGCCCTTTGAAATGATGACCAACACCAAACACAGTCCTCTCATTCAGACCATCACGTGACTAGTTCAGAATAGAGAGAAATGACCGCCCCCTCCTCTTTGCATTTCTCCATCCATCCTAACATCACGTGGGTTCTCTCATAATAACCTCTGACTAACGATTCTGCCAGGCCCCTGCTCCTGCTGTTCACACATCATTCCCCACTGTCCCCGGGAGGTAAGTGTGCAGAGGTTAAGCATCATATTAGCTGACTGAAAAGACGTCTCCATTCTGGGGGCATGAATGTGTGGGCAAAAGTAGAAGATGCCATTTTTAAAAGCCAACCATGTTCAAAACGAAAGCAGATGTTTAAATGTTCAAAGGAGAACAAACGTAAAATGCTACATTTATGAAAAACAAATTTAAGCGAATCAGATTTTAATAAGAAGTTCCATGGAATCCCAAAAGAAAAACTCCACATGCCACGCAGAGCCATGCCCTGTCCTCTGGTCACCACTCCGTGTCCAACTCACCCCAAGCAGCTTCTGGATCTGAATGGGGACTTATAGAAAGAGAAAATCTGAGGCTAATTTGAGAGCATTAAAATCAGCATAAAAACAATTTAACAGTGCACTGTAAAAGAAGACAGCTGAGTTAAAGAAGACTGAGAAGGGTCGGCCCCGGGCGAGCTGACCCAGCACGGCAGACGGGCCCTAACCATCGAGGGCTGAAACAGGGGAACTATGCAGCCTCCTGGGGAGCCACAATCTGGGGTGCTTCAGGGCCATCCAGGACCACTGTGGAATGGAGTCCTTGGAGATGATACTAGAACCTCACTAGACCTCAAAGGGAGCGTTGCCTCAATGTCCAGCTGGCTCCTCCCACTTAGCACACCCAGCTTTGAGCGTCTCATCTTCCCTCAAATCAATTCTTCCTCCACCTTCTGTCCCACTGAAAGCACTGCCAGGCCTCAACGTCCAAGGTCATAACATGAGAGTAACAGTCACTGCTGAATCAAGTGGCATAAAGTTATATCTTTGGAATTTATCTGTTCTGGTCCTGTCCTACCTGCTTGTCCAGCTGCTTCAATCTGCCGTTTTTCGTCGATCCCCATCATGGCTTTCTAGCTCTCTCTCCACCTGCCCTCTCTCCCCTAGAACCAACTCTATCCTCTCCGAGACCACTCCGTTATACGGTCCAGGCCATCCAATCAGGTTAAAGTGCCTGTCTCTAAGAGTCTGTAATGGAGAGCTCGGTGCCCTTTCCAAGTGGGTCAGCGGCTCTGGCTTCCCCATGTCCAGGCTCTTCCATGCACACCTCTCTGCAGTGATCCTCCCTGCCTCCTGAAAGACCAAACTGACGCCATGACAGGCTTCAGGATGCTTCTGAACCAGCCAGGCCAAAGTTTCGGTTCTCAACAAGGCGCCAAGGCCGAGTTTAACTGTAAATGTCCTAATCTTGCTCATCCCAGAGCAACAGCCAGTGAGCAAGTAGCCAGCACATATCAGGAAAGCGCCAGATGTCCTAAGGTGTGCAGGCCCAGCAGTGAATGTCACATCTTACACGCATGGACCAACCAGGTTAAGACAAGATAACTTTGTTCAATGTCCACCAATCAATGTGCTGCTGAGCTAAAACTCCCCTCTGCTGAGCTGAAAGTCCCCTCTTCTGTAATAAAAACCCTGCCTTCCCTGAGCTCCATCCAGGTTCAACTTCGGCCGCTGGGTCGGTGCATGTTGGGAACCCAGGCTCAAGCTTGCAATAAAGACCCTTGTGAGCTTTAGATCAGAATTGGCTCCTTGGTGGTCTTTGGGAAACTCGAAATCTGGGCATAATACCTCCCACAGGTACAGCTCCAAAATCACA
This sequence comes from Condylura cristata, assembly GCF_000260355.1. Classification (NCBI taxonomy): domain Eukaryota; kingdom Metazoa; phylum Chordata; class Mammalia; order Eulipotyphla; family Talpidae; genus Condylura; species Condylura cristata. Next base: position 13,031,646 of record NW_004567137.1, read on the forward strand.
CCCACCCTTCACTTCATGCTCTGTGCCCCCCGATGCAGGCACCCTGAGCCGGTGCTGGCTGAGGACGAGGGCCTTGGTCTAAGGCAGAGGCCTCTCTGGCCCAGGTCTGGGTGTAAGCTGTCAGGTGGCCCCAATGTTCCAAATGTTAGGGAAAGAGAAGTGTGTACATTTTTTGAAAAGAAGATTTGGGCCCTCCCTGGTGGGTGGCGCGGCAGGTTAGGACACAGCACACTGCAAGATGGCAACAGCCGCTTCAGTGTGAGTTCGATTCCTGCCCTGGAGGTGACCCACGTGGCAGAGGAGACCTGTCCTGACACGCCCGCTGCTCCCCTCAGCAGTGTACTTCGTCGATCTACCTATTCCGCTCCCCACTCTGTGTCTGGTGAATCCTCTCACCGCCCCTGCACCTCTGGCCTGTACCCCAGTTCTGTATGCATAATTTTTTTTAAAAGATTTATTTATCCATACAGAATTGGGGTACATGCCAGAGATGCGGAGGGTGAGAGGATTCACCAGAGACAGAGCGGGGAGCGGAACAGGCAGATGGATGAAGTACACTGCTGAGGGGAGCAGCGGGCGGGTCAGGAGACGTCTGCCTCGCCATGTGGATCTCCTCCGGGGCAGGCGGGAATCGAACTCATGTAGAAGTGACTTTAGCTTCTCAGTGCTGTGCTTTAACCCGCTGCACCACCAGGGAGAGCCCAGCATAATCTTTTTTTTAAAAAAAAAAAAAGAGTGCCCTGGGGGTGGGGGGGCTTGGTCACCCCCTCTCACAGTGCCAGCACCCTCCCTGGTGCTCCCCATAGTCTGCTGCCAGGCAGTGCCAGCCCTGAGGACAAGCACTGAGGGGTGAGTCCCCTGCTGGTGTGGTGCTCGCAGGCCAGCGAGGGCACTGTGCAGTTAAACCCACGATTTAAGCTTATTTTGTTTTTGTGAGATGGAAAATTACATATAGAATCATTCTGGAAAAGCCATGGGGATTCCTCTTTCGAAAAATGGAAATACCATAGCAGCCAGGAGTAGCACTTCTGGGCATCTCCCCACAGAAGATGAACCAGCAACAAGAGCGCCTACCCACCCTGCAGTGCCTGCGGCACTTTCTTAGAGTTGCCGGGACGCAGAGTAGCCTGAGCGGCTGCGGTCCACTCACACCGTGGAATACTACTCAGCCATAAAGAAGGAGAAGCTGCAGCCATTTACAGTAAAATGGGGGGAGCAGGGGGCATTACATGTTGCAAAGCAAGCCAGAATGACAAAAACTAACACTGGACATTCCTATAGCAGATGATTGAATAAATAAATAAATATATAAAATATAAAAAATAATCAATAAACACAGAAAAGGCTGTGAAGTTGAGGGGGAGACGGGGCAAGAAATATAAAAGATGGAAGCTATCAAAAGTAGATGACTGGATTTTGGACCTCCCTGGTGGCGTAGTGGGTTAAAGCACAGCACAAAGAAGTGTAAGCCACTTCTACATGAGTTCGATCCCCACCTGCCCTGGAGGAGATCCACATGGCGAGGCAGACCTCTCCTGACCTGCCCGCTGCTCCCCTCAGCAGTGTACTTCCTTGATCTGCCTGTCCTGTACCCCACTCTGTCTCTTGTGAATCCTCTCACCCTCCGCATCTCTGGCCTGTACCCCAGTTCTGTACGAATAAATAAATCTTTAAAAAAAAAAAAAAGTAGATGACTGGATTTAAAAGATGTGGTGTGTATATACGATGGAATATTACTCAGCAATCAAAAAGATAAACTCACGCCTTTTGCATGGATGGAGCTGGAAGGGATCATGCTTAGTGAAATAAGCCAGAAAGGAAAGGAAAAATACAGGATGGTTTCACTCATAGCAGGAGTATAAAGGACCAGGGGAGAAAATAATAATGATAATGAACAACTATATACCAGAGACAGTTTACAGGGGTGGAGTGGGGAATGGGATAAAAAATGGGGGGGGTAAGTGCACTGGACTATAGTGATGGCACATGAGTGATTTGGTGGTCAGAAGTCCACAGGGATCACAACTGTGATGGAAAAAAGGCACAAAATGATGTAAAAATAAACTATTATAATATTAAAAAAAAAAAAGCTGGGGGGTTAGGAGAGTCACACCTGAGTCTGTCTCATGCTTTCTCTTAGGACAAGGGAAAAGGACTCTGGCGTTATCCACAGCTGAAGACCCCATAGGGCCTGGGACAGGCACACCCCCCTTTCCATTCTGAGGCTGGATCATTCTGAGGCTGGGAATCCGGCGGGGAGTGTTCAGACACCAGAAGAAGGAAGGACCTTTAGGGAAAAGGAATAAGCGGGAACACTCCTGAAAGCATGGTATAATCGTGTTAGCTCACCGGCAGAATGCACATGTGGAAAAAGGCCTCCACAGGCTGACTCAAGACTCTGAATTTATCATGAACAACACAAAGGGGCCAATGAAGGATTAAGAGCCAGAGGGGAAGGGCATGATTATATTTCCATTTTAGGACAATCATTTTTGCGACCAAGTGGAAAATGAGTTATAGCAGTGAATTCTTAAGAGACTATTCAGCTACTTTAAATAATGCTATTAAAGGCCCAAACTAATATAGCCAAAGGGATGGAAAAAGGGGAAAGAATCTAGAAATATTTAGGAGTGAGAGTCAACAGGATACAGTTCCTAATTCGAGCAAAGAGAGAGGGAGGAGGAGATTCCTGAGAGGCATCTGGGCTTTTGGCCTGTGCATCTAAGTGATAGGTGGTTATTTCCTGGGACGGGGACACAAAAGAAAAGGAGAGGAACCAGAGGCTTCAGCTGAATTTGTTGTTCATATGGGCCTGGATCCAGAAAATTGAACTGAGCCAAGATGCAGATTTTGGAATCATCAAAAGATAGGTGGTGATTAATTATATGAATTTTAATTAAGCCACCCAAGCAAAATACAGAGATAAAATAAGCAGGGGGGGCGGAGGAGAAAAGAAGAGGGAGGGGAAGGAAGGAAGGGAGAAAGAGGTGGAGGAGGAAGGGAGGAAGGAAGGAAGAAAAGAAAGAAGGAAAGAAGGAAGGACTATGAAAATGATGGTGCCGGTGGTGGTGATTGGACTAATGAAGTCTGAGTACTCACTGTGTAACAAGGTGGTCCCCAGGAAAAGGGGAAGTTCCAGGTTCCTGCCCCACCCAGAAGGAGGGTGGAGCTGAGAGGAGAGAAGAGAAGGAATCTGAGGAGGAAGGA
>NW_004567137.1:13035562-13059172 GCF_000260355.1 Condylura cristata
AAAAAAAAATCCTTTCCATTAAAGTCTTACATGTTTTGTCTTGATGCGGCGGATGGCAGAACCCATTTAAAGCAGGCAAGTGTGAGGGTTCAGTGATGCCCCTCTCTCCCTGCCCTGTCACAGCTAGATTGGGGAATCTCCAGTTATTATTGACCCACAGGAGTGAACACTTTGGAGCAGTGAGGGTAGGTGCAGATCCCGTTCACTGAGGCCATAAAACAGTGAGACATAGGTGAGACCATAAAATCAGTTTCCGTTTGTAACAGGAGGATTCCCAGGCAGAGGGGAGGCTCCAGGTTCCCGGCTGCACCCACCGGAGGTGGAGCTGAGGAGGAAGGAAGAAGCTGGAGAGGAGACTTAGGTAGGAAGAACCGCAGTAGACCCAGGCGAGCTGAAGAGCCGTGTGAAGAAGCTGCAGTGGCTTCTTGGCCCTGGGCTGGGTGGAGCAGATGTGGGGGAGAGACAGGGGGAGGTTCAGTATGGCAGCTTTATCTTGATTCTGATTGAGCTCTTTTTCCCCCAGACTTGTCTGGCTGTTTTTGACCCTTTTCTATAGGTCCCTGCTTTAGACTTGTGGCAGGATTTCAGGCCTTGCTTTAGGGCTGATCCTGTCATGGTGGACTTTTACCCATGAGGGGATGGGTAACTTGAGGTCCTTGATTTAGAAACTATATTCTTTGTCTTCTTTGTATTGCACACTCATAAAGTTCTTTTCCATTCAAGGTTTATACATACTTTGTCTTGAGGCAGTGGATGGGAAAACCTAGTTAGAGCAGGCAGGTTTGGGGGTTTTAGGATACCCCTCTCCCATCCCTATAACACTCTGACCAGGAAAAGCCTTCACTAGCCCTCTGCTCTGACCCCAGACACACCCCGTGGACAAGAAGGCCTTGGCGCCAAAGAAGCATCCCCATACCAACCCCTGAGATGATATTCCGATTATTCAGGCCGTCCCACTCCCCATGCAGACGCCCACTTGCAGGCCGGCATCCCCAGGGCCTTCTCTTCAGCCGGTGCATACAGAGATCAGGGCCCTACGTCCAAGTCAGCCCAAGGCCTGGCAAGGGCCCTTCCTGTCCACAACTACAAGCTTGCTCGGTATTTTGCATGGGCTCCTGCCCTCCCGGCACATTTATCAAGGTGGAACAACAACACACTGTAGCAGTTGAACTTGAGCTATCACTGAAATATTCAGGCAGGATGTCTGGTGCTTACAAAGGCTGCTGGTGCTCTTGCCAGGGGCCCACAAAGTGAAGGGAGGCCTACTGGAGACAAAGGGTTTTTTTTTTTTTTTTTTAAGCCACATTTTGGATAAGCTTGTCTGTGAAGAGACTACAGAGGGAAAATCTCAGGGTAGAAAGATGCATTTGGCTTGTTTTTTGCTTAAGATAAATAGAAATACAAACATATTTTGGCCTCAGAAGAAATTTTCTAGTCCAGAGAAAAGGATTGTAGATACGGGGAGAAGGAAGATAAGTATAAAGCATCCCTGAGAAACTAGGACACGGAATTCCAAAATAGGGGTGGTGGGCAGTGATGGAGGAAGAAGATTGACTCAAAGGGAGCAGGTAGAAGTGGCCAGTGCAGCAGCTGACACAGCCATAACGTCAGGGTCCCCAGGCACCAATATTGGGATATCTGCAGGGGGTCCCAGCAAGTAACAGGCTGTTGGGGGTTGTGCCTGAAGCTCAGACCCAAAAGGTAAAAGATAAGGACCCGGCCCTCCCTGGTGGCGCAGTGGGTTAAAGCACAGCACTGAGAAGCTAAAGCCACTTCCGCATGAGTCCGATCCCCACCTGCCCCGGAGGTGACCACATGGCGAGACAGACCTCTCCTGACCTGCCCACTGCTCCCCTCCGCAGTGTACTTCGTCGATCTGCCTGTTCTGCTCCCCACTCTGTCTCTGGTGAAGCCTCTTGCCACCCCTGAGCCTCTGGCCTGTACTCCAGTTCTGTATGTACAAATAAATAAATCTTTAAAAAAAAACTTTAAAAAAAGATAAGGACCCAGAGACAAAGTTCATCAGAAATCTCTGGTCCTTTCAGATTCTATTCAAAGTCAACAAACCCAGGCTCACAAGGAGTGAGCCCATCCCAGGGAGAAGCTGTATCAGGGCAGTCTCTGCACCAGCACCGGGCAACCGTCCACTGCCCACCTGTGCCCATGCAGGGGCTTCTTCCACCCACTCGCTTCCTCTGCAGGGCAGCAGCCTCCTGCCTGCCGGAGACCATGCGGGGACTTCTCAGCTCTGACCTCCCTTAGCAGAGGCCGCTCTCCTAAGGCGCCTGCCTGCAGGCATGCTCGCAGCAAACCTGTCCCTTCCTGGGCAGCTCTTCCTGCCCACTTGTGGCTATGCAAGTGACTTTCCCTCTCCTGTCTCTTTCTAATAAACTCACTCTTTAAATATAACCGAGTCTCTGCCTCGTGGAGAATCTCACCATGTGCCAATCGCGCCGCATGCCGCTGCCAGGGGAGCTCTGGTGAAACCTTTCTCAGAGTGAACCCAAGGACCCTGAACTCCAAAAGACGGCTTCAGGCACCGAAAGAGGGGTGCTTCCCTCCCAAATCAGGAGGCATAGTTCTGGGGAATAGGAAAATCCAGGGCAAGCGGCCTCTGCTGGTCTCTGCAGCTATCACCTGTGGCCTCCACCGTGTTGAGTGGGTGCGAGGCAAGCACACCTGATTGTGGACACACCTGAGCATGCCAGGGCATGTATAAGAGGGCACACCTGGGCCAAGCCCAGAGCTATAAGGGCGGCATCACTGGGAGGACGGCTACGGGGCCCAGCGACTACAAAAGGGGCAAGACCATGACAGACCGCCAGAGAGAGCCCAGCGGAAGAGTGAAGATTCATGGGGGGCTGGGAGGCTTAGCTGCCTGCCCCCCTGCCCCCCAGCCCCCCAGCCCTCCAGACCCCCCAGCCCCATGCCCGGCCCGTGCCTGCCAGCCTCCCTGCCTGGCACACTGTGTGCCTGGTTCCCTGAGAGCATTAAAATTTCAAAAGCCCACTGAGGGCTCCGGGACTCTTATCCCTCTGGCTGGCTCCATAGCGAACCCACCTCATCCCTGTGCTTGCTGGCACTCCAGCAGCCCAAAGTGAATTTAAATGGAGCCATTCTGAGCTGCTGGTGCATTTTTTTTGTTTGTTTGTTTCCTTCTAGTGTTACAGGACAAAATCTGTTACAGGGCACCCCAACTCTGTTAAGAAGATAGGGGGAGAAGGGCACCCCGAAAGCCCCCAAAACCTGCCTGCTCTAAGTGGGTTCTGCCATCCACCGCAACAAGACAAAACATATAAAACTTTAATGAAAAGGGACTTTAATACAGTGAATATACAATACAGAACACAAAGAATATAACTTCTAAATCAAACACCTGAAGCTACCCATCCCCTGTGGGAAAAGTCAACCCAAAAGGGATTGGCCCAAAGCAAGGCCTGAAAGCTGCCACTAGACTAAAGCACCTTCTGGCCGGGACCCATGGAAAAGGGTCAGAAATGGCCAGACAAATCTGGGAGGAAAAGAGCAACATCAAAATCAATATAAACACGGCCATAGTCACCTCCCTGCAGGTCTCTCCCCCACATCTGCCTTAACCATTCCAGGGTCAGGAAACAAGCACAGTTTCTTCCTCACATGCTCCAAGTGGCTTCCTTAGGTCTCCTCCTCCATCCTGCTTCATTCTCCTCTTCTCTCCTTTTTCTCTGTTCAGCCCCACCCTCCTTCTGGGTGGGGCAGGGAACCTGGAACTTCCCTTTTTCCTAGGGACCACCCTGTTACAATAGGAGGCCCCAAAAGTATGATACGCCAGGGGAGGCAAAACATCTGAACTACTCTGGAAACAGTAGCCAAGGCTGTTCAAGCCCACCATGTGCAAGTGAGTTTGACAACTTGGTCTGGGGAGGGGTGGGGAGGGGACCGGGTTGAAGTGCAACTGCAAGAATGACTTTAACTTTCTTAAGAAACACTCACCTGACTAAAGATCAAGGGAAAGCATGTCATCTATTTCACTCATAAATCCAATATTGTAATTCTCCAAGTGGCCTAGTTACTTCAAAAGCTATTGCACAATTGTATCCAAATATTTCAAACAGGTTTATTTTTGACTCACCTGAAAATTATAAATATCTGTGTCTCATGTCTGCTTTTAATGAGGGAGAAATTTTAAAATCAAACAAAAATAGTAAGATTTTATTGTGCCTAAAAGACTGTCAAATGCTATCCTACGCATCAGAATCCCTCTAAAGTTGCTAGATAAAGTGGATTTAAGCCATTGATATGCTGATAAAGTGAAGAAACTAAGACTGATTTTTGAAACATCAGACAGAGAAGGAACAAGCGGTCTTTGCTGAAGAACACCCGAGTTTAGGCCTGCATTTGAGCCAACCAGCCAAGCCCCAGTTCCCTGCCCTCCAGCAGTTGTCTTCTGAAAATGGAGACCCGGCTCACTCGGCATTCCACCCTCAGGTATATTCCGGTGACACAAAGGGTCTGGGAAGCTACAGAGCATTCCAGATTCCAACCTGTACGTGAACTCATGCCCATTGAAAATAAAAACAAGCTAATTGCCATTAAGCTTATTTTTCAAGCTAGCTTGCAAATGTCTTTTCAACTCCTATCTTATAAGTAATTGCTCTATGGAAAGACACACCCTGCTTTCCAACCAACTTAGGCAAATAGCTTTTGCTAACCAGGCCCCTGCTACCCAGGGGAGGCCTCCACAGCCTGTTGGCTTCCCTGCCCCAGGCCACCCCTCTGTTCCGCTGCTCCTAATGGGAACCTCACTTGCCATGAGAGGCGATCTGCTTGACTGGGGTTCACTCTGGCCTCGCAGAGGAGCAGTTAACCCGGAGACTGAGTGTGAACCTACCGTGAGATGATACGTGATGGCATCTTGTGCAGGAGTTTTGGTCCTCCTAGCCTGGACTGGATCCCTAGCGGTGCTAGAAGCATCCATGCAGCCGGAAGGGGCAGGCTGGAGAGCGTCCAGATGGAGGCACCACGGTACTGACTAGTGGCTCGCTGCCCTAAGACCAGGAGGGCCCAAGAAAGCAGTGGGCCTGTGGGAGGGGGTGCACTGCAGCAGAGGGGATACCCAAAGGGGTTGATGGTTCATCACCTCTGAGGTGGGACAAGGGGAAGGGCTCAAGACCTGAAAATGCTTCCAGGATCCCCCAGGCGGTAGAGCTGTCTTCTCTGTGTTCAAAGGCGCCTTCCCTTTTCTCTAGGTCTGAGACAACAGCAGACGGAAGGCTGGGCGACGACAGAAGATGTGTCCGCTTGGTCTCTCATATCCCCGAGCCTGAGGGACAGCACCTGGCCGCCCACCGTTGATCAACGCCTGCTTTAACAGCCAGCCCTCTCCCCCTCGAGTAGGCCCCATATGGTTCCATATGGCAGAAGTCAGTCCAGGTGGAACTCCAGAACCTGCCTGTGCTTAGCATACAGCAGGTGCTCAAACGGCGTGCCAGTAGAACGACGATAAAAAAAAAGCGGGTCCCTGGTCGGCACCACTGTCGATGTGCAGTGTGCATCTTCCACAACCCGAGTGGGTGTTTTTCCAGAGCGGGATCCCTCCCACACCCACGGGCGCGCCCGTGGGCCTCGCTGCGTCTCCATTGGGCAGGGCGTGTGCACGTGGCGTGTGTGCGCATGCGCCTGCGTGGCCCGCCGTGCGTCCGGAGATTCCGGAGAGATTCCAGAAGCTGGATTGGAGTAAAAGGATGGGCAGTTTATTGAGTGCGTGATCCAATACAAATCTGTTAATATTGGGAATGCTTCTTTTTTAAAAGGAAGTTTGTTGATGTTTCAGTGACCAGGAACAGGCCCTCGGAACTTAACTATTCTCTATAGCCATTTGCCCAAGCTGATTGCTTTTCTCATATTTCCTTTTGCTTAAGCCAGTTTCGTAAATCCTAAAATCCTGTGGCCACTGTTAGGACTTCAAGCACACCCTTCCCCACCTGCTGTGCAGGGGTGCTTGGTGTGTCTCTGGACTGCAAATACAAGTACCCCTTTTTTGCAAGTTCAGTGTTAACCCACTTGGCTTTGACAAAAGAACCCACATTATCCCTGTTTTTGCTGACAGAAAGAAAATCCCAAAAGGAGTTTCCCTTTGTAACACAAGTCTACAAGCAAACATAACCTTTGGAGTTGATTTGGGGTTATCTGTTACAGAGACGGCAGCACCCTGCAGAGAGCAGACAGCACCGGCCTGGCAAGCTCCCTCTTCATAGCAATTTCTAGCAGACTGGATGTATCATCTCAGCCCTGCTTTTACACATGTGCTATTTGGCATGATTTGAAAGGTTATTGGGGGGGGTTGGGAATGAAATGCTCTAATTTTTTCCATATAAATTAATGGTAATTGCTCCTTTGCATCTCACTGTTTTCTCTTAGGAAAGCTTTCAAATATGACTCTTCCTGCAGCTACAGGAGGAACGAAGGAATGGTGTAGTGACACCTGAAAGAGGAGATCCTATACCTCTGAATCAAAGTAATGATGTAGGCCAATGTTAACATAATAAAACAGGGTCACCTCTCAGAATCCACCCCAAATTTCTAACGTTTTCCTCTTTTCTTAATGCCTCCTACCATCCTACCACATTCCTCTCATTTCTCTAAATCCTACTTTTCTTTTAACCTCACACATTTTTTCACTTTTGCATTTTATCTGTGTTTTTGGTGTATTTTGGCTATTCCTCAGGAAACAGAGAGACAACTTTGAAGTATGGAGTTTTGCATAATATCCTCTTAGTTTTCCTTCAAAGCTTTCCTGAAACATGTCCGTGTGCCTGAAAGTCTGTGGGGGGGTTGCAGGGAAACTGCGATGTCAGTGTCCACGGTGGAGTGGCATGCCTGTCCATTAAGCATCCAGCCTCGAGGTGACCACCTGGATGGAGAGTTTCGGTTGTCATTTGCCACAGGCGCCATTCTTGAGTGGGAATGGGAAGTTCTGTAGTTCATCTTCCCTAAACTCATCATTTGGATGTATCTCCAGAGTATTAACTATCTAAATTCAGTTTGACTCCACCTAAGAGATTTAATTCAAATATATATCCAACACCCTTGTGAGAACCTTGTCTTTCAGAAGATATCCAAGATCACTTTGCAACTTAATCCCCATGTCTTCCTATTTCACTACTTAAAAGAGCTAGGAGTCAACTGTAACCATAAAGATTTCTACTATTAATCTATTAATGCTTCTTTTAACTTTTCTGAAGATCTTTAGTAAACCATTGCCTTATCCTTGATAATGATATTCTTTCCTGGGGTTGTTAACTTTGTGTGTTAATTTGCTTGGCCACGGCACGCAGATACATGATTAGATATTATTCTGGATGTACTGATGCTGTACTAATGAGATTAACATTTAACTCAGTGGACTTTGAATAGATTGCCCTCTAGCCTGTGGGTGGGCCTTACCTAATCAGCTGAAGGCCTGAAGAACACAACAGACTGAACTACAGGACAAGAGTGTATTCTGCCAGCACAGTCTTTGCCTTTGAACTTCAGCATCAGCTCTTTCCTGGATGTCCAGCCTATCAGACCCCTGTAGGTTTGGGTTTGGTGCCTGCCTGCCTCTACAGTCATGTGAGCCAGCTGCTAACTAACTATCCCCATTCACCACCAGGTCTTTCAAATGAAAGATTCCAAGATTCCATCTTGCATAAGAGGACTCCTTGGATAGGAAGTCTGACTATAGTGAGAAAGGAAGAAGGAATCAGAGGCCTGATTCATGGCAGGACATATGACATGGGGAGGAGGGATAGGGGGGAAAGAAATCTGGAGAGAGCCAAGGAAGAGAAGTAGCTTCTTACAATCATATCCCAAAAGCAATATAAGAAATCCTAAGTCCCTGAGAGAATCCTTAATACAAGTTGAGTGAGCTTAAAATATGCTGAATTTTTTTTTTAAGGTTCCATTTTATTTTTGTGTACACATTACTCTGTGAGTTATTTCATTCAAGACCACAGGTACTGAAGGACTGCCTGTGGTACCTTCAAACCACTCTTAACACATAGGTGCTGACATGACACTTGGGTACACAGTAATACCCCTCCACTTCCATCATTGGCTCTGGCCTTGGCTGTGCACAGAGAATAGAAAAGCTTTCTTTCTCTCTTAGCGACTATACAGATATACCCCAGTTTGTGCAATGAGGGGTTCCTACAAAGTATGTGATACATACCTTTGTGAGCTGCTTTTTATTTGGGTTTTTTGGTCATTTTGTTGTTGTTGTTTAATACAAAGTACAGGGGTTGACTATTTCAAAGAAATTTACAAGCATCTCATTTCTTAATGTCAAAAGCCTTCCTGATTCAAGATCACCACCTCTCATGTATTAGCTTATGAAGTTCCTTTTTCTTTCTCAGAGACTGAAGTAAAACTATGCTAAATCGTATTTCCTTGCCTGAAAGACTTACTGTAGAAATGCCCAATGCATTGCCAGAAAATAACTTAATGCCTCCAAAAATGCCAACTTGTTCAAATCAAACTGACTGACAATTTAATCAGGAATAAATGTCACTATTATGTCTGAACTTCTCTATTTTTAGAAAGGAAACATTCACGCAGTGAAGGGAACCAGAATCTGTTTTATTTTCCCCAGTTATAAACATTTGTATCAAAATATTTACAGTTATAGTATATGAAATATCAGTCTATTAAAGAAGCCAAATACAGTACTAGAAAACCCACCAATGTAATGAAAATTACATAAGACATAAATGTCACAGAAACAAAGTAAAAGACAAGGAAATATATGGTTCACTCCAGTCACAGTCTGACTTCTCAGTATATCACAAGTATCTCTTTGGATATATCTGATACATGCTTCGGCACATAAGACAGCCTTCTATAATCACATGATAATTCTATCATAATTAAAGTTTGTCACCCCAATGTTTTTGTTTGGCAACCTCTCAACTCCTCACCCAGGTCTTTTGGTGGCCTACTCTCAATATTTCCTTAGCTAGAGTGAACACAGAGAAATATGCTTAGTAATAGTCCTTTTACATAAATACCAATAATGGCATAGCAATTCCCCCAAAGGAAAAGTAATAAGAAGTGGGATGAGGAGAGATCTGGGAGAAGTAAAATAGGCAAGATATCTCCGATTCTCCCCGGGATAGATCTTCTCAAGGAAATAAAGAAAATTTCTTTTTCCCCCAAGCCCCTTTAGGCAGAATCTGAGATGGCTTAAAAATAGCTGCTCCAGGCCAGAGCAATGCCTGCTGACCCAGGGTTAACACACTACCCCTAAGTACTTTGTAGAAAGGCCCCAGTGACAGCAGACAACTTGGCAGCCGTCTGACTAGGCACCACGGGGGCCTTTTTTTTTTTTTTTTTTTTTCTTTGCTTAAAGAAAATACCTATCTGCCCATCACCTCTTTTTATGTATTTCATGGGAACTTTATTTTCCTGGGAGTGCAGGCACTCTTTTCTTATTGTCACCGAAATCTAATATGCTTAATACTTGACAGTTCTATAGCACCTTTCACCCAAGCATTTTAGTTTTGGTTCATGTGTGTTTTAATCAGCTTCCAGAACTGTCCTGCCTCGGTTGTGATGTGGGATCAGCCGGTCCTCTGGAAGGTGACCAACTGCTCCAGTCAGTGTCAAAGCTAGAGCTACTACCCAGCCCGGGAACCCTGACCCCCCAAAATGGATAATGAGACAAAACTTCCTTAAAGATTCACACTTAGCAGGAGAGTAATAGACTGTATTCCAAGGAGCTAGGTCTAGCTCTCCCATCCTTTAGGTAAAGAATATTTTGGTTACAGGGAGACGAGACCCTAAAAACATAACCCTCATGTCACACGGTTACCAGACTGCCCCTTTTTCCCTTCATTTGTGTGAGCTTTGGTTATTGACTGAATGGGTTAACAGCGGCATTACAGGAACTCCAGGGCTACCTGGGCTGGCAGGGAGGGGCCAGCTAAGCCCCCTGCAAGAGGTCTCCACATGGGACAGCTGCATGGGGTCTGGTCCAGCTTGTGACCATGCCCCAGCCTTCCGTTCGGAAAAGTTCTCGTTCTTGATCTAGCTAGTTCACCAACATGGCCTAAGGATGCTCTCTCTTCCTCCCATTTTTGTCATGAATACCACTGAACTCCAGAACTAAATATCTGCTCTAAAGAGGGAAGCTGGCTCAGGGCCGAGCCTTCCTGCAGGCCCTTCAGACTACAATGGGATGCTTTTTGCTTTGGGTCAGAGGGCAGGATGGCTTTCAGGCAGACTCCATTCAACACAAAATAGCATCTGCTCTTGCTGGCCCCTGTACCGCTATTTTCACTTGGTATCTTAGCTCTGAGGTCCTCGTGCAAGGTTTAGAGCACCCTTAGAACTGGAGCCAGTTGGGTGGCAGCTGGTGGGCCCTAGGCAGTGCGCATGACCAAGAACAGCTGGAGGCCCAGCTTGGAGGCAGGAAAGAAGTTCTCTGACCCCCACCCAGGGAGCACGAAAGTACTAGCCAGCTACTTTCTCCCAAGACTCGGCTCAACAGTAGAGAGCCTTTTCTGTAACAATTTGGGTTTCAACCTCTCCCACCCTGGCTTCCCCTCCCCGGCCCCCCTCCCCTCTCCTGGTTTTTCCTGCATAGAAACTTTCCATTTCCCTCCCACATTCAACTGCTTTCTCCTCCCCACCCCCCAGATCCCCAAAAAGGTTGTTCAGCCTTATTTCTTTCTCAGGACCAGGTAGACGATGCCAGTGATGAGGCTGAAGCAGAAGCAGATCCAGGTCAGGATGAAGCAGTATCCGTGGTGACTTTTCGTGTATATATTTTTATTGGCGTAATGGTGGGTGTAGACAGACACGCCGACCAGAATGCACAGCCCTGGAGGAAGGAAAAGATGCTTTGTTTTGGGATTTGTTTTACTATTAAAACCAACCGAAAATGTGTAGAATTTTTAGTGGGAAAACGAAATCTGGTTGTCTGATTCCAGCCAGTAGTTCCACAGATAAGTCCGGAACCAAGCTTGGGGTTGTAGTGGGATGCACTGGGTGGCTGTTTGGAATCTTGCCTGCACTGCCTCACATGGTTGCATGGCCCAAGCTCACATCTACTACCCGGCCCTCCCACCTGTGTGTGTGTGTGGGGGGGGGGGATTGCCTAGGGGGCACAACCTTATATCCTCCCGCTGAACTTATTTACTGGGAGGAGTGAGAATGGCAATACTTGTGTGCATGCTATTAGTGGGTCCATCTTTCCAAGGACTCACAGATGAGGTCCTTGAGTGCAAGCAGCTATGAGGGGCTTTCAAAGGGAGAACAATGACCAGAGGAGAAAGCTGCACCCAGCATTTAGCCCAGCCATGCGCCGGGGACATCGAGGTCGGATCTGTAAGAGAGCTGAGGTACTCACAGCACACCAGCATGGTGGCCCCCGAGAGGAAGAAGCGGTTTCCTTTCTCCATGGTGAAGAGCTGGAACACGAAGATCACGAGGGAGATGACGGAGAAGATGGTGGCGAGGATCATGAAGGCCTGTACTGCTTTGATGGCTTCTGTGGGCACAGGGTAGGGAAATCAAGAGCTTGAGGTCCACCGGGCTTCCCACACCATACACACACCATGCTGGACATCACTCTAAGTCATTAGCATGAGGGGGTGGGGGGGGAAGGAGGAGAAAAGAAAAGGGGTGAGCGGGGGCACTATTTCCACGTACCTTGACCGGCATATGGCAGAGTTGCGTTGCAGCTACCACCTATACAGGATTTCCAAAGGCCCACTGATGCTTTTTCATAATCAGAAACCACCCAGACCTGCAAGCAGAAAGAAACCAAATGTTGTTTAGAAACCCACCCCTCTGCTTTGAAATAGAAAGAAAGAATGGCTTTTTGTCAGGACCAAATCTTACATAGGACCCCACGGTTAGTAACCTAGGTCTTGACTGAAATAAGATCTGACTAAAACAGAAATCACAAAGGTCCCAAGGGAGAAGAGCAGCTTGGGTGATGGGAAGCATTGCCTTGCCTCTCTGGGCAGAGAAATTGAAAATGCAATTAAAATGCTTACCTATACTGTAGACAGGTGATAATTTCTCATCAGTTTAAAAAGAAAAAAGAAAGTGCATGAACCACAGTGGTTTAAAATGTTAAGCTTCTAAGAAACAGAAATGTGGGTGAGGAGACTTGTTTTAGATATGCATAATTCAGCCCTGATCAAGATGGATTCGTGTAAGGGCTCAGCTCAGAGGAGAACAGAAGGAAGAGCATTCAGCTGGAGACACTAAGAAACGCAAGGACAACGAAGAAAATGTGGTGGCCATGGTGTCAGTGGGCAACCTTCCTCCCAATGGGAGACTCAGCTTTGTCACGCCCTGCAAAGTAGTTTGACAGCTGGTAGGGGCTTTGCTGTGGAGGCAGCTCAGAATCCAAATGGGATCACACTGTAAACCCCCCTGCCCCCGCCCCAGGCACACCCCACTGCCAGGGCTCCTCCCCGACCCAAGGAAAGTGCTTAACCTTCTAGAATGGATGATGGGACATGAGACAAAAGCCCCACTCTGTGCACACAGGGTGCCTGTTAAAATGCACATCCCTGGAAGGGCAGGGTCCAGCAAGAGTAACTGCCTGCTGCTCTGGATTCAGTAAATGACCATGTGCCTGGCCCTACTGAAGGGGCGTTAATTCAGATGTTCAGCACTTTGGCTAATCTGGTTTGAAACTGTTCATCCGACCTACTGATCTGATGGACTCAGGAGTGGGCGTGCAGAATGGTTAAACAAGAGGCTAACCCCCCCTGGGCTGGCGCCGTGGCTGGGCACAGCTGTCTCCCATCAGTAGTGGCAAAACTCTTCCAGCTGAACTTTAAAACCTCATTTACCCTGTCGTGTAACAAGGACCTACAGAGATTCTGGGACCACTGGTTGCTGTACAGTGACTGGTAGTCTTGGTTTTGTGTCCACAGTTGGTGTTTTGTTTTGTTATTTTTTGGTTGTTGTTTTGAGTAAAGCACCAAAAAAAGAAAAAAAAAAAAAGGCAAATTGGGTGTTCTGAGCTACCACTAGAGGTCAGAGTAGCCCAAGGTTCAGAGAGGAAAAGAGGCCTGCTAGTTCTCAGGCGTTTCATTTGAGTTTATTCAGTGGAAGCAAGTTCATCTTGCAAAATTCCACTTTCACAGGCCACTCATTGCTCAAAGCTTGAATAGGTTAGTCTGCACCAAAGCTTCTTGTCATTAACTTCACTGACCCTTCCCGCCAAGGTTCCCAGGAGGAAACGACCTACCCCTGGCTGTCCTCGCTATAGTCTGAACAGAGCAGGCCCTTCCCACCCAGGAGGAAGTGTACGCCCACGTCTTCCCACCAACGTGCTCTCTCAGGACAAAGCCAGTGCAGCTGCCTCCTAACGGCCTCCCCAGAAGTGTCCCCGGGAGACCAGAGAGGCTACCCTGGCCACTCCAGATGCCTGCAGCCCTGGCAGAGTCTTTCAAGGAGAACTGACTTATTTTCTTGCACCTTCATGCCCACCCCAAGGAAAATGTACTTTCGCCAAGGGCGGGAGCTGTAGCCCAAGCATCTTTTGCAGCATTTGACGTAAGTACTAGAATATATTATGAGGGTCTACAGGCCGATACTCACGTTGGCGATGGTAGAGACAAACAGCATGATGGCTGTGGCAATGTGGACCACAAAGATCGAAGCCAGAAAGACCAACATCTTGGCTTTTTGGTGGCTTGGGCGCAAGGAGAGTTCTGAGAAGAGAAGGAAAAACGATGGGTCAAAAAAAGGTGACTTAGAATCAATAAGACCGTTCCGCTGTCCTGCACGTGAAGGCACTGCTAACAGCAAGAGCAGCTGTAAACCCTTCGTCACTGCACGTTTACCCCTGAAAGCCCTTCGTGAGCTTTGTTGTGCGTGCACCATGAACGTACTTTTGCTTCTCAAGTATTTCTATGCTCATCTCGCTAACCCAAGAAGGTCATTTTATGGTAGCTGCTCATACTTTATTTTGTGTCTTAGAGGCTAACAGCACAACTTTGAGTTTGAAAAGACCCTTTTGGCCACTGTCACTTTCCAGGTCTGTGTGCAACCATTCTCTATTTTCATTTTCCACTAACGAAGAATACACATCTCTATCAAATCCCCCCATGCCCAGCAATTCTACTAGAAATGGATGCCTTCTGGAGAACAGCAGCTATTACTCAATGCCTGCAAGCTGAACAGGCTACTAACGGGATCCCGAGCGAGATATACAATGCAAGGGCCATAACTGCTAGTATGAGTGTGTTTGCTCTTCAATAATTACAACAACCCAGCGACAGCTTAATAGTCTGATCACCTGCCGACTGAACATCCCAGGCTTGTGTTACTGCTCCTGAGCCTCTGGGCCGCAGATGCCTTGTGGTGCAGAGTCTGCACGGAATAGATTAGGACCGACTAGATTAAGAATGTGCATGGGTAAACAAAAGCGGCAGGCCAGGATCTCGCGGCCAGCAGAGGGAGGCCATGCATCCGAAAGAGGAGGATGGTGTCAAGAACGCCCGTGGGAGCTATTCTGACAAAGTCCACTGCAGGCGGACGTTTCTGACCAGGGACCTCGGAAAGCAAAAGCCTGAGGTGACTGATCAGAGGCAGGGTGGCTGCCCCACCTAGGAAGTGATGGTGATGGTGGGGTGCCTCCTGTGGCCGCCCCACTTCTCTCTCACGCCACCTAATTTAATGGAGGCTTGGCGTGTGCCTGAGTCACTGAAGCCTATAGCGGGCGTTTACTGGCTACCACGGACTCCGCCATTCCTCTGACACTCCTGGTGCCTTTTATCTCCTCTCACTTTCCTCATCAGACACTCCAAACTAGCCTGTGCTGAGGTACACTACAGTGGGGGCCGCCTCTCTGCCAGCTGGGAAGGAGAGGCAGCTACTGGCATCAGAGACCCCACCCCGCCCTCTTCAACCCAGCACCTCCTTCCCAGCCAGGCTAGTTCATGGAAACGAGGTCCTTGGGACTATGAACACAGAAAGATGATGAAGTTGATGCCGCTGCCTCGGGGAGAGCTGGACTTTTCATGTGTGATTCAAATTCCTGTCTGCGTCTCTCTCTGGTTCTTGTGCTCCCCACAATTTTCTGCTTGACTTTAATGCACAACAAAAAGAGCTTTGGGAATGAGACAGAGGTTGAGTCTGAATCATAAAGTTATTTGAGCTTCCCTAGGAGTAATGGCAGGGGCACAGTGCCTGGCTGTTCCTGCATGGGGGGTCCTGGACTATTCCTGCCAGCACTACCACTATTATTACACGAAGCTGGACAGCTGTGGCCAACACAACTGGGTCACTTCATCAGCATGACCCCTGGTGAGTGATGTAAGAGAACGTCAGCTCTGCAGTTCACAAACTGAGTGTATAAAATCACACTGTTCTCTCAGAAACTGTCATTGTGCCTCATTCTTGCCCCTTGAACGGAAGACCCTTGCAAAGGCACACTTGGGAACGACTGGGTGAAATCTCACACTTGTGAGCCCTGTCCTGACCATCTCCCTGGCACCCTGAGACCCACACGTTTGCTCCATCCTGTAGTAGGGAGAAGGGATGGACAGACAGCAAGCAGCGGCAAATGTTACATCACAAGTCCGATGTTTAATCCTCCCGGGCACTATAATGATTTTTTATTCCTTTTACTTCTAATTTATAAACATCCTCCTCCTGAGAGTGGGAAGTGGTTGAGGAGCCCAAACTGGAATATAATACACCAAGTGAGGTCTATTAAATGAAGTCCAGGAAAACACTAAGGTCTTCCCCCACCTCCACCCCGTCCCCCACCAATTATGGACATTTCTGGGAACTGGGCAGCATTTTCTGTCTCCTGGGATAGCTGTGTAACCCTGCAAACTCCAGCAGGCTTCCTCTTGGTTTGGCCTGCTCCCCCATCCATCATCATGGCTTAACCGTGATGGATTTTCACATCCCATGTGCTCAGTGTACACGTATAGTCACTTTGCCTAGCTACCACCCACCCCTGAGAGGGGCAGGTGAGGTCCTGGGCCCAATCTCACTTCTGCTCATTATCTGTGCCCACTGCAGTCTGGGGGGTGGAGGGGGAGGGCATCAAAGAAGTGACTCTTTTGTCTCAGATTTCCATGATCCTTCCACATTCACTCATCAAGAACTGGAGCAAAATGTCTTGCATCACTAAGTGTTCTTGAGGGGAGATTACACAATACTCTCCGATCTGGGTTGCTGTTTGCAGCCAGGAACAGGGTTGTTTTGCTGGAGAATACACATCACTTCCCTGCCTTTGCTGGCCCCTCGTTTGTCAGGTTTCAATAGTTTCATTTAGCAGAGAGGGGCATCTGCTGTTTTCAGCAACCCATTTGGAAACAGAATGAACCGCCTCCTTAGAATTCTAGTCCGGATCATCACTGGGTCCCCAGTCCCCCAACAGAAAAATCCTCAGCTGGTGGGTAGAGAGAGGCAACCCCCAAGATCCTTACAATTACCCACAAGTGGCACCTCACAGCGATCTGCAAAGGGTGAGAGTACAAACAAGAGAGGACCCCCCCCCCACCCATTACTGCCAGGACAGCTTTTGGGGAGACGTATAACCTGCGCTGATGTGTATCTGGTTTCCTACGAAAGCACTGGAAAGAGACCACTTTGGAGCACTTCTGTCCCCTAAGCTACTTCAGTTCCCAGCAGTACGTTTCACTAAAGCAATCACTGACTTCTCCCTCGCGCCTCTCTAAGACATGATGGGGGACACTCCCCAGTGGAAAGTCTCCCCTGTCACCGCTGGGCAGCTCAAAGCAGGAAGCGGAGACTACCGAGGCAGCAGCCACACAGCCTTTGGTGACAGGGCAGCCTGACCTTAGCCAGTGGTTGTTGGGAAGTGCCCTGGGAGCAGCCGGATGCTCAGGCTCAGGCCACAAGCGTGGTGCATTCGATGCATTCGCTTTTCTGGAAGATGCCCACTGACTGTTCGCTGTGGGGTAACCAGAACTCAGCTCTCCACCTACCACAGTAAGCTGAGTAGGACCCCACCTCCCCCACAGACTGGGGCCAGGGGTGGGTCGGGCTGGGTGCCAAACAGAAGGTAGAGGAAGCATGAATGCTAACGCGCGGGGAAGTGACTGGAGAGACATGGAGCCACATTGGTTCTGTGATCCCTTTTCTGTTCCCCTTTCTGTACCCACAGACCAGTTCCCCTCTGTCACTGCCATCTTTCTGGGGCTCTGACCACACTTCCCCTTTTCTTCCTGCATTGCCCAGACCACATCAGAGCAGTAGTCCCTTTAAGCTCTGTCGCTGAAGGCCAGTGGCTCAGCCCTGGGCCATTCTAGCTTTGGGTTAAGGTTTTTGCTAATAGGAAAGATACGATGGTTAGTGAAAAGGACTGAAGGCTGCTCTTGCTGGTTATAGTCGCTGTAAATGATGAACTAAGCTAGGAGAGAGGAAATGAAGGGCTACCTCCCTGGTTAGCTGTCTCCCTTCAATTAAATTTCCACTGGTTTTACATATTCCCCCCAAAATGAAAGAGTCAAAGGGACATACCTCTGAGACAGCCTTGTGCAGCCTCTCTGCCGTTATTCAAATAACCTAACACTTTCAGGGTCTATAAGAGAGTGATCAGGTTCCCAAGGGCACCATCTTTTTTTTTTTTTTTTAAGATTTATTTATTTGTGCATACAGAACTGGGGTACAGACCAGAGGTGCAGGGGCAGTGAGAGGATTCACCAGAGACAGAATGGGGAGTGGAACTGGCCAACTGATGAAGTACTCTGCTGAGGGGAGCAGCGGGTGAGTCAGGAGAGGTCTGCTGCGCCACGTGGGTCAACTGCTGGGGTGGGGTTCCAACTCATGATGAAGTGATTTTAGCTTCTTAGTGCTGTGCTTTAACCCACTGTGCCACCAGGGAGGGCCCCTTTTTTAAAAGGGTAACTAATACTGTAGAGACCTAGACAGTGGACAGCCAAAAGAACAACAGGGAAGCACAGAGGTTGGAAATGTCACTCCCTAGTCGCTAAGATAAGGGATAAAATTACTTTTTCCTACCCTGCCTGAGGTCTGTGCATTTATTGAGATGAGATAGAATCTGGGGGTGCAGTTATTTAAGGGTGATCAAGGGCACAATAATTGGAGCACTATAGCTATCAAAACCAAATGGGTTTGATCCTAGGTTCGGTCCCTCTAGAACTAACCCAAGGCTGGGACTCTGGCTTAATCAGAAACAGAGGCTGGAGACTGTGGGAGCAATGGGGAGTCCCGCAGAGCTCATGTGTCAATGATTCATTCTCAAGTGGGTGAGGTTCTCCCAGACACAGACAAGAGGAGACACCCTCTACCAGATGGCGTGAGAGAGCTTCCTGAGCAGCTTTTCCTGAGGATCTGGCTGACTAGCTATAAGACAGTTTAGTCATTTCCCTGGTGGCCTCAGAGAGCTCAGGCTGTGGACAACTGTAGCAGACTTTCTCCTCCTTCCCATCCCAGGTTTATTGTCCAAACATCACAGGCAGGTGGTGAGCTCTTCCTTTATTACTTATCTTCACACATCCCTTATTTCTCACTTCCATCCTAGCATGGACCATGGCATCAGCTTCTCCCATGAGTATCTCCCTCTGTGAACTACCCACTGCCAAAATATCCTCCATTCTGCCACTGGTTATCTGGAAATGTTACCCCTCTGTTCAAAATCCCCAAACATCTAAAAGCCCCATGCTCAATCACAGGAAAGAAGCTCGGGGAACCCTAGAAAATTATTTCCCCTTCCTAGAAAAAAAAAAAAAATGCTGCTTGTGTGTCCTTCCTCTAGCAACTACCTAGCAAAATCTTTCAAGACGCTTAAGTGCCGCCGCCTCCAGGAAGCCTTCCTAGATGCAGAGCTCAGAAGTACTCTTCCAGGCCCCCCAGCTGTCCTCCCCCTGTGCTATAGTCTTTACACATCCTTTATTAGACTCCTAGTGACAGCCTCCCTAGCAAGAGAGTTATGGAAAGATTTGGTCCCCATGCCTAAGATTCTAAGTTGCTAGAAAGAATATTATTGCCCACTACATATACCAAATGAATAAGTAAATGAGTAACCTCAGTTAGTAAATAGATTAAAGCAAGCAATTTTTTCTTCTGTGTGGAAAAATAATCAGTGTCCAAGTCTTTGAAGGCTTCATAATAACAGAATTCTAGAGGGAAAATTTAGTCCTTTATTATTTGTAGAAATTATATATTAGTATAACTATGGATTGAACCTCTTATTAGATGCGAACTCTGGGATCAGATTTCCATATAATTACTTATGTTGATATGTAAACATTTCCTGCATACCTTTGACAGTTTAATAGGCAAAAGCGTATGTGTTTGTTTCCTCTTAATGAAATGAGTAATGCAAAGGGAGAAAAAATCTTCCATTTCAAAACATTCATTTTTCCAGATTTAATTTTCTCTCTTTTAAGTCATAGATTTTACAATTCCTCCCCCATCCATAACTCATTACAAGTCTACACCAAGGGATTAGCTTAATCATGCTTAAGCCCCTCCAGTGACAGCTCACTACCCACCAAGACATTCCAGTAGAAAGGTTTTTCTGAGAATGCATCAGAGTCACCCTTGGCAACGGCCCCCACATCCTGTGATCTGCGTTCCTCCCTCAGCCTGACATCTGCTCTTCACCCCTTTTCGAGATGGGTCGCCTTCATCGTGGAACTATCGTGTTATCAGACACACAGCTGCAGTCTTCGCCTCAGCTCCCCGAATCCCCAGGGCGTCCTAGCTCAGCGCTGAGATGACGCAAACTCCAGACACTGTCTGTTCCCTGATGAACGTTTTACCCGTAGTGACATTCCCTTCACTCTCAGTAACTTTGAAGAAAGTTCTCGCCTCCTCTGACCACAGACCTGGCACCTCCCCCCCAGACATGAGAAGCAGCTAAAGTCAAAGCTGCCCCTGTGTGAGTGTTCTGCTGAGTCAGCCCCAGTCTCTTCTGGGGTGATACTCCCCACGCCCCGTCTCACTCAGGACACCGGCCTGTGGGTGGCACCAAATCCGTCCAGCCTTTGTGCGTCAGGGCCATTTGGTATTTGTGAGTTTGCTTTTAATATGCTTCTTTCCCACTGCGGCGCATCTGGACTGGAACTGAACACAGAACTGGAAGGAAACGCTCACTTTTCGGAGCCATCACTGAGGATGTGTCCCCAGGGGGAAAAGCAGGAGCTGAGGCAGGCAGAGTGTGAGGGACCCCCACGAGTTTTCCAGGCCATTGTTCTGGTGTCAAGTACACTTTGCTATTCTAAATATTGTTTTTCCGTCCGGATGGGAGAGGGCTGTGTTAATCTCCTCGTGGGAAAATTGTGGAGACAAGGGATCCCAAAGGACTGTTTCCTCCCGCTTCACCATAGCTGGCCCTGGGCGTGGAAGGGAAGAGCTTCACCATGTGCACATCATCCAAGGGCCTGACATTTTCACAACTGGTCGCAACGCTGGCCACTGAGCAGCAAAAGTAATAGGAACCCACCTTCGCCAGGGGGAGCCACTGTTTTTCCCTGGTCCTGGGGCAAAGGGGATAGCCTCACCCCAGGGGAACTAAGCCTATAAGACATCAAAAGTCTATGGGAGAGTGTGGGGGGGGGGTCCTTCTTTCTGGGAGCTATGTTAGCATTCGAGGATTCATGCCTGGCCCAGAGCAAAGGTATATTTACGGGTGTTGGTTATTATCGCTGTGCCCTTTTGAAATATGAGCCACTCAGGCCAGTGAAGGGCCCTAAGCTTCTCTGGCTGAGGCTGCAGGCCCACAAGGCAACAAGCAGCATGGATCTTGTTTTTGCAAAGGTTCCCAAGGAAAATAACCTCTCTCTCTCTCTCTCTCATTTCCCCTTCGTGTCCGGGAGGGAGTGGATCTGGCACCTCTGCAAAGGCTGGGCCTAGCCCACACCCCCAGACCGCAGCTGCTCAGGCCATAGGGCCGTGTCCCCTGGGAGAGGATGGAAGCTTTTGTTGTCTTCTTGTCTTCTGCTTCGGACAAAAGAGGAGTGTTCCAGCCGCCAGGATGTCTTCAAGGGAGGTTGCCAAGATAATGACTAGGGTTTGGGAAGAAAATCAAGGTGTGGCCCGGCCCCAGAGGCACTTGGGCGGGTTGACAGCAGAGGGCGGCAACAGGCTTCCACCAGCAAGGCTGAGGCTGGGGTGGCGGGCTGGGAGTGCCAGCGCGCTGGGAGGGTGTGGGCTTTGCTTCTCCTTGGAGGGCAACTGATTCTTTAGAGGTCGTGCAGTATGCTCCCAGGAAGGAGGAGATGCAAGCAACCAAAGAAAAGCAATCAGCACCGAAACCCACCCCCAACCCAGGCTTCTCCAGGCCAGGTCTCTGCCTCCCTGGAGTGATTTTTCTCTTCCTAGCCTGCCTTAGGATTTTCCAGTAGTTCCAGAACTTCTACCACAACACCCCTTCGCTGTTCCTCCCATCGCCTGCTTGTTAATGGGGGTCAGCACAGTCCCTCAAGAAAGCAGCACTCTGACCCAAAGAAAGGCTCCTGTAAAGGTCACTGCTGCTTCAGGCGCATTGCTGGGAAGACCCAGCAGCAGCAGCTGCCACACTTGGCCACCACAGACCCAGGCCAGACCCCGCCCCCAATGGCCTCTGGCTCCAAGGGCAGCTACCTCACCAGCAAGTCAGACTGTCACCCCAAAAAGAGAAGCAGTTGCCCTGGGCTTCAGCACCTTTCTCTGAAATACACAAACTCACTGTTTCAGGATAGTAAGCCCAACTCCAATGTCCAGTCTCCATCTCCCTGGGGAGGGGTCTTTGATATTTGAGACAAGTTGAAATATCTGGGACCTCATTTGGCTTGGAGCAGATGCTTCTGGAAGGGGGAGGCTTGAGGGAGATCACCACCCCTGTAGGCACACGCATAACATGGAAAGTCTAATGACACAGGGCCCATGACTGACAGAGGTCTGTTGCCTGAGCAACAAAGGATTCTTCGGGGAGGGTAGGAAGGGGGGGTGACAAAGAACAGGCTGTTGAATCTAAAGGACTCAACCTCCTCACACTTTTCCCTCTTCTTTTTCCATCTCCTTGTCTTCTGCTTTCCAGATAATTCCTCCTTCTTCGAGGCCTTTCCATTGCCTCCTCAGCTGACCCCCAGGACACAGGCCTCAGGAAACACCCAGACACACACAAGGCACACACCCCCTTTCCTTTTGAGCCTTTCAGTGCGTTCACCCACACCTTCACAGCCACACCTTCACGCTGTCGGATCTGACTCTCTCCTGCCACACAGGGTGGAGTTTCTTTCCCAGGATCAGCTCAGTTTCCCTCTGAGCCAGGCCTGGTTCCTGGTGAAGCCCTGGCTGTGGTCACTGTCTTAACAAGCTTAGATGACTGGCTTCTGCCCTCTGAGCTGACATCCTTTTCACTGAATTAATCAAGTCCTTCCTTTCCTTCCAGGAACAGGATAAACGCTCTCTGAAGAGCAGGCCCTGAAATGCCAGCCCTAAGGGGTCTCTGAGCAGATAAAACAAGAGACTACGGGAGTCCTATCTCGGCACAATGCCTCCTTTCACTTTTTCACCAAGTCCTGTGGGTTAAACTAGCTGTTCCCCAAGCCCCTGGGGCTCCCCACAGAGAAGATGCTAGAACTTAGAAATCAATTTCAGAGCCATGGAAACCTTAGGACCCGCCCTGTGCTCCTGCCACAAGCGCCTTGCCTGTGAGCAAGTGAAGACCCCCCGCCTCAGTCTCCCTTCTGCCATCTTCCACCTGGCCCAGGATTCTGGCCACCAGTTTCATTCAAGCTGAAGGGGTTCTTGATTTTAATTACTTCATTCTCAAAGCGAATTCATGAAACAGGCCCAGGAAACACAAAGAAACGGCCCCAGAAGGTCTCGGACCTCCAGAGCAAGGACTTCATTTTTGGCTCCAGGGAAAATGCCATTTCCACAACAGAAGAAAGTGTTGGCCCAAATATTATGTAAAAGGAGAGAAAAAGAGCAAGGATTTGGGCTGGCTTTGTGTTTTTGTTTTGTTTGCTATTACTAGTTTATTATAAAGGTCATAATTTTGTATTAAATATATTTCATTAATAGAGTCATAACTATTTCTATTTCACCTTCAGCAGTATATTTCCTTGCTACACTAGGATTCATTTTTTTTTAATTGGGGGGATTACTTTTTTCCTATTCTGCATGTGCCCAAGTCCTCTTCCACCAAGGGCTAGTCCTTTGTGTTTTGGTATCAGTTAAATTGAGAGAAATAATTTTAACCCCACCAGAGCCTCTGGGACTGAGGTGATAAAACAACATTTTCAAATTGCCCTCAACAGCCAGTATGTCTTCCCATATATAAAACCACAGCATCATGTGAAATGCTACACAAGCAATGCAAATCTTGAGGACCCCCAGAAATGTAAGGATTTTTGATATACTGGGTTTGGAGCATGTGTTTTTTGGGGGGTGAGGGGTGGGAACCCAAGTAAATTTCTACTTGGAACCATAGTTGGGGTCCCTGGATGACTGAATAGAAAATCACGCTTATTTGATCTGAAGTGTTTTGGAAAAGGTACGTCAGAAAGTATTGGAAAATGGTCTGAAATTTCTAGCTCTGTCTTTGGGGAGGATGATGAAAGACTGATATCCAGCTTCCAACCAGTCAGCAGGTGGAGGGCACAGTGGACTGACAGCTTGCTCACATGG
>NW_004567137.1:13059272-13096336 GCF_000260355.1 Condylura cristata
GGGTTCTTGAACTCTGGACCAAGCTATGGGGCCATCCGGCAGGGCTGGAAGCCTGTGTTTCTGGCATTGACTGATTTAACCATGATCTAGGAGCAGCCACTCTGGGTGTGTCCCTCTGAGTGTCTCTGAGCTTTTGTGTGATGTCTCAAGTGTCTGGGAGCTTTCGTGTTAGACAGCTGGGCATGTGCATGGGGTTGATGAAAGAAGGAACCAGAGGCAAATGTTCAGAAGATGAAATACTACAGAATCAGACCATACAAGTTATGGCTGAATGCATCATCTCAAAGCTTCCAAATTACCCCATGTTCTCTCTGAGTCATAGGCACAAATAATAATGACGATAAAAATTATTTTTTAAAAAATGCTATAATGCAGGCCCTCCCTGGTGGCGCAGCAGGTTAAAGCACAGCACTGAGAAGCTAAAGCCACTTCCGCATGAGTTCGATTCCCGCCTGCTCCGGAGGTGACCACATGGCGTGGCAGACCTCTCCTGAATCTGCCCGCTGCTCCCCTCAGCAGTGTATTTCATAGATCTGCCTGTTCTGCTCCCCACTCTGTCTCTGGTGAAGCCTCTCGCCGCCCCTGAGCCTCTGGACTGTACCCCAGTTCTGTATGAACAAATAAATAAAATCTTTAAAAAAATAATTGCTATAATGCAGTTGTACCAAGTTGTATCAATTGCGTAGAAAACCAGGGTTAACTGCTTAGAGGATAAGATGCGTTGGCCAGAACAAAAGCAACAAAATAAAATTGATCTTTTCCAGATTGTTTCAGGACAGCAGAGCCAGGGACAACGGGCAGAAGTTATAGGAAGCCAATATTGCTGGATTTAAGACTAAATCTACTAGCAATACTAGTAAGTGTTGCTGTCCAGCAAAAGGGGGTACATTCTAAGGTATGGAACGCCCTCACTGGACATGTTAAGGAAATGTAAAATGGCCATCCATCTGCCTGTGGCGGGGTGAAAATAAGATGCTTGCACAGAGAAGGAGAATGGCACGTTGCTATCCAAGATCCCGTTCAAGCTGGAAACTCAATGAACCAAATGCTGGATGGCACAAAACAAATTTCTCCTTGTGCTCTTCGGGGAGGCCATTTCCCAGCTATGCCCCCTCAAACTCTGAGCTGTCTACAGAAGCATTTTGCTTCATCTATGAACTTTTCTAGGCCTCTGGCTGCTTTCTCCGCATTGGTGTCAGTGAGTCCAGCATGAACGGGAGCCACCAGGACCAGCCAAGAGGGCCCCCGCCCTCCGCCCCCGGGCTCTCTCTGCAGCCCCCTCACTAGTACTGGAGTCTGGGCGGTCCCCTGGGAATGGGATGGACCAGCGCTGGGGTCGGGAAGGAGTCGGGAAGGAAACGGGACAAATTGGGAAAACCGCAGGGAATCTTTTCAGCGGTGTAGAAGGATGTCTTTCCCTTCCTCAGAGAGCTGCCCCTGCCTCCTGGAGGAAGCCAGTCTCTGTTCTGGGATGTGACCTGTTCTGGGGCTGGTCCTCGATGGCCTGCTGCCAGCCCCGGGACAGCTTGGTGGCCACAAAGAATGCAAAATCTGGGAGGCCTCTGAGCAGGAGGCCAGACTGGATGCCCTGTGCCCTCCAGACAGTTCTCCGCCCCCGCCCCACTCCTCAGAGTCTGGGGTGGAGACCATCAGCAAATGAGGGGGGCAGGCAGGCGGCAGAGGAAACTATAACCTTCACAGCCCAGTCTCCTCAAAGAGGACCAGCTGGAATCCTGAGTAGCTTCCCAGTTCGGGAACTCTCCCACTCCTTGGAGGACAAGGGAAAAGCAGGAAGGAATCAGAGCAGCATTTCAAATTGCCCTCAAAGCCACCAGATAACAACCGGTATATCTCCTCATATATAAAACCACCGCGTAATGTGAGATGCTACACGAACAACACAAATCCTGAGGGCCCCAGAAGTGTGAGAATTTTCAGTTTACTGGCTGGTTAAATTGTGCTTATTAGTTTTCACTTGCACAGAACTATAAGAAGATTTGTACCAGCTCCACAGAATACCACTGCCATCAACTTAATAATGGCTTCCCTAATCCACATGCATGTAATCTTGAAACAATAAACATTTTAAGCAAAGGTAGGAGTTCCTTACATCTTGAAAAGGTGCCTTTGCATTTACTTAATCATCCCCTTGAGGGCAGTTTTACTGGGAGCATTGCCCATACAGAGTACACAAGCTGATTGCATTTAAATCTCTTCCAACAGCATTTCTGAAGGAAAAGCCGAATTTCACCAGACAAGTTGAATCCTGTCGTTTTCCTCATCTTGTTTTGTGAGGGGAAAAATACACACTATCTCTGTTGAAATGGGCCACACCTCAACCAAAATGCTAACCTGAAAACAAAGCAAATCGAGATCAAGCTTCTTCCCTTCTCCAAATGCCCTTCATCATTATTCCCCAAATCCTCCCTATTTGTTCAACCACAGTTTAGAAAACAGAAAACGCCTGTTTTAAAACAATCCCCATTTTCCATGTAGAAATGATCCCCCTTTCCTCCACACCCACATTAAATATATATCTGCATCATCGTGATAGACCAACTTTTCACTCAGCACTAAAATTCAGCTGTGCCTGGGGAGGAAGCACAGCGGCATTTTCTAGAGGAGCAGATGAAGTACCCCTGCCCCATCCCCTCCTGGAAACCCACTTTCCCTCCTGCAGGAGCAGACATTTACCAGTGAACCCCTCCCAAGTTTCATTTGCAGCCTGCTCCCCACCCCGTCCCTGTCCCTCACTTTCTCCCTGTCTCTCTCTCTCTCTCTAACGGTTTTCTTTAAACAAACCCACCCCCTCCTCCCATATCATAGGGGGAAAAATCACTTAAACAGAAGTGAATGAACACGCAATCAACAGCCAATGGTAAAAATAGACCCCAAAGCGGGTATCTCTCCACCACCACCCCCAGCAAAGACCAGCAAACAATCAACAAGCAGAGTCAGTTCCTTTCCCTCAGCCCTCTGAATCCAAACGGAGGAATCGAAAACATCTGTGAGAGCCGTGTGTCACTTCAGAGGTATGTAGCGTTTCTTCTATAAAGAATATCCTTTCTTCGGTCATTTCCAAAGTCCAGCACGGCTCACACATTCAGAACAAGAACTGAGTTACTGCAGGGCAGAGCGACTGCCCAGACGTCCTGCAGATGCCCCTGGCGCCCACTGCAGCCCCACGCAAGGGCATTTTTCTAAACCTTTTGGGAAAAGTTGTCTCAATTTCTACTCTTGGCCAAAGTTTCCAGGACACTGTTCTTGAAAAATCACAAAGGAGAAAAAGCAAAAAGAAAACTTAGGCGATGTTAGAAGAAGGAGAAGTGGTGGGCAGGAAAGAAAGTTCTGCGAGCTGCCCCACCGGCTAGCTGACCTACCTGAGGGTCCCGGCGACTGTGTGGCAGGAGCTGGTGCTGCTCTGGGCTCTTGTGGAGGTATGTGACTGCAGTGAGGGGAAGGACCTGCCTCCTGAGGTTATAAGTTTCCTGAGCTGGTGTGCCGGGGTGTGGGATGGGCGGATTCTTTGCACTGTGTTTTAAAGGAGTTTCTATGAATCAGTCTGGCTTTAAAAAAAAAAAAAAAAACTCTTGGCTCTTGGTAAGCTACGCCCTGCTGGCCTGGCAGTCAGTCAAGAGGGCCAGGAGTGAGCCATCAATTCAAAGAAGCCTGTTGTAGGCTCCCTCTGACTCAGACCACAGTGGAAAAAGGAGTGACACTGCTTCCAGTGAGTAATAAGAGTCACACAAATAGATCTGTTTACCTAAGCCCATTCCTCCTCACCATAAGGCGCCCTGGTTACCATGGACACGAGGCCAAAGTTATCTGCCTCAACGCTCATCTGCAGGGGGAGACCAGGAGGAAAAGGGGCAGAGCCCGGTCTTGGAAACCTAACTAATCCTCCATCTGAGGAGATTCCTATCTTCCACCCCTGCTCCCCAAAATGCATCAGCTCACTGTCAGGAATTATCAGATTTGTTTCCTCACACTTCCCTGTGTGACCCTGGTGCACGGCCCTACAGTGGCCGTCAGATTAGGTGCTGGAAGTAGAAGTGGACACACCGAGACCTTCTGGCAACCTGCCTCAGAGCCATAGGGCATGAATCAGCCCCTGGTCTTTGCACTCATGTGATCCCCACACCCCCCGGGAGGAAGTCCTCTGAGTCAGAACTTTGCACTTCTGGTCCCCATGCCATGTTCACTCGGACCTTGGCCACATGGAGTTTCTTGTGCTGAGCTGAAGCCATAATCACCACGGCCACCTCCCTGCCCCGTTTCTCCCTTCCTCTGCACTGTACTGCACAGGAGCCAGCCAGGAGGACCCAGGGGCCCCCAAAGCCCCAGCCTGCCAAGGCTTTCCCCCAGACAGAACCCAGCTGCCTGAGATCAGGTCCAGTGATCCACTCATGGTGTGACTTTCAGCAAATCAACCTCTCCGTAGCTCAGTTTCCTAGCGCACAGCGTGGGGACAGAAGGAACCAGGCTCAGAGAACTATGGTGAGAACTACACTGGGCTCACAACACTGCCTGGCAGGCAGGAAGCCTCCCTCAGTGTTAACTAGGATGAGTATCTCACTGAAAAAGAGACTGAGGCCCAGACAGGTGAAGGGACAGGTCTGAGGGGAGACAGAACGTTGGCAGAGACCTCTGGGATCCAAGCCAGCCCGTCCCCACAGCTCTCTCACTGCATACTTTGCCGCACCACAAGCCAGTTCTGCTCCCGTCTGACTTCTAGTGAGTTATCTCCTTCTTCCACCAACCAGTCTACGTGTCTCATGGGCTTGGCACTGTCCAGACCACTGGGTCCCCGAAGTGAGTGGATTCCTGGGTTCTTGGAACTTGGTCCCAAAAAACGATGATCAAATTAGGTGGTAAAAATAAGTGAATTGTAGCTTCTTCTGGCCTCATTTATTTTCCAAATCTTCTGCAATAGAACCTGCCTTCTTTTGGTTTGCGGGGGGCAAAGTGCTCTTATAAAGGAAAATATTTTCTGAACACACACGAGCTTGCACGGGCACACACGTGCACATGCACACCAGCTGATAAGCTGCTGCTGTGTTGTCACAAAGTCCCTGGGAATGGATTTCTGTCCCTGGAAGGGCATTTTCCATTAAAAAGTTGATGATGTGGCCCTCCCTGGTGGCACAACAGGTTAGGCTGCAGCACTGCAAGCTAGCTGCAGCTGCTTCAGTGCGAGTTCGATCCCCAGCCCCGGAGGTGACCCACCCGGTGCGGCAGACCTCTTCTGACCCACCCACTGCTCCCTTCAGCCTATTTTGCTCCCCACTCTGTCTCTGAGGAATCCTTTCACTGCCCCTGCACTTCTGGCCTGTCTTTATGTCTAAATAAATAAATCTTTAAAAAAAAAAAAAGTTGATGAGGTGACCACAGATTGCATCAGTCTCCTGTCTTTCTTCACCTCCCATCACTTCACGCATCTGTTTGACAGGAACTACTCCCCACAATGGGCTAAAGTCCCTGACAGTTAAGCAGCATGTCCTCATGGAGAGAGACCCAGGCCCAGACCCTCTAAGCTGTGAGGTGGAAAGGCCTAGCACAGCCCCCTTTCCACCCCTCTTGCTATTTCCACTGAGAGCATTCCTCTCCCTTCTCCCACCTCCCCCAGGGGCCAGTAGAGGAGGCCTGGGCTCCGAGGGGGAGTCCCAGGATGCTAAGCAGTATGTGGTCTGGCCACATTTTTTAAAGAGCAGGGAGGGGAAGCATTCTCCCCCGTGGCCCCACTGGGGTGAAGGGCGGAAAGAAGCAGAAGCAACTCGTAAGGAGCTAGTGTAGAGTGAGGGCCGCTGGTCTGGATTCCCACCCGGACCACAGGGGCGAGGCAGAGCGGTTCTTGTCTCCCTGCCCACAGCCTGGTGTGGGTGAGCCACGATATGCCTGGCCTCCTGCACCTCAGCCTCCACACTGGCCCTAGTAAATCCTACCTCCCTCTGTATTCCTGGAGATGCTCAAAGTTTGCAGAAAAAATGTTAAATGCGTTAAGCTATTGAAACACCCGCGCCCACCCAGAGGGGTGCCCCAGAAAGCTAAGTTGTGCAAATATTTTTAAAAGATAAATGCCACTCCAGGATTCCTAAAGCTGTGTCATTAACCCATGCAATGTCCCTGGGCTCAATTTATAAAACAGAGTTATCAAGTCTGGGAAAGAAATTGGATCTGTTCTGGCTGATGTTTCCTCTCGCCGCGTCTCTGTGTGGAAGTGAAATACTAAGCCTGATTCGTTCCCTGGCTGGGAGCTGGACCACATTAGCACTTAGCATAGTAGTGGGTCCAGAAAACTAAAACCCCCCAAGGCTGCGGAACTCAGTCCTGTGGGCAGCTACCATCTCTCCCAGCATTTCGGGGTGACCTGTCTTTCTGCTCTGAGCTCCCATTTCCCTCACTTGGCAGGTAAATTAGACACTCACTTTCCACATGGGTAAAGAACTGGGCACAGTTTTATTGAGCCTCAACGAAGGAATCAGTTATTGTTGGGCAGGAATGCCCTTTCTTGCCCAGGATCAGTGTTAATCTCAGACACAGACTAGTTTCCCTCCTTCCAAAGCAAGGAGAATCAACTTCTGGCATCATGCCACTGGGGGCTGATTTTCAGGTTTGAACTGGCGTAAACACTGTTAATGAATGTGTGAATCAAGGTCTTTTAATGATGAGATACAAAGAGAAATCTCTGAAAGTGGATCTGCTCTCCTAGTCACTCCACAGCCCCCGAATAATAGCTGACAGCCGACACATTCCCCAAAGCTGTGACAGGTGCAGGAGACACTGGTGTTAGTGCTAGCTAGTGTTGCTTGGAAGGTGGAGAGGGTCGAGTTGTTTAGTATCTTCCAAAGTCAAACGAACGTTTGTTCCTTTGCACTCCTGTTTGAGAGAACTCATTCCCTACCTTCCTGTCATCTCATTTTACTGTGCTCTTGTCTTTTTTTTTTTTTTTAAGATTTATTTATTTATGCATACAGAACTGGGGTACAAGCCAAAGGTATGGGGCCATGAGAGGATTCATTCACCAGAGACAGAGTAGGGAGCAGAACAGGCAAATCGACGAAGTACACTGCTGAGGGGAGCAGCAGGCAAGTCAGGAGAGGTCTGCCAGGCCATGTAGGTCACCTCCGGGGCCCTGGATTGAACTTGCGCTGAAGCGGCTGCGGCTGGCTTGCAGTGCTGAGCTTTAACCCTCTGCGCCACCAGGGAGGGCCCTGTGCTCTTGTCTTGACTTCTGCCTCAGGCTGTTTTCTTCCAGCATTTATTGTTTCCTTTCTGGAACTTCTCTTCAGGAGATGTAATTTTAGCACTGTTTTGCAAAATAAGAAGTCGTTAGAATCCCCTCAGGCGCCCCCTTGCTTGTCTTCTAACAAGCTGGTCATGCAACTGCTTTGGGAAGGTGACAGAAGGATACTCCTAGGATGTTCCAAGAACAAAGTGTGTAGCCCACACGCCCAGCTCAGTGAAAGGTCTCCCATGCCATGCGGTGGCTGGTGGCTGGCGGCTGTAGGAGAGGACCGGCTACGCTGACAGTGACATCGGAGCTTGGCAGAAGAGAGCCAGCCTTGCACCATGACCAACTTGATACTGCTGTTGTTTTTGGAGTTTGTGCGGAGACCTTGGGTTCACTCTGGGAAAGGTTTCACCAGAGCTTCCCTTGTAGCGGCACGTGGCGAGTTTCTCCACATGACACTCAGTTATATTTTAAAGAGCAGGTTTATTAGGGAAAAGGACAGGAGTACTGGACACTTGCATAGGCACAAGTGGACAGGGAGAGACACCCCAGAAGGGGTAGGTTTGCAGAGAGAGGCCTGCATGGTTGCACCAGGCAGCCTTAGGAGAGCAGCCTCTGCAGATGGAGGTCAGTGCAGAGAAGTTCTGGCATGGTACAGATCACAGGCAGGCAGGAGGCTGCTGCCCAGCAGAGGGAGCGAGTGGGTGAAAGAAGCACCTGCATAGGCACAGGTGGGCAGAGGACGGCTGCCCTGTGCTGGTGCAGAGACTGCCCTGATACAGACATCTTCTCTCTGGGAGGGGCCCACTCCTTGTGAGCCTGGGTTTGTTGATTCTGAATAGAATCTGACAGGAACAGGAGATCCCACAATGGGCTTCATCTCCAGATCTGTATCTTTCACCTTTTGGGTCGTGTAGACACTGCCCTCAGCAGTCTGCGACCAGCTTGATCTTCAAACTGTAATCTAGGCATTGGCACCTGAGGATCTTAATTTCAATGGCTGTGTCAATAGTTGTAATTATCCCTTCTGCCCCAGACTGCTAGTGTATGTCAGTCTTGTGATGCCTTCTTACTATTACTTCCTCTGTCAGGACTGTTGTCATCTACTTCTTCAGCCGTCTGGAGTATGTGTGGATGGCTGAAATGAAAGAACAGGTGTCCTGAGCTGTGTCTGCTTGGCTACAGCTTCATGACAGGAAGTAACAAGCAAACACATAAGCAGCTGTGACCTGAGTAAAAGGTCCTCTCTTTCTTTGACTAATGTTCACTGGAACTGTTGTTAGAAGACAGATCTTAAAGAAATATTGCTTTCCTCACCTGACCCTTCAATTTCCTGCATTATCCCCACTGCTTCCTGGCCACGTCAGGTAAAGAGCTGAAGACTCACTAGGAAAGGAAGAGGGGCTCTCTCTTCCCTTTCAGAGTGACAGTAAAAGCAGTCAGTGGGTGCTAGCGACACAAAAGGTGTTCCATTAAGATCTAGTCAGGTCATCAATGCAGTATCCACTCCCCAATATAAGAATCTCATGTCCTCCTCTTCAGCCTCTAGTGAAGCCCCCATAGCTGTATGAAAAACAGAACATTCTACTTAAATTTCCCTGAAGAAAAAATCAGCGGAGACACACAGCCGGGCAGCCCCACCAGGGGTCTTAAATATACTCCCCGCTAGAGCTGTGAGGTCAGCTCCAGGTGCACTCTAGAAGTACCCCTGAGACCATGTTAACACTTTCAGGGATGCTGTCTCTGGGTGAAAACAAGGAGCCATCAGGCAGAGGGATTCAATCATTCAGCCTCATTCCTTTGGGATACATTTTACAATAATTTCATGAATTATTTTTAAGTCTTACAGGAACTCAAGTGACCTCTTTCAAATCCCTAAGACTCACACACACAAGTGCACACATAAGGTGGCATTTGCCATTTCAAACACACACACTTTGTGGGTGGTGTGGAGGGAGGCATCTCAAGATGCAGGAATCTAGGAGAGTTTGTGTAAATGACACACAAGCTCTTCTTCCAGACCCTGGGAAGATCAGCCCCCCTTGGCTAACACAGCCCCCGCTGGCAAATTCAGTACTGTCAATGTGCTCGACTCCATTTCATCTTTCACAATCAGGGTGCAGCGAGTTAAGTAGTGCAGTGCAGCAAAGCTGGCTGCAGCCGCTTCGGAGAGAGTTCGATCCCAGCCAAGGAACTGACCCACGTGGCGCAGCAGTGTACTTCGTCAATCTGCCTGTTCTGCTCCCCACTCTGTCTCTGGTGAATCCTCTCAGTCCCCTGCACGTCTGGCCTGTACCCCAGTTCTGTATGAATAAATAAATAAACCCTTACAAAAATAATTTCATAATCGTCACACTTACTTGTGACTACACCTGACCATCTTAACTGGAGTTAGGGGTCCCTAAATCTTCTGTGCTATTAGTGACTATTTTTAGGGTGGTCATAATCACAAAGGCTCAAACCACCCTGTTCTAAATTTTTATTCTTAAGTGGAGACTCCTGCTTGATGTTCTGGGGACATCTTGGTCTACCCACTATATTAAATGCTTCCATCTAAAGCTCCAAGTACAGTGTCTTCCACAACACCCCTCCTTCTCGACGGTGCTAGGCAGTGTTTGCCTACTTCTGGGGGAGCAACCACAATTGACTGGATACAAGGGACTAACTCCTACCAGCCTGCAAACCTCTGAAACCAAAGACAGGGATCCATGTCAAAATAAGGATGTCTTCTTACGGTTTGGTTCCTGATTATAAAAAATTATGCATGATCTTTGAACAAAATTTCAACAATGCTTGAAAAAATAAATGAGGATATGAGGATAACCTCGCCTCTGAGACAATAATTGTAAACATTCTTTCATAGATAGGTTCACCTGTACGTATAACAAATTTTACCCAAGATGATGGACACGCAGCGTTGACATCTGCTACCAGCATGCAAGAAAGTCATCTGTCTCTCTAGCTAGGCCCCATAGCTTCCCAGCTCAATCAGTGCAAACTGGCATCATCAGTTGCCATCACTGTGTAGTATTCCACTATGTGCACCTACCACAAAGTAATTAAGCAATTCCCTATTAAAAGATAATGGATATTTATGTTGCTTTGAACTCTGTCACTATAAACTATCCTGTGGTGAAACCCCTTGTGCATAACAGATCTGTACATATTTGTCACCTTATTAAATATTCTCTTCTGCAGTCACTGGATGCAGTACTGATTCCACCATTCAATTGTGGGCAACCTTAGAAACCTTACCTTGTGGGCAACCTTTACCTACAGGTAAGCCACCTGGCTACTATTTCTCAAGATCTTGAGGGACCTTCCTAGTATTCACCTGTCATGGTCACCTTCCCAGTCCTAGACACCATGTGTAGCATATATTCATAGAGACGGACCAGCTTCCACTGTACTCTTCATCTCTCTTAGCTCATGAACAATGACTGACATTTGATGTCACTGCCCTTCTGATCTCGCACCCGAGAACATGGGCTCAGTGGAACTGCTAACCTTAAAGATGTAGGGCAGTCCCACTTGCACCAGAACTGGAGGGGACATTGCCCTGATTGACAGGGGTCACCGCCTATGTATATTCCTGAGACCAACAGAGACATAAATAAAACTAAGTCATTGTGGCTGCAAGAGAGCAAGTGTGTTTGAGGGTCAGAATCCCTGATCATGCATGCATCCCAAGTAGCTAAAACAATTCCTGGCACATGGTGGGCACCCAATAAATATTTGTTGAATGAGTAAAACAAAACCTTACCTGAGTTTGAAAAAAGAAAAAAAGAATGTGGCATTCTCTCAGGAAGCCAGTGGAGTGATTAACAGCACATCGTGCTTCCCCCTTAATTAATCCACCATACAATAAAGATAATAATACCTGAAAGAAGGCAGATCTTTTGCCACAACAGCAATGAGTAAACCAAAATAACAAGCCCAGATTCATTTCACAGATGTTGCAACACCTGAGATGAACAGCTGGTGGGAAGAGAGCTGGGGAGGAATGGATGAAGGTGGTAACACCATTATCTGCTAAGTGGTCAGCCATGTACTCACTTATACTGACCCTGTTAATAGAGAACAAAGGAATGCAAGAAAGGAATGTGTCATATCAGTGAGCAAGCTGTCTGGACTTTTTACTGCCACCAAACTCAAAAGCGTCACAGTGTCAGATCACAGAAATGGCCAGCAGATAGGGTCCAGCTCACAAAACCCAGATCAGTCCATGTGCTTCTCTCTCCTATGCCCCCTTCTCCTACATCTGCCTTCCCAGACACCTCACTTCCCAGGACCAGGAGAGGTGCATCTCCTAGACCCCCTCTCCTAAGTCTCTCTGCACTTCCCCTCCAGCAGACCTCCTCACTGCAGCCTGAGCTCCTTCTAGTGACACAGTGTGTCATCCCTTCCAGTATCTCAGCTTATGAGCTGTATAAAAGTAGCTTGGATTTGGTAGACAATAAATAATTGCCCAAAAACTTACAGGGATGAATGACACCACCATCTTCACAGTCAACTTTGACTCTTCCTTCTCCCCCCTTCCATATTCAAAGTCACAAGTCCTAGTGAATTCACTTAAAATATATTTCAGAGGCACCTCCCTGGTGGCACAGGGTTTAAAGTCTCAGAGCTATCAAGGCACTGCAGCAAGGGTTCAATCCCCGGCCAGGGAGCTGACCCACATGGGGCAGCTGACTCTCCCGACTCACCCACTGCTCCCCTCAGCAGTATATTTCAGTAGATCCCCAATCTGCTCCCCACTCTGTCTCTGGTGAATCCTTTCACCCAACCCCACCTGGGCCTATACCCCAGGTCTTGTATGCATACATAAATAAAAATAAAATCTTTAAAAAACATGTATTTCCATTCTGGCCCTTCCTCTTCATACCCACTGCCATGGTCTAGCTCAGGTCATCCTTTTGGTCTGGACTATAGCCATGGCTTCTAAACACTGTTGCTGCTTCAGGCACACTCCATTCCAAGCCATCCTCTATAACG
The DNA here is from genome assembly GCF_000260355.1 of Condylura cristata. Lineage (NCBI taxonomy): Eukaryota > Metazoa > Chordata > Mammalia > Eulipotyphla > Talpidae > Condylura > Condylura cristata. The sequence continues at coordinate 13,071,499 of NW_004567137.1, forward strand.
GAGGGGGCAAACCAGCAGCCCATGCATGTAATTTGTGGGCCCTGAGAACGCTCAAGAAATCATCTGAAGTGATCTCCAATATTTTAAAATCAGGAAATGTCAAATAAACTGTTTTAGTTTTCCAAAGGTTTTGTTCAAACCAGCACTATTTCCCATGTGCGGCAATGCTCCAGGAAGAGCTGTAGGTCATGGAAGCTTCCACACTCAGCCGGGGGTCGCCTCTCCTCCCCACTGGGCCTACTTCCCTGGGCTTTTAGGGCCTAGCTCTAAAAGCTAGGCTCCCTGAAGGCCTTTCTGTTGTGGCTCTGTCTCTGTGCTGACACCAGAGTTAATCTGCATGAAACGCAGACCTGATCACACCAGATCATGTGATGCCACCTGACTTTGCTAGCACAATTCAATCACGGTGTGGAAAGCCCATCACATACTGGCCCCGTCCACCTCCTCACCCGGCACCTTGAGCCTGCCAGGCATCCTGCCAGCTCTGCAACTTTGCTCAAGCTCTGTTCTCTACTCTGAGTGCCTGGCCCTGCACTGCACTGGTCCAGAGAATGTGCTAGAATCAAACTGCAAATCCTCTCTAAGCCTTCACTTCCTCATCTCTAAAATGGGGGTAATTCTAGTTGATACCTCGTGGGGTTATTGGGAGGATCAAATAAATAATATTTGTAAAGTTCTTCACATAGGGCCTGATGCAAAGAGGGCTTAACTAGTGATTGGGGTGTCATTGCTATTGTTCTCCTGTCCTTCTCTCCCACAGCCAGTTCAAATGTCACCTTCTTTGTAAAGCCTTCCGTGTCCCTCCACCCTACTCCAAGCAGTATGAGTAATCCCTCCTGAGAGCCCCAGGGCTGTGGCGTCCCTCTAGATGGCACTGACTGTACTACCTCACCTTGAGCTGTGCCTCCCACCCCTCTCTGCACCCCTGATCCGTAAGGGCCTAGTCTGAACACCCAGTTCCTGGACACTGTTGCTACACATTTGTTTGTTGAATGAATCGAGTTGTATGTAAAAAGAGAAACAGTCAGAGAAATTAAATGATTTTCCCCCAGAGTTCTAAACATACGGTTGTCATGTGATGTCACTGAATGCAGTCAACAAAGACAGTAAGAAGGAAGAGAATCAATGCAGAGCATTAAGAGCAATTTAATTTTACCACTTAACACCACTTAATTATATGACTTTTTCTTCTCTGTGTCTTGTTTTTCCTCATATGGAAAATGGAGATAATAACATCCTTCCCAGCTCACTGGACTATCAGGGGCTGTGACAAGGATAACATAGGTGAACATCCTGTAAACCACAAAACCTTCATTCAAGTGCCTGGCACAACCTGGAACCCTTTACTATGGGAATTGTTGGACCAAAAATTAATTTTTTAACATTACTAACACACAGTTGTAAAGTGTGGATGTGGGTAGGAACGGGAAAGACCAACCCTCCCAAATCAAACACTAAAAATCCAAAATGGGACCTCACTGAGCATGCCGGGCTTGGTTTGAGTAGTGGCTTTGTCACTCTAAAGGACTCAGCAAATTCTTAATTTTTCTAAGTTCTGGAAGGCAAGGATGGTCTTCTCTCTCTGAAATCTTGCCCATTGTTAACCATGCTTAAAAATAATTGGTGGGGACCTCTCTGGTGGTGCAAGGGGTTAAGTCTCAGCATCATGAAGGTATCACCAGCCACTGCAGCACAAGTTCGATCTCTGACCACAGGGCTGACCCACATGGCTCAGCAGACCTCTCCTGTCCTGCCTGCTTCTCCCCTCAGCAGTATATTTCAGTAGATCTGCCTGTTCGGCACCCCGCTCTGTCTCTGGTGAATTCTCTTGCCCTCCCCCACCTTTGGTCTGCACTCCAGCTCGTGTATGTCTAAACAAATAAATCTTAAAAAATAAATTGCTGGCTGGTCCTCCCTGGTGGCGCAGCGGGTTAAAGCGCTGCACTGAGAAGCTAAAAAAAAAAAAGCCACTTCCGCATGAGTTCAATTCCCGCCTGCCCCGGAGGAGACCACATGGCGTGGCAGACCTCTCCTGGCCCGCCCGCTGCTCCCCTCAGCAGTGTACTTCGTTGATCTACCTGTTCTGCTCCCCACTCTGTCTCTGGTGAAGCTTCTCACCACCCCTGAGCCTCTGGCCTGTACCCCAGTTCTGTATGTACAAATAAATAGATCTTTTAAAAAAAAATAAATTGCTGGCCTGTTATTTTTATTGAATGAAATAAGGAAATGGAGACTATGAAAATATATTGGTTGCAATATTAATATGTAACAAGTAAGTTAATCTCCCTGGCCCCTCTAAAAACATCACTTATTTCCTATCTTTAAACAAACATCACTTTAAAAAACATCACTTATTTCCTATCTTTAAGAGTTCACTTTTACAGACATAAAGAAATTAAAAATTAAGTGGTGATAGATAGTAAGGCCCTTCATCACTGTATTCAAGCACATAAACATTTGTTAGACAGGGGCCAAGTCTGAATTTTGGCTCAATTACTCACCAACTCTGAGGCCTCGGCATAATTATGCAACTAATCTAAGGCTCAATTTCCTTCTTTGAAAAACAAAGATAATGAGAGTACATGCTTCATAAAGCTTTTATGAGAATAAGACAAGATGATACCGGTAAGACACAACCTAGCACGTAATAGGTACTCAATAAACATTACAAATAAATGAAGAGTTAACAAGTCCCAGTAACTCCCTGGTTGATCAATGAATCACCAAGTATCTGAGAGCCTTTTAGACCCCTCCTTGGCAGCAAAAGGGGGCAGGGGGCAGCATGTGCACGTAAGTCCCTTCATGGTTTCTGATGTTTGATTTGGGAAGGCTGATCCTCCCCTTTCCCACCCCCATCCCCCATTTACAACTCCACATTAGTAATATGAGTCTATAAGAAATGCAATTTTGTCCTCCAATTCTGGTAGTAGAGTCCCAGGCTGTGTCCTGTACATGGGAGGGACAAGGCAGACCACTACAGACTGTCCGCCCCCCTGCAGAGAGACACAGGAGCTGTCTGGTGAGTGAGTATGCCGATTGGCAGAGCAGCTTGAAGACTCCAGAAACTGGATGTGGTCTTTGCAGCAGATTCTGGTCCTCTTGCCACTAGCATGGGGCTTCTGTGAGATTCCAGGGGCTTTTCATTTGTTCAGAAACGCTCTCCTCTTTTCCCCCCAAACTATCAAGCACCTTCTGTCTTACTTGATTTACTATCGATTCCCTCAGGACTTCCCCAGACCAGTTTTAGTGCTTGAATCTTCTCATAGTGACACAGTAGGAGGTTTATGTATGGCTTCTGAGCACCCCTATGGGTAAGTTGACAAGATCTATGGAGAGGGGCAGAAGTGGTGCACAGAAAGGTTCAGCCCTAGTGCCCAGCTGTGCCAGGGCCGTTGTCAGTCAGGCTCCCAGAACTGATGGGCAGCTGCAGCACTGCAGAGCAAGGGCCTTCAAGTTGGAAAGGTTTCAGGGGCCTTGGGCCCCTTGGCTGATGCCTGATTTAACCCTACCCCTTGGTCACTCCCTCCTACCTCTCTTTGCTTCTTGTCCACTCCCCTTTACCAGGGCTCCAGCGCCCTCCAAGGGCTCTCTGCCAGGCCAGTGTGCCAGCTTACCACACCCAAATATGGCCCACGTTTAGTCACTGACCCCAGGCTGACAGCCCTAGAGTGAAATATGAGCTTGATTGCCACTGGGATCCCTTGAACTTGTGACAAGATTTCACAACCACCACGGGGTGCCCACATTTTATGCCACATAGTTCAGAGATAACCATGCTCATGGTAATAATGGGTGTGGCTTGCTGAGCATTTTACATGTAGCTCAGGGGTTTTATTTGGGGGGGGGGGGTAAGATAGAGGAAGAACGATTAAAGACACACTATCCCCAAATAGGGATGAAGAGACTGAGATTCAGGAAGGAAGTAGCATGTCAGTCCCCAGGTGACGAAGTGGTCAAGCATGAGCCACACCCTTGTTCCTCAGGTAAAGACTGAAGTAAGGTAAGTTCCTCAGGCAAGGCTGTCCTGCGACCCCTGTCACCGCCCCAGCAAACACTGCTAGAGCCAGGGCAGTGATGGGGACTCTGGGGAAATCAACACAGGTGAGTTTCTGAAGCTGATCTATCTACCCAAAGGTAGAATTAGGCAACTGTGGCTGCTTTTCTTTAAAATGTGTAACAGGTGGAACACAGATAAGAGACACAGATACTCTGCAGGGTGGTTACAGAGCTCTCCGTCCCTCTAGGCTCAATGGAAAAGGTATTTCCAACTTCCAAAGCTTTCCAAAGACCAAGTTCCACCCCCAACTCCCAACCTCAGGGCGGGCATTTATCTACTATTACTGAAATAACTATCAAGTTCTCAAAGACTGTCAACAGATCTTAAATGTCTTTTGTATCCCCACCACACTTTGGGATGTCGCAGGCACACAGAAGTTATTTAAAATTCACCTGTCTGATAAATTGAGCAGCAAGTTCAGTAAAAATGAGAGCCATCAACTGAACTAAGGGCTAGGGTCTCTTTTCATCATTGTGCATTTGCCTGTTTGGAGGATTTTAGTCAGCGTGGTTCACATGGAAGTGGGGTGCTCTGTAGTAAAAGCTGATCTCTCCTTTTGCCCAAGATTGATTCTTTGTCCTTCCTCAAACCACTTCTCTCCTCCTAGTCTTGGAAGGGACCTTTGCATGCCTTCAGGACCCCGACAGCTCACTAACACTGAGAGTGCAATCGAGCCTGTCCTCTGTTTCCTCGCACCTGCCAGGTGCAACATCCCCAGGCCCTGGCAGCAGCGATGCCGGCTCGGCTGGCAGAGACAGCTTGCCCCAGCCTTGCTTCGCCAGCCAGGATGGCACCGGCTGAGTACAGGGGAGAGGTGGGTTTTCATGGCCATCTCACCCGCTGTCTGTGTGTGCACGTGTGTGCACAAGCCCGTGAGCCCAGCCACCTCTGCCGGATTCAGGCTCCCCGGGGGGCTGGCTCCCTGCAGAGCACTGGGGTGTTGAAATCCTGTGGAAAGGCCCAGCCTTGACCCTCAGAGAGTTCCGAAGGTGCCAATCAGAGGATTAGCTCCATCTGCCACCACCCAAGTCGGGCCACCAGTTGCAGCGGTTAGACAATGCAATCATCTTTTCTCCTGGTTTTGGGGGTTACTATTTATAACTATGTTGAATGGTCAGGAAGAATCTGTGGGGAAGGTAGCAGAGCAGCAAAGCCCAGTTTCCTGGCGGAGGAGCCCCTCAGGCCCACATAGCTTCCTGTTTGCCAGGGGAGGCTGGAGTGTGTGTTGGGGGAGGGCTGTTATTCCCTTAGACATTTAAGGTTTTGTAACACTTTAAGGAAGAAGAAATCTTCAGCTCTGCCCAGGCTCAGCCCTCATAGCAATTTTTTTCAGTTTTGGGGAAAGGGTAGGAGTAAGGAGCAAAAGAAGGAGCCAGAGAAGAGTGGAAAAAAAAAAAAAAAAAAGAGGTTTCAGTGGAACAGGATGTACTTAAGTTTCTCCCTGTGATCCATCCAAAAACTGGGTATAGCAGGCCACTGAGACTTCATCCATATTTATAATACTTGGCAGATTTGCGACACATCTCTAACAATGTCTCTTAAATGAAGTTAAATTAAATGCATGCCTAGTTATTGGGAAAAGCACCCCCCCCCTTTTTTTGTTTTTTTTCGATAAAAGATACCATGGTGAGACAGAACTGGCTAAAGCATCATGAGTAGTCACATTGTGCCAAGCTCTCGTAAGTCAGGGTGACCAGAGAAACACGGGGCTGAATACCTCACCTGACTATCCCAGAGTTTGGGGCCCGCAGGAGCTATAGGATCCCACCTGACCTTGGCCCGCCACCTTGCCAATGACAGCTGATGACCTGATTCTCCATACCCATATTCACCCCCGTACAATTGTCAGAGAACCCGGCCTTAATCATCAGGGGTCAAGGTTTCTGGAATCAGAATACAGATGCTGTGAGCCCAATCCCTATGTCCTCTGAAGCTTTTGTATCTGAGCTCTACAATATATTTGTTAATATTAGGATAAAATAGGGCCCGGATCAAACTAAACGGCCCTCTTTAATGTCTAGATGGACAATCTTTACTGACCTGACTGGACCTTGGTGTCCTCATTTATCCAATAAATGTACTAAATGAAGGGCCCTTCCAGCTTAAAAATTCAAGATTCAGGGCCCTGCCTGGTGGCACAGTGGGTTAAAGCACAGCACTAAGAAGCTAAAGCCACTTTAGCATGAGTTCGATCCCCACCTGCCCCAAAGGCAACCCACATGGCACGACAGACCTCTCCTGACCCGCCCACTGCTCCCCTCAACAGTGTACTTGGTAGTCGGCCTGTTCTGCTCCCCACTCTGTCTCTGGTGAAGTCTCTCACTGCACCTGCACTTCTGGCCTGTACCCCAATTCTGTATGCATAAATAAATCCTTTTTAAAAATTCAAGATTCAGGGCCCTGCCTGGTGGCACAGTGGGTTAAAGCACAGCACTAAGAAGCTAAAGCCACTTTAGCATGAGTTCGATCCCCACCTGCCCCAAAGGCAACCCACATGGCACGACAGACCTCTCCTGACCCGCCCACTGCTCCCCTCAACAGTGTACTTGGTAGTCGGCCTGTTCTGCTCCCCACTCTGTCTCTGGTGAATCCTCTCACCCACCGCATCTCTGGCCTGTACCCCAGTTCTGTATGAATAAATAAATGTTTAAAAAAAATTCAAGATTCAACAAAATACCTTCAATATCACTCCACCCAGTCCCACAGTCATTTATTTTTTTCCTGAGTGATGCTACTTTTTCTTCCATTTCCTTCTGAGCAGGGGTCTTTTTCTCCATTCCAAAGATATCATTCAGGACTCCTGCATTTTTTAAGCTTCTCAAAGTTAGCCGATCAGAATTGTCATCTTGGGGATTTCTTGGGCTTTGGTTATTTTTATGTTAAGATATACCACATGTAGCTGCCCCAAATAACTAGCTTCACACCCCATTTCCTATCCAGTTCAGGTCTATAGGTGGCTCCTTACCTACCACCCCAAACTCCCTTCATTGCCCGGACAACCCAACATGACTCCCCGGCTTCGGTCTCGTCTCTTTCACATCCGCTCTCCAGTCCCCTCCAAGATCCCAACCCTCTTGCCTCAAATAACACTTCATGTGGCTTCCCCAGCTCTCTAGACCAGCCTTATCCTTCTTCCTTCAAACCTCCATCTGGCCACACAGCCCGGTGACAGACATGCATAGCTCAGTCCTTCCTTCATACTCTTTCTCTGCCATTTTCATAATATGCCCTATATTCTTCAGTGGCTTTGTGTTTATTTATTGACCCCTGTCTCTAAGGAAAAGTACATGATGACGCCTGCCGTTCCTCCTGTCCAAGTTCAATGCTGAACTGTCAAAGACCCTGCTTTCGCTCCTTGGCGTCCAGTGCAGGACTTGGCATGTAAATGCTCAAGACTGTCATCCGGATCATTAAGGAACCCAAGTGGCTTCCAATGAGCAACTAAATCAGCAGCACTGGGCTTGCTCCAGCCCACTACATTCACATGCTCCGGGAGTTGAGGGTGCAGACAGGTGCTGGGCTGAGGCACAGGCAAGGTGAACAGAGGTTGAACTCTCATCTCGTCTGCTGATGACTTGTTCTTCAAGCAGCAACCTCCCTGTTTTTATTCCCACTCTGCAAATTAAGGGTCAGATGAGTAGGCCAAGAAGTCCTCTGATGAGATACTCTCTACTGAGGGGTCATTTTATTTTTGTGAACACAATCATCTGTAGAGTCAACCAGTAGGACAATTCACACCAACTGATAAGGATTCCACAGGGCTGAGTCATATTTCCTGAATGAACTTTATATATGATCTAAGGAGCAAGAGATTTTTGGTCTCCTTGCCCTAATCCCACCCCATCTCATCACTAGCAAAAATGTCCAAGAGGATCCTAGAATTCTCTCAGTTGTCACCTTTGTGAAAATGGCATTCTCTCACCTCACTGCCATCTGTGCTGCCTTCAATGCTCTGTGGCAGGAGGCAGGACAAGGCTACGTCATAGTGAATCATTCTTCCACCCTCTACACAGGGGCTTGTCCTCTGGTGACAGAGAGTGGTTGCTCCTTAAGGTGCAAAACAGAAATCCATCCCCCTCAGAGGCATGAAATACACCAAGGGAGTCACTGAAAGCCATAACCAAGGGCATATGCTCCCCACACCACCTACTGAACCGAGCCTAGCTTATTTCTTTCCCTAATCCCAAAACCAGTTCTAAGTGGGTTTAATTATAAAAAAATAAATAAAGCTATGCCTCCTTATGGGGCAGGATCATTCAGTTTTATAAACCTGAATATCAAATATCCAATGTGGATATCAAATATGCGTAGACTCAAAATGGAACAAAGAGTAATTTAAGAATTCAGTACCAACTGGGTAAAATCAAAAGGAGCTCAGTGTCCATAATGAAGATGATGGTGAGGACAATGTTATATCACTGTACTTCTCAGTCCTAGGCTCCCTGAGTATGCACAGGCTGAGACAGCAAAACTGAAGGGCAATCGTTTCTATTTTATTTTAGAAGAAACAGCACCTGTTATGAGTCCTAGATGGACCTCTATATACTCCAATTATTTGATAAATTACATCAAGGCCTTTAGTCACGCCCATCTCACTGGAACTCCTTCAGCAACTCGGGGCCCAGTCACTCAGGATTCTGCCTCTCAAAGCAGGGTCACGAACCAGGAAGGAATCTCCTCAGTCAGGTTCAGCCACAGAGTTCACCCAATCCAGCAAAAGAGGAGGGTGGTGGCAGGGTCACATACCTAGCGAACGTCCTTCTGAGGAAAGCACCTCATTTGTGCTCTGAAGTACTCCCGTCTGAGGGAGGTATCCAAAGGGGTGGATTCCAGCCTTCATTTCATCGTCTATGAGCCATTTAGACACTTTTATGAAGAAACTTAACTAAAATAGATCTTTTGGAACATGAAATCACAGAGGGCTTCCTGGGGCGACCCAAACCAGAACCGGAAATTCTTGAAGGAGAGGCTCTGGAATCAAATGAGCCAGGCTTAACTTGATTTCCTCCTGTGGGGCCTTAGGCAAGGCATTCAGCCTCTCTGAGCCTCAGTTTCCCCATCTGTAAAATGGAGCTAGCACCATTTAACCAGCCAGTTGTTAATAACCCCATATGTGATAGATATGTCATTGACTTGGCTCATCAACCTACAATGAATGGTAGGCTTCATCGAATACACTTAATAGGAGAAGAACAGATGCCATAGCAGGCAGGAGGAAAGCTCAGAGGTACAGAGTAATTTATTCCTGAAGCATTCTCTTGAGCTTAGGTCATCAAAGGATTAGAATGAACACTTGTACCGGATAGAACTTAGCGTAACAGACAGGTGAAAAGAAAGGTGGAGAACAAGTCAACAGAAAGAAACAATCCACATAATGACACCCATGGGACCTGAAGAGCAGGGCTGGGTTCGGAGCTTTAGTCACTGCTGAGGAGGAGTGAGCTGGAGCGCGCAGGGTGGGAGCCTTACTCAGGCAGGGACTGGGAGTTGGCGAGGAGACTGAGGAGACCGTTTCCATTCTCTTTGCACAGGCCTCTCACACCAGGACAGTGTCCTCTCTCTTGGGTGGCCTGGAGCCTGACAGACAGTGCTGTCTGAGTAAAGGGCTGCAGTGTCTCCACAATCTTTTAATTGTAATTAAATACAACCAAATCATTAGAACAAAACAATACACCTTTTGCCACCACAAATGCCAAGCGGAAATCCACCCCATTCAGAAGCATGAAATACACCAGTGGTGTCATTAAAGGCCATAATGAAGGGCATACGCTCCCCACACCACATACTGAACAGAGTCCAGCCGATTTCTTTCCCTAATCCCAAAACCAGTTCTAAGTGGGTTTAGTTATAAGAAATATAAAGATGTGGACCCTCCCTGGTGGCGCAACGGGTTAAAGTGCAGCACTGTGAAGCTGGCCAAGGCCACTTTGATGCGAGTTCAATCCCCTCCCCAGAGGTGAACCACATGGCGCAGCAGACCTCTCCTATCTCACCTGCTGCTCCCCTCAGCAGTGTACTTCATCAATCTGCCGTTTTGCTCCCCACTCTGACTAGTGAATCCTCTCACCATCCCTGCACCTCTGGCCTGCACCCTAGTTCTGTATGCATAAATAAATACATCTTTATATATATATGTGTATATATATATATACACACACACATACACATATATATACACATATACACACACATATAAAATACATCTTTATATATATATAAATATATATATAAATGTAAGTATATATATTTATATATATAAATATATAAAAGCATGTGTGTGTATATATATGTGTATGGATGTATGTATGTGTGTGTGTGTACATATATATATATAAAGATGTGCCTTCTCATGAATCAGGACCAAATAAATTTTATAAAACTGAATCAGTGACTAACTGGAATATCAAATATGCTTAGACTCAAGTTGAAACAAAGAGTAATTTAAGAATCAACTGCAATTAGGTGAGAACAAAAAGAATTCAAGTCTACAGCGATGATGATGGTGATGACAATGATATTAGTGTCCTTCTCAACCCTCGGTGATGAGTAGTGACGTCTAGCGCTGTGCCCCGCATGCACTGGTCCTGGGTTCACCCCACAATGATCTCAGTATCTTCCTCCAACTGGATTGTCTACCTTCTGACTGGCATGGGCTTTGAGAAATGTGTTGGGCTGCAGATCCCAGGGGAAGATTAGATCCCACATAGGAAAACAGAAGATAGCTAATTAACTTCTTCCACTTAGTAATCATTAGTTGTATTATTAGTATATCGGGCAGAGATTATGCCAGCGTGTGTGTGTGTGTGTGTGTGTGTATGTGTGTGTGTGTAGGCAATGCTAAATGTGCATGTATTTTAATAATATAAATGCCTAGCAACTTAAATCTACAGACTTTGCTGGAATGTGTCCAATACCCATAGAGGGAAATAAAATGTGGACCCCACCAGGGGAGTCAGTTCAGACTCAATTAGTTGTTTTGTTGCTGAGAAAATAAAGGGTTAAGAAGAAAGCAACTTTACACTTTGAGAGAGACAAGGCAATCAGGACTCAGGAGAGTCTTACAGGGAAGGTTGGAAAGTGGGAGACGGGCTCAGACACCCAGAGCAACATGACCCCTTTCCTAGAGAAACTGAGATGCCAGCAGAGGCAAAGTAAGGGGTTTCATGCCCTGCAGCCAGGGCTGTGACATCAGCTCTGGTTTTCAGAGATCTGACAAATGACGCTGACTTAGCCACAAGGTCTCAGTTTTCTGTGGTTTCAGATTTACTCATCTGAGAAACATGGGGCCTCCTTGCCTTGTGAAGGGACACACCAGGCAATCCCCAAGAGAATGAGCTGCTGATTCAGAAGCTGAAGAAAGAATGGACTGTGCAGAGTCTGGCTCCCTCCCCTTCCGCATTCTGGGCTCGGCCCTTTGCTCCCCTGTGGAAGACTCAAAGCCAGTCCTGCTTGCTCTGTGCCTGACAGTTCTGGACTGGAACTCTCACAGGTCTAAGGAGGGAGTGAATTCCCGCAGGCCAACAGCTTCCGCCTGTCCTCTCCAGAGACAGTTTCAGGTGTGGCCTTAGGGGAATAGCACATTTAAAGTGTCAGCGCACACAGGAACGATGCCTTCGTGTTAGTCTGGCCCCACGATGGAGATTTTAACTTGGGTCCTGTTTCTCTTGTTTCATCTCTCTTCCCTTTGTCCTACTTCCCCTGTGGCTGAGAGAAGTTTTTCCATTTCATTCTGCAGACATGTGAGGCATCTCTCTCTACCCCTCTCCCCCACCCCACGTGTCCACACATCTGGAAGAGTAATGTGACATCTGGAGACCATTCTCATCTGGGAGCTTTCTTTCGACATTCTTTTCTTTGAAACTCAATCCATGTAACCCCTTGTTCAAAAGGGCCTCTGAACTACTGGAATCATCTGCAGAGACTTAGGAAAAAGTCCTTAGTTTCATCCCTACGTGGCAGAATTTATGACTCAAACCAAACCCAACAGTATGTTTCTGATTGATTTTTTTTGGAGGGGTGGGGAGTAGCTATAATTCCTTTTCTGAGCTTCATGTTGAAAAGGACTAGAAGTTCTAGCCTTGGTCACACACAAAAGGAGGGTGCTCAGCAATCACTATGTGACTTCTGTTCCCAGCTCTGTGACCTTGAACAAGACCGTGATTCCCTCATCATTAAAAACAGGACTTACTGTTTTCAAGGGGATTAATGATTCTGCTTTGTGACCCCACAGGATTGTGCGCAGGGTGAGGCAACATGTCTGAAAGTGGCTGGTCTCACACCTGTGCAATAGGAAGACTGATGGAGAAGGGGGAAAGAGGTGTGTTAGGCTGAAAGGGCTCTGCATTTGGTATACCCCTATACCCATCAATCCATGAAGGACCCTAAGGCAATGGCTTTCTGGTGTACACTGAGCAGGGGACGCCTCTGGAAAACAGAAGGACCACGGCCCTCATTCTAACCAGCTTGACAGGAGAATTTAATCAGTGGGTCTCAAATTTAATGAGCATCCCAACAACCTGGCCATTCCAACAAAATAAATGCCCATTCTGGTTCAGCAGGTCTGGGGTAGGAAGGAGGGTTGGCATTTCCTACAAGATCCCAGCTGGTGCCTGTTTTGAGTAATGTGACATTAGGAGAATGGGCCCCCCAGGCCCCAAATTCAACTCTGCCAACAAGTGAATTTGCCATTTTTCTATATGCAGGGTCAAGTCTAAGTTTCAAGCAGTCAGTGGAAGCGAAGAGGAGATGGAATGAAATCCATTCCTGAAATGCAGGAGCCCACTCAGCTCCATCTCAGCCTCCGCCCACCAGAAGGCAGGAGCAGGGCAGGAGCAGGGCAGCCTCGGTGTGAAGGAAGCACAAATTGCCCTACTTCACCCTACCCCTTCCCTGGAGCACTTCCCTCCAGAGTCAGGCTCACGCCTGAGTAGTGGAGAGGAGGCCACAGTTATGGATGGCTGCCTGTGACCTTCAGCAAACAGCCTGGCTCCTAGTCTAGCTGCTCTCGGTGGGAAGAAGCCCCACCCCTCTGGCTGGGCACTTGGCGGCGGCCTCTCTTGCCCCTGGGCTATGTTGCCTGGCAACCAGAAGCCAGGAGAAGGGAGGGATGGCAGTAGGTTAGAAGGCAGGAAGGAAGTAATGGTAACTGAAGAGCCAGGGCTGGACCCTGGAGGCTTCGAGGCCCAGACACCCGCCCAGCAGGATGGAATGTTAATAAGCCTCAGAGGGAGGGCGCCAGTGGGTGTGAACCTCGAAAGCAGGAGACCAAAAGTTTATGAATGTTCATTTTTTCCACTTTATTATTTTAAAGGTACTAGTAATAAAAGGCGGAGGGAAAAATCCTACTTCTTCGATGAAGTGGCAGGGCAGGAGGAAAAAACTGAAAAACTGCTTATAAAAAGCATGGGAGTCATGAAAGGGTGTGGAGGGGGTGGGGGAGCTTGGTAAAAAGCCTGTTTGGAAAACTAAAACATGTCTTGAAAAGTGGCCAGAAAAAGAGTTATGGCGAGGTGTAAAAAGCCGACATGAGCCACCGCCCAGGCGTGGCTGCTAGTGGCTCCCGAGGGAGGGGCTGGCCATTCGTCGCAGCCCACCCTCTGCCCCTGGGTGGCACTGGGTGTCTCATTGGGCAGGGACCACCCCAACCAAGAGGAGGGCTCAAGACAGCAAAGTGCAGCCCAGGGAGGCCACTTGACCAGCAGAGAGACTTCTGATTCCTGTCTCTGTAAAGGAACCTCAGTTTACTGACAAGGGGAGAACCCTTTTCAGACCCCTAAGAACCCCCTCGTATGGTCTGAAGTGCCTCAGCCCAGGCCCTGCCGCTTCGATCCATCCTCATCAACCCCTATCCCCTCTCACAGTGAGGATGGGCCTCTCCCACACAGATGGAATCCTGCTGCTCCAAACTTGTCATAGTTCCTGGTGCCAGCAAAGAACATTCCAAACTGCTGAGTATGGCATTCAATGCTCTCCACAGCCTGCCTCTAGCTTACTTTTCCAGAATCATCTCCAGCTACTCCTACCCATCTCCCAATCGCCCTGCAACTGTAAATCTCTCTAGCCCCTATCACTTCCCACCACGCCAGGAAATCTGTGTTCTTCTGAGCCTTCGCACATTGTTCTTCTGAGCCTTCGCCCCCCTCATTTGGCTTATCATGCAAACAAGTACTATTCTTTTTAGCATACACAAAAATAAAAGTTTCAAAGTTTCAAAGTAGTACATTCACATGATTTAATTTGTTTAAGGCCAAAAGACTTAAAATACAAAACCACAATCTCTTGCCCTCCTCTTTCCCCTCCACAAGCCCACCCCATGGCCAAATAATCTTTCATTCTTTTTAAAAATTTCTCTCTTCATTACCTTTGTTTCCTTAGAGACTATTTCTTGATTTCTTTTCAAAGTTATTTCTTAATTAAGCAGTTTTATATAGCTGCCATTTTTTACATTCTGACTCTAGTAGATGAGTGTGCAGGGTTATACCTGGATGATACCCCTATTTTCATCTTCCCATTGGGAAATATTCATCATTTTCAAATAAATTTATAAGAAGAAGCAAGGTCAAACAAGTAGCAGTTCAGACTCCAAAGTCAGACAAGCTTGGTCCAGGACTAGTATACAACTGTCTCTTACATCTGTGGAGTCTGTACTGACCTCTCTCAGGCCTGCAGCAGCACAGATCCTATGTCTCCTTCCAGCTTGTGTTACTCCCTCATTTTGCAGGAGTGCACGTGCCCTCAAAGGACTTTCTTCAAAAGATGTGGAGAATGAAAGAGTGTTGGAAACAACACCTCATATATCTGAAAATGTTGCTTCCCTTGCCCTAAAAATCCACAATTATTTCTGCTAGCTATAGAATTTTAGGTGAACGTCATTGTCCTTAATAAGTTGAAGTCTTTCTTTTTTTTTGTTTTGTTTTGTTTTTTAGAATCTAGTGTTTCTCCTACAAGTCTTTGATGCTCATTTACTTACAAGTTGTCACTTCTCCCTCGCTTCTTTCTCTAGGAATATTTAAGAAATCTCTTGTTATTAATGTCATGAAATTTTAATCTCTCACTTGCAGCCTTTTATTCATAATGATGGGTACTAGGAAAACTCTTCTTCCCTAACTTTTTTATTCTCTGACTCTTGGAAATTCTCTTGGACTATGTCTCTGTAAAACTTTTCTGCATAATTTTCCTTTTGGATGTTCTATCCATCGACTGTAGATCCCCTGGGTTATGCTGGATATTTTTTGCTATTGTTCAGAATAGCCCAGAAAGAGAAAGGTGATTCCCTTTCTCTTGTATTGTTTTTCTATTGTACCCTCTAACTTTGTAACATTTTCATACCATTGTCTTGTTTAATTGAGAGGGTATCTTCACAAATGTCTCTGAGGATACAAAACAGTTTCTTTCAAGCTCCTAACTTCCCCTGAACTATATCTTACTTCCCATTGAGGCCATTTCTCTAGTTCATAGCACTTCTTTTTGGTTTGGTTTCTTGAAGTGCATATTAATTTTCTTTACTTCCTAAGCCCTCGCGACATGGCAACAAGAGGCTAAAAATGGGTATAAACTTCCAGCAATGAAGATAACGTGGGGAAAGTTTTCAGAGGATACCTACTTCTCTCAAATAACTACTCACAGGTGGGTTTAGCAGAGCAGGAGAACTGATACTCACCAACGAGCCTTCAGAACCCTGAGGTTCCATCTCAGGGGGAACAGAAGTGCAGCGTGGATGTGGTAGTAGCTGCCAAACTAAGAACAGGTTGTTCTATCTTCAGAGATGCAATTCATCCCCCAGGACCTCAGGGAGCATAGCTTACTTTTGCTCTTAACCAAATGCAGAGTTTTTGAGTCCTGATCCATTCCAAGGTTCTGCAAAAAACAAACCAAAAAAACTGCCTTTGACAGATTGTATATGTGTCTGTGCCTCCCCAAGCCAACCTTCAGTCCTCCTTCTACTTCCTGCTACCTGCACATCGCACAGCCACTTATCCTCTGAAAACTTTCCCCACGTTATCTTCATTGCAGGAAGTTTATACCCATTTTTAGCCTCTTGTTGCCATGTCGCCCACTTTTCCTGAGGCCACATCAGAACCATGTCCACACCTGACTCCTGCACTCAGTGCACAGTTGCTGCCATGGCCTTATGATCCTTGGAACAAGACTCCCAGGCTAAGGAACAGATGAAGACAAGGTTCTGCGTTCCTGAGAAAGGAATTACTTTTTGCAATGATGATTTCTGCACCTTCAAAGTGAGCATCTGAATAAAGAACCAGCTCCCACAAATAGACTGGGGGTGGATGTGTGGAGGTACCCCAGTAAATCTGGGAAATGACATAAAATGAACACACAGCTGTTGTGGCTACAGAGTCAGGCTGGGCCTGGCCTCCTTCATCTGTTTCTCCCACCCCACTTCTGGCCACTACCCACCCGCTCTCTGTATCTATGAGCTTGCTGTGGTTTGGGTTTGGTTTTGAGATTCCACAGATAAGTGAGATCACACAGTATGTGTCTTTCTCTATGTAATTTATTTCCCTTAGTATAATGAGCTCACGGTCCAGTCGCATTGCCCCCAGTGGCAGGATTCCATTCTTGGCTGACAGCAGAGTAACATTTATATACCCATAACTATATGTACGGATGTCACCTTCTTTATCCCATTTGTTATCAATGAACGCTAAGGCTGTTTCCATGACTTGGCTACTGTAAATAATGCTGTAAGGAAGAGGGAGGTGCAGATATCTCTTTGGGCTCATTTTCTCATTTTCCTCAGATAAATACCCAGAAGTGGAGTTGCCATTCCTATAATAGTTCTATTTTTTTAAAAGATTTATTTATCTGTGCATACAGAACTGGGGTGGCAAGAGGATTCACCAGAGTCAGAGTGGGGAGCAGAACAGGCAGGATGACAAAGTACACTGCTGAGGGGAGCAGAAGGCAAGACAGGAGAGGTCTGCTGCGCCATGTGGGTCTCCTCTGGGGCTGGAGAGCAAACTCGCACTGAAGCGGCTGCTGCAAGCTTGCAGTGCTTCACTTTAGCCTGTTGTGCCACCAGGGAGGGCCCAATCATTCTGTGTTTAATTGAGGAAACTCCATAGAGGGTACAGAGATGGAGGCTTTGTTCGCTGGAAACATTACTGGCCCCTGTCCTTCCACACTGCCTGTAGTAGAACTCCTCCCCTTTAGAACCAAATCTCAGTTTTTCAATTTCCCGGCAGATCCTGTTCCACGGACTTGCTCCTGGCTCAGACACACCCCTCACCATCTTTTCTTCTGTCTCACTTGGAAATACAGAACACTGTGCCCTGGAATTAGACTCAAAATATTTTCAAAATAAAAAATCAACAAGGACACAAGCAGGAGAAACTAAGCTCCAAGCCTGTATATTCTGGTCTCTTCTGTGGAAAGAAGGGACCAGACTGAGAAGCAGTCCGAAAGAGGAGGGAAGTTTTGAAATCTAGTTTGGGAGAACAGAAGATTCTAGATTAGCAGGGAGGGGGAATGAAGTTAGCCCTAAGAGTCTTCTCTTCGGATGACAGATCTTCCTCCTGAATTATCCACTCACTAGCCCAGAGTGAAAGGAAATCAGCTAGATGTGGTGGGATGAATTGTGGGGTAGGGGGCAAAAAAGCTCTTTCTGGTGATGAAGTTAAATACCAAACTATTTCCTGAAAGGAAGTGGTGAAATGTAGATATTTTTATCCTCCTCAGATGATTTTGGCTGCTTCCCATTGGACAAAGGAAGTGGTTTACATGAGCCTAGGAAACTTTATCTGAAAATGGCAACTCTGTGGGTATCCCTCTATTACATGCACATAAAAAAGGTTCAAGGCCATCTGTAGAAGAGCAAACAATTGCTCAACCCCAGACCCTCCCAGAGAGCAAGCTCCTACCACCTTTTCTCACCTGGTTCCCATACTCCCAACAAGCACAAACCAGAAAGGGCCTGAGTCACCGGGTCACATGACTGAAAGTGCACACAGGGCCTCTCCACACTTGGCAGGGCCGCATGAAACCCAAATCCCTGGTGCCCTGCAAGCGAGGAGCGCTCGCTGCGTCAGGAAACATCCTGTACAGGTCTGCATCAGGAAACACCCGGGGCCCCCATCAGGCCACTGAACTTTAGAGAAAATTCAGACTTGGGAATGATTCACTCCAAGGGGCTTCTGCCTGGCTTTATGACCAGTTCAGTGGAACCCCTAAGTGACGTGTCCAAGTTTAGGGTTTACAGGAAACTAAGACCAAGGTTGCTGGGGGAAGAGCTCTGCATGACTCCACATCTAGCCTTCCTTCCCTGTGCCAGGTAGTCACAGAAAGGGTCTGCAATGACCCTTCCCTGCCCCCTGCTCTCGGGCTGCTGTTCATGTGTTAGTCAGTCCGCTGATTAGCTGGGTAGTTAGCTGGCTAATGGGTTGATCAGTTAGTTTTGGAAATAGCACACAGCATAGTCACCTCCAGATTCATTAATGATTTCACTGCCCCACAGCAAATCAGAAAGGCCTTGAACAGGAAGTTTGTGAGAAAAAACTTCGGAGGCTCTAATAATTTCCATTTTCCTGGAATCACGGTCTTAAACATGACTCAGTCAGTTAAATCTTAGGGACCATCTTACCCAGGAAAGGAAAGCCCAGATTGATGAGGTGACAGGCCCAGGTCACACATCTGGCCAGTGCCCTTCAACTGAGAGTGGTTCCGCACACATCCACCATGTGGGGAGGAAACAGGCCATTTCCCCTTGTGATTCAAGTAGTGGGGTTTGCTGAAGATTTGACAGGCACTGTTGAGACATTTTCCCTCTTGTCTGTGTCCTGAAACAGGAAGGTCCCAGAACAGAAACAGGGACAAGACAGGAATCAAGGGGAAGATTTTGCAAGAATTTTACTGTTCACATGGGCTGGTAAACAAGAGATTAATAACCTGATAAGTCTAGGCCCACACACCTGCTGCCATAAATTTCCTTGGCTCATGTTTTTGTTTTACCATTTCTGGGCTATCTGTGAGCAGCTTATCACACTGGCTGCTATGGAAAAAAGGGAGTTGCAGACCCAGAAGAAAGAGTCATAGATTTGAGGCCAGACCGGTTAAACCTGGAGCTGTGGGCCCACAGCCACGAAGAAGGCTCACCGTGGAGATGGTCACAAGCCTCGCCCCCCCACCCCACACCGAGCTCCAGCTGATCACAGCTAGCAACAAGTGCAATTCAGTCCAGTCCACTCCCCTTGCTTTCTCAGCCGACAAAGTTTAACTCCTTTGCTCTCAAACCCCAACACCAAAATCTACACAGACCCTTATGTAGTGGCTGGTCACTTGCGGTGTCTCTTGTCTGGCCTCACCAAGTATGTAAGGTGTCCTCTTTTCTTATCTTTATTTTAAAGATTCATTTATTTATGCATACAGAACTGGGGTACAGGGGCGGTGCGAGGATTCACCAGAGACAGAGTAGGGAACAGAAAAGGCAGAATGATGAAGTACACTAATGAGGAGAGCAGCAGGAGAGGTCTGCTGTGCCATGTGGGTCACCTCCGAGGCCAGGGATGGATTTGCACTGAAGTCCTGAAGTGGCTGCAGCCAGCTTGCAGTGCTACATCCTAACGCACTGCACCACCAGAGAGGGCCTGGGTGTCCTCTTTTCAATATTGACCAGTGAGTCTCAAGAGTTCTTTCCTGGGCCTTCAGTCCACCCCACCAGCTCCCAGCAGGGAGAGCAGAGGACAGCGACTATACACTGCTGGCTTATCCTCCTGTTTTGTTTTGTCGGGGAGGCTGGGGTCTGGTGGAGGGGCTCCGAGCCATACCCTTGTCCAGTGATAAAACCACCGACACTGTCACCAAACACCTGCATACACTTCCTGCTCTAGTTCTTGGAGGAACTAACCAAGCTTATATCTCCATAAGAAAGTTTTACATCCGTTCCCACTTACAGAGAAGGGCAAGGAGGTGGCTCTCCACAATAAACTCAGGCTAGTTGGCAAAAACAGGATTTTTGTCAACCTTTTTTTTTCCTTCTTGCCTCCCAATCCCACAATCCACCACCAGGCATTGGGTAGGTGTAGATGTGAGTTTCTGAAGAAGCTTGTGTTTCCAAGTCAAAAGGCCAAAGGGCATGGCCTCACTCAGGTACTGCATGATTGGCATCTTTAAATTGGGGACAGCAACGACATAGTGCCATGAGAATGAAATGAGGTCATGCTTTGGGAAAGCCCTTTTGAAACTGTCAGGAGAGGAAACATAGGGAGTTTCATTACTGTCTCCTGGAGACCCTTTGCCAGGCAGGCAGGTGGTGTTCACAGCCCAAAAGGAGGGGGTTGGCAGCTGGGCGGGAGGCTGGAAACATGCTCTCCCCCACCTGTGTGCACAGGAAAGTGCTTCTTCCCACAGGCCCCAGAAGGCCCTGGGCTGCTGCTCTGTGTCAGCCCTGAAGCAGCTCTTTCTGTTGTTGTTCTCATGACTTCCAGACAACTTTACAGTGACTGTGTCACTAACACATAAATAGCTTGCTCTAGGCCTGACACATAAATAGCTTGCTCTAGGGCAACAACTCATTTTTCTTTTTCCAGCCTGAGCTTATGCAAATGGATACCACTGGGACTGGAGACGCCTAACCTCAGGTACTCCACACCCTTCCAGAACTCAGTCTCCCCCTCCCACACCAAGAGCTTCCACAGTGTTGACAAAAAAAAAAAAAAAAAAATGATCCTCTCCTATCTGACTAAGAGTGGTACCCCACCTTCCTTCTCCATCTCAAGACTTTGTTTCTTCCTAAAGAGCATCCTCTTTCAACTCAAGTTAACTGCACCACCTACTCTCTCCTGTCTACCTGAGCCCTCCTCCCTCTGTGCAAGTGGCTGACCTCACCCAAGGACACTTCATATCCTCCACTCCACAGACAAAGGTTTCTCTTCTGCATGTGAGGACACTCAGACTTCTATCAACTTGAGGCATGTTCCCTGACATTTCTTCCACCACTTACAATCCTATTTTTATTTTCTTCCAATTGTCATACTTAAAGAGTCTCTTCTTTTCCCAGAAGTAGCATTTTGCCATCACTTCATGCTTTCAAAGAACTTCATTCTCAAAGGGCACCACGGAGTCATATGAAGGTCAGTGACTAACTCCTGGTCCTCATTCTTCCCCTCCAATGTGATGCTCCACTTAGCAGACATTGTTCTGCCATGGCACTGTGACAGCACACCATTTGTGCCCCTATTTCTCTGTCTGCCCCCGGGTCCCCTTTGTCAACACCTCTTCCGCAGTCAACACTGTCTCCTTAGTATAAATACTTGTCAAGTTTTTTCCCTTGTTAATTTCACCTATTCTCTGGGATGGACACTTCACTCTGCAAACATGTCCAAAATTGGTATCTCCATAGATGAGTGAAAACACTATTAGATACTGTCTTCCTAGATCTTTGTAGAGATTTAATATAACTAAAATTAACTTCATTTTTCTGGCTTCTGTATTTCTGCTAACAACATGACTTCTCTCTTCATGAATCATTTAGGGGATAAGCTTGAGAATCATTCCTAAATTCTCCATCTCTCTCACGCACCCCCCCCCCCCCTCCACACACACACACACACTGTCAATCACCACATCACATCAGTTCTTTTTTCAAAATACTTCTTCAATCTCCTTTCCTATTTATCCATTTTATTCCCACTGATTTCCCTTCCCTAGTTCAGATCCTGGGTCCTCCTAGTCACCCTCTTAACAGCTATGTTTTGAGTGCCCACTCTGCACCAGGCATTTTGCTATGACCTAGTAAGGAAAAACAGACACAAACTGAACCTACTCCCACCATGGAATTCATAATTAGTAGAAAAGCCAGATGCTGTTCTTCAAAATAATACATAGCTATGAATTGAAATGAATATTCTGAATGAGAAGAACACTGTTAAGGATGAGACATGAAGTAGGAGTAGACATGACCTAGGAAAAGTGGAAGTGGTGTGCTGAGAGAAAAAAGAAAGTTCTAGTCCACCATAGAGAGGCCAGTGAGACTAAAGCTGAGAGACCAAGGAGCAAAAAGATAAAGGAGGAGGTGCTGAAAGGCTGTGTCAGGTCTGGTCAACCAGAGTTAAGCTTACTTGGCTGGACTTCATTCTGGGATCAATGAGGCACAAATATTCTTTCCTATTACTCACTTTGACTGCAAGCCTGGCATCCTGCCTGAGACTCTAGCTTCCCCTACTCCAATCTGTGTTGCATGTACACACAAGACTTTCCGGAAGATAACCCTCTCACCATTTAGGTTTACTTCTCAAGACTAGCTTACACAACTTGTATATCACAACCAGCTGGTATGCCCTTGATCTCTGGGTTACTTTGTGTTTCTTGACTCTATGCCTCTGCTTACCTTCTCAACTTACGCTTCAAATGCCACCTACTGCTTGCTCATCTCTAGCTCATGCCCACCACCATTAAAAGGATTGTTTAATCTATTATATTCTGGAAGTCATTAGTATCCTGACCACTCTGACTTAAAATGGCTTTCCATGAGATTAGCAACCAGGATGTTTGCCACTTACACAATGCAAGAGCATGAGTTTGTGAGCTAGAAAGTCAGTTTGAATACTAGTTTTGAGAAAATTATTTAACTTTATGATACCTAATTAGAAAAAAATACTTAATTTTTAGATACCTAATTAGAATATGGATGAAAATTATTGTACTGTACGGTGATTCAGAGAATTTGAGAATACATTATTAAAGAATCTAAAGAGGCCTACCTTATAGCCTCAGACTTGTTATTCCTATTCACCCCTTCATCTTCTCTCACTTTTCAAAGGAAATAAGATTTTCTGAAGAAAGGGACTGTCATTTATTCTTATATTTCTACACTTAACTAACTCTTGGCATGTATTAGGTATCCAATCAGAAAAGCTGGTGATTGAATAACTTCAATGAAATGGAATTCATTTAGCGAATCTTCAGTCGGAAACTTTTAACAAACCACACTGACAGGTAAGAGGGATAAAAAATTCTCATTGTTTCAATAGATACAAAGTCATCAGACAAATTTTAGTTTGATCATAAAAAACAATCTTAACTGAGAATAAACTATAATCTTGATCCAAAAGATCCCATGTTCACAGAAATCCTACAGATAATATCCTATTTGATAGTAAAATCTTAAAATCAATTACATTCAAGTCAGCAATAAAACAAGGGTGCTTGTATCAGAATTTCTGATCAGTAATGGAAATCCTTATCAATAATTAAGACAAAGATTAGAAACAAGCAGCATACAAGGTAAAAATGAATTTCCAAAACTCCTTCTACTGGCAAGAGTAGGATTATAGGAAATCTACATAGAAACAACATTAATAAAATTTTTAAAAGTATTCAGCAGTGTTATTACAAACAAAAATCATCATATCAAAGTCAAGAGAACATACACACTAGGAAGTACTAGCAGCCTTAAAAAAAAAGAATGAATAACTGATACACATCACAACGTAATCTTTAAAATAATGCTAAATGAAAGTAAAGAGTCATATAAAAACACATAGCCAAGTTGTTCTATTCATATGAAAGTCCAGAATAAGGAAAGGGACAGAGAGAGAAAGTAGAACAGTGGTTGCTCAGAGTTGGAAGAGAAAGGAGAAATGAGAGGACAAGAGAATAGCTAAAAGACACTGGCTTTATCTTGAGGTGATGAAAATGTTCTACAATTATCTGTGGCAGTGGTCACAGATACCACTGGATATCAGATAGGTAGATACATAGTAGATAGATAAATAGATAGATAGATAGATAGACAGACAGACAGATACAGTATTGTACACTTTAAATGGATGAATTGCATGGTATATGAATGATACTCAGTAAAGTCAAAGTCACTAGATAGCTACAAGTAAGAAACAACTATAAAACAACAGGAAAAGTGATTCTCAATATTTGTAACACACCTAGAAAACCAATAAATATTATGTAAATCTTTATGGAGAAAGTCGTAATAGTAAAGTACACACAAAAAGGCTTGAATAAGTAGAGAAATAAAACATGCCCATGGATGGGATACCGATTACTAGAAAAACACCAGTTCTCCCTAAATAAATCTATAAAATTCTACTCAACTATTTATTTGATCCTAAAATTCACAGGAAAGGAACTAGGTTCCTTTGATAAATAGGTATCAAAAATGAGATAAAGGCTTACCCAAGCAGAGATCAAGACTTGTTCTACATAAGAGTTACTAGAATTATTTGAGAGTATTAGTACAGGATGAACAAGTAGGCTAATAAAACAGAAAAGAGAGTTAAGAAACAGATTCATGTAAATCAATAGCATGTATGAGAGAAGTGACCTTTAAAAACCAATGGAGAGCTTTAAAAAAAGAAAGATGGAATATCTAATAAATTACCTTGATACAAAAGTAACATTATCCACAAAATTTACATTTCCACCTCCCACCAACCAACAGAAATAAAATTCAAATAGAAAAAAACATAAGATGAAAACTTCACATCTATTAGAAGAAAATTAGAGACTAGTTCATGACATCAGAGTAGCGATTTTCTTAAGTGAGATAAAAGAATGTCAACTTTCGAAGAAAAAGCTGAGTAACTAGATTAAATTGGTTTTTCTAAGGCCCTCCCTGGTGG
Organism: Condylura cristata; assembly: GCF_000260355.1. Classification (NCBI taxonomy): domain Eukaryota; kingdom Metazoa; phylum Chordata; class Mammalia; order Eulipotyphla; family Talpidae; genus Condylura; species Condylura cristata. The sequence continues at coordinate 13,096,147 of NW_004567137.1, forward strand.
CGCAGCAGGTTAAAGCACAGCACTAAGACACAAAAGCCACTTCAGCATGAGTTTGATCCCCACCCTGGAGGTGATCCCCATGGTGCAGCAGACCTCTGCTGACCCGCCCACTGCTCCCCTCAGCAGTGTACTGTCAGTCGGCCTGTTCTGCTCCCCACTCTGTCTCTGGTGAATCCTCTCACTGCCCCTC